>NW_024962250.1:11034173-11358901 GCF_019238085.1 Lagopus leucura | reverse complement strand
AAAAAAAAACAACCCAAAAAACCCTAACAAATGCAAGACACTAAAAAATTCTCTCAGCTTTCCTGCTCTCATTTATAAGACTGGAGTCAGAATGAAAAATCCACTTTCGGTTCTCTGTACTCAGCTAGGATAATGTGAACTTGACTCATATCTGTTCAGATACAGGTTTTTGGAAATAATCAAAGAAAAGAATGATCCTTTTCATTGCCTGTGCCATGGCTCATTCACTAGAGCAGCAGTATCAAAACATGGCCTAAAAATCCATCACCATTAGGAATTCTGGAGACCTCTGACAGAACAGCTTGTGCAAATGATTGCTCTGTACCTGGATCTCCTCAATGGTGTGAACAATGAACGTGTCCTGGAGGTCCTCCATGGCCCCTTCCATCCAGTTATTGAAGGGGGCAGCTCGTTTGGCATATTCCAGGTACAACTGGTCAATTGTTTCCAGTAGCTTCTCTGTCCTCTAAGCATGCACAGAAAGAAAATCAGGGAAGACGGTTAGAGAATAAAAATCACACAGATACGTGGGTTCTTCGAGTTGCTCCTTCCCTTCAGATGTCCTTGGTACTCTCAGGAAGGCACTACAGCAAAAGTCTCTGTTAAGTCATTACACATAGGATGGATTTTTTCCTCCCTCTGAGGAAAAAGTATGAGGTCCTCCGAAACAAAACGAGTCTTTTCAAGCAGAATAAAATTACAAACACAGAAGACTAGAAACAAATCAATAACCTAAGCAAATGAATAGTACTGTAACTGGGCTGGAAACAGAGAAGGAGGTTAAATATACTGACACACAGCTCTGGGCTACAGTCTGGGATTTCTGGAAGTGGACAAAAGGGCTGAAATAGGACATTCATGCACACTGTAGCTTGTTTCCCACAAATGACCTACTCATGTAATCCCAAAGGTTGTTTTGGAGGTATGACTCACCTCTAAAGCTTCTCTACGTTTCTGGGTTAGGGCACCCAGATTATCCCACTGATCACAGATCTTCTGGCACCTGGCATTGACACTTGGAGAATCGTAATAGTCCAGCTCACTATGAGGGGTGGAGTAAAAGAACAAAATACCAAATAAAGGCCTTTAGAAGAATGATAAATACATTAGAAGTAGTCTTTATCAGTTTTAAGAATAGATGCAAACTGAAGGTTTGTGGTCTCTGCAAATGAAGTATGCCAAGAATACAGTAGTGTCTATCTTTGGAGACAATGGCATACCACACAACACAGAACAGGAAGAACAATAACCACACTCTTGGCTACCTCACAGGAACTACTTGGCACTGGGGGAAGGGAGTAGAGTCTTTACTTGGGCTGGGAATAAGCAGATTAAAAGCAGTAGTATGCTTCTGTATTCTGCTTAAGAACATCACATAGGCTAGCTATCTGCATGTATATACATCAGGAGAAAGGGCAATAATGATTTCATTGCAAATGCAAAGAAGCCACGTAAGATTATTTTAAGAGGAAAGGTGGCAATCTTCAGCAACAATTTGTTTATTTAGGACAATTCCTGAATTACAATGCAAATTTCTCTCCTATATGCCAGATGGTACTTGGCTACAATGTCTATAGCCTGGCATTCCTGGAATAAGGGCTGTTAAGAGCATGGCTGGAAAATGGAGGGTAGGGGTAGGCCAAAGCTTGTGGTTTTGCACTGCATATTGCTCTTGGTTCTGCACATGATCAAAGAGGAAGAAGCTTGTAGGCAGAAGGAGACAAGCCCTGAAAACTGTGAAGTGTCACTCATGAAAGGGAAGGTGGAATAACTTGCAGAGCTACCAAACGACCCTGGGCAATATGACGAGCATTTCTCTTAAGCAGTAATACAGGTTTCAACAGTTTCCTCCTACTTCATTTCTTCCCATGATTGTACTGCCCCTCCTGAGGTGTGTGGGCACAACTGTTGGTAGAGTCTTGCGGAAAGCTAGTCATAAAACGGCCTTGGGCTAAAAATAACATTTTCTTTGCTGCGTTTTTAATCCAGATCAGTTCCTTGATCTACTTTGCTGTACAGCAAGCACTGCAGCTGAAATAACTGCTCCTGAGTCTTGCCTATAATGCACTCAGATCTTGTGCTGGGGAGTCAAATGTGCCCGTGCCCCCCCCCCACATGCCTGGTATGAATAGTCACAGAGCTTCTTGACCTCCCTGGTAGTGCATCTGTGCTCAGCCATGTTATTTGAAGGCACAATGCCTTTGCTAATGTGGGAGATGGCTTTCGGAAGGATGGTAGAGCATTCTGTTCTCACACTTCGGAAGAAATTACCTCTTCCTCAATTTAGGATGCATCCTTCCCTGTCGCTATTAAGAGTTGCAGCTGTTTTGTCTGGCACGTAGCATTTGCTTTGGAAGTGACAGGTCAGCTAATGCTTGCTGACTAACTAGCCTCAGTTTTAATCTTACTGACATGGAGGATTGCCTTGAACTCTCCTCCTGTTTCAAGGTCAATCCTCCAGTGGCAAAGGGAACACTTCTTAAATCTTTGCTGGTAAAGGAGATAACGATCTTGATCCAATAATCCCGATTTTTTAGAGAAAAAAGTCATTCAGCCCAAGGGAGCTGGTCTAATCCAGACAATGTCTAACTTGAGATGAGCTGATATGATGCGGAAGTATTTTTAATTATAGGAAACAAAGAGAAAGCCAAACCGCTCAGACTGTTTTTGCCAAGAAATATGCAGGGCTTAAAAATCTTTCCCTGTGCTCCCCCTAGCAATCAATTTCCCACTCTGATGAGACACCATTTATCCTGGTGACTGATCGCTCCTCACTCCAGAAAAAGGTGTGGAGAGGTGAATGTTTCTAAACCAGGGGGAAGCACAAAGGGAACTGAGTTGCTGGAAAGAGCCCCTGGTGCAAGTGCTAACTGGATGCACATGGCGCATTATTCTCGGAGCAAAATGCCTGCAGTGGCAACAGAGGCCATGATGGGCTGAAACAACTGGGTTTTTTTCTTCACTGTTTTTGATAAAGCAGAATCAATGGGAATCTCTGAAGTGTATGCTATCCTCTGCTATTTCCTTCTGTTCCTGGAAAAGCCAAACACTGCTTCAACTCTGAAACCTAGCAGGGGCCAGAGACAGGTTTCCTCTTTAGGAAAAGGTTCACAGCAGCATAACAAGCTGGAAGAGAGTGGAAACTTGGCTTGAGAATGTAATTCTGCCTCCCCCTCATCAGCACCCACAACTCAACCGTTTCCTGGCCTGCTTTTCTGGTGTGTCTGGATACTGAAGAGAAGTATCCTAGATACAGTTTGGAAACACTTGGGCTTCCCAACATTTTTGTGTGGGAATGATTTCATGGCTGTCCAGAGGGCAAAGTTGATCAGGCCTCTCTGGCCCCAAGGATCAGATGTATGCTGGGGTGCCGTACTTCAGCTCTTGTGCAATAGCAGCAATCTGTTCCACGCGGTCTTGGTGTGCGGCCAGGTCGCTCTCAAAGGCCTCGTGTTTCTTCAGCAGTGCCTTTATCTCCGAGAGGGTAGCAGTTTCATAATCCTTCTGCTGCAGCATCGCTTCCTTACCTGGGGAGGGAGCCAAAGAACAGGAGAATGAAGGACTGGACCCAATGCTCCCAAAGCCAGTTTCCTTGCACCTAGACAGCCCTGGGGCCCTCCATTTTGCAGCTTCTCCACTCTAGACACTTCCCAAGTCTTGCCCTTGCACATACCTGCCTAGAATTGCAAAATTATAACTTTCAAATCACTGAGAATGAGTTTGCCATGATCAGCAGAGATGCAAACAGCGCAGCAGCTCAAGTCTCTGCAGTCACAATTTATACCGAACTCATCTTGCTATGCATGAACTGTGCTATGCTGGTCCTGTAAATGACAACTGCAGCAACCTCTTCTCTCCTTTGTAGCTCTATTTTATCCAAGAATCTCACTCTGTCAGCTAGGGAAAGCAGATGCAGAACAGAGATCACAGTGATTTTCATGATTTTCTTCCTAATAAAGTAATAAGTGAATCCCTGAAAAGGAAAATCTCATACAAGAACCCATATATGATCCATCTCTTCCTCCCTGCATAACTGACAGCACTATGTCAGGCAATAGAAAGTATGTAGGCTGGCATTTACCATCTGTCCAGGACTCGTGAATAGATGCCTTCTGCCGGAACTTCTCAGCCAGGTGATCCAACCTCTCTAGCCTCCGGATCTCATTCAACAACCACTCCTCATAGCCCTTCTCAGCCTGCTCTAGGCCACCCCAGGCATTGTTTATATCCTAGAGACAGGAGCATGGGAAGAAGTAGAGGTGAGAAGTTAGGGTAGAAGTACTTCAGAATTATTCCCAGTATTCACACAGTTCAAATTGGTTGGAGAGAATGGATGTGGGCTTTTAATCTCAGAGGGTTGTGCAGACAGGTCAAGAAGACAAAGTGTCAGACTTAAGATAAGCAGGTCTAGCAGTAATCAGGATATTCTTGTCTGCATGAGAGAACCTCTCTAAACATTCCCGCACACAGAAATACAGCAAAACTCAACCATTTCTGAATTAGAAAGAATGAGAGGCACCCAGACATCTCCTCATAAAGGCGTGGAACTTGTGAAGTACCTCAGATCTGGGTTAGAGATGGAAGAGCAATGATTTCTTGCACCTCTCTTATCGTGGACTTACTGAACTGTATTCTGTGGGGTTCCTACTACAGAATAGTTCACTCTGAAGGTGGGCGTTGCTCTGCCCACCAATAGACATAAACAAGTCTCATTTTTTAGAAACAGCTTGGGTATATACACTCAATTACACCCACTCACAGAAACCATTTTCCCTTCTGAAGGCATGAAGGCTGGCCTGTTGCTGAGCCGTAGCTTGGTCTGCAAGGTGTTGAAATTGATCTCAAGTTGGCACTTCTCTTGGACTTTGGGGGGCTTGTGCAGGCGGCGGTAGTCCCGGAAGTCCTCCAGTTTCTGCTGCATGGCTTGCATGGTGTTCTCTGGTGCCCGGTTCTCCAGCCAGGGGATGGTGCGACGGATCCACTCCAGCAGCTGAAAAAAGCAATGACAAGAAGCCTTGAATTGAAACGGTGTTAAAACTACAGGTGTTGGTCTGATCTTACTAGGGACTGTTTACTTTTGTTTGCTATCATAAAGATTCTACCTACAGCAGAGACAGTAAAGAAAACCTTGCCAGCCTTTTAGGGATTACATATTTTTTCCTTTTTAAGCAGCCCATTCCTTACCACAATGAGTAGTACTGCTTGTACAGCACTGCCAGTACAACATGCTTCAGTCATAGCTTTCACACAATCAGGACCAAACAATGTCCTTAGACTGCACTAAAGCCTGAGAATTTTGCTGGGCTGTTGCACAACTAGAGGATGCTGGAAGACATACTAGCTCCAGAGGTATCTGAAAGGAGAAAGCAAGTTGCTCCCTCTAGTTATGCTTTTCTCTCTCCAGCTGCTTAGAAGTCAGCATTGCCCTTTGAGTTGTGGAGCTGGCAAGGTGGCGACAAGCAGTCCATAGCGTGAGTGAAGGAGTGTCCTACACTTTTAAACCAGACTGAAAAAAGGTTTGTGGGCTATGTTTGACCTATGTTTTCCATCTTTCCCTCCACACTTATCTTCCACATATTCCAGACCACATTTGGTCACTTCTGGAGTTTCACTGATGTCAGTTTGTCAGCCTTCTCCATTAACCAAAGCAGCCTAAGACTGTATTGTACACAGATTCTTTCCAATTATCAGCAAACACATATTTCTTTCCTCAATTATCTACCTCTTGACTTCCTTAGATCCAATTCCTGACTTCTGTACTATGCTGGCATACAATTTGTATGAAAGATATCATTAGACATATATGCAGTCCTGAGCAAGACAAGTCAAAACAGCTTGATTTTTCCTTAAAGTTTATTATTGTTGTGGCTAACAGATGAGAAACTTAAAACTGCTACATGGGAATTTTTCAATTAAAAGCCAATTTTTCTTTCATTTTTCTCAAGCTAGAAGGGAAAGAAAAAAAAGATTCTAGGAAAACACTGCCCAGGATTAGCTGTAAGCATTAAATGCAATTCCTTTCTACATAACACCACCCAGAAACCAACAGCACCACAGACACCTACATCACTGGCCAGTTTTTCATAGTCTTCCATGAGCTGTTCATTCTCTTGGTTGACTGCCAGCACCTTGCAAATACGATTTGCTGCTGTCTCCGCCTGCCAAAGAGAAGAAAAACAGGAGAAGGGGAAAAATGTGAAAAAGTTATAAACCAAAGCTTGCTGCTTAGCTTCCTGCTACGTACCTGCGGGTAAAGTCTCCTGATCTTGGCTCTTGCAGCCTGTCTGTACTTCAACACATCTGTCCTGATCTCTCTGCATGTTATCAGAACTTCTGTAACGCTTTTTTTTCCCCTTCTAAGGAGAGTACATTCCTTCAGAGATTCTGAGCTTATGTGATCCCAGCCCTGTGTGTTGTGAGACAGCCACATTTCTACGCTTTTTCAGAAGCTGCTCTTGCAAGACTGCCCTGCTGTTTCCTGCCAAAGGGACCCCAGCTACCTCTTTACAACAACAGTTTCTGTCATCATTTCCACTCCTCTCACCAACACGCAGAGCTGCAACACCAGGAACCGCATGGTGTCAACGTGATGGGTCTCTCGACTTACTTTTACCTACGGAACATAATACCTATCTGCATAGAATCATAAAATGACTTGGGTTGGAAATAACCTTTAAAAATCACCTAGTCCAACTCCACTACCATCGGCAGGAACATCTTTCACTAGATCAGGTGAATACATATATCAGACTTTGGAAATGTTCTAGATTTGCTTTGAAGATAAAGTAGTAGATATCCTTGAATTTCAATTCAACTCAGCAAAGATGTCTTCCAGCATTCCTTGTATTTCTGGCACCCATAACAGGATGATGTCCTCCAGCATCTTGCTGCATGACACCTCCCATTCAAGTTCTTATGATTCAGCTGAAAAGAGGATTGTTTTTTCCCCTTTCTTGGTAGTCTTTCTGCTGACTATCTCAAAGTAAATCTCAAGAAAAAAAAAAGAGCCTGTTGTTACTACATAGCTGTTGGGTTTTTTGTTTTGTTTTTTGTTTTGTTTTTTTCACATTATGGGACCAAAGCCTGTCTCTCTGCAGAGAGCTGGACATGTTAGAACATGAATTTTGAATACAGCAATGCTCAGAAAAAATCCCAGCTATTAGCTCAGGGGTTAACAGCCTGCCTCAGAGTGCCACAAGTGTTTGGCAAGGGCAATATGCAGCAAGCTGATTCTTGTACAGTGTTTGTCTGTGGATCTGTGCAGCTCCCCTTATCAATATTTTGGCAGATGTAATGCTGTAAAGCCTCGGAGAATGTGGCCCTGTGATGGATGTCAGGAGAGTGTTCAGCACCCTCTTACTGCAGCACAGCTATTGCCCTGGTGCCTGTGTAGGTGCTAGAGCTACCTATAGGACCCCTACAGAGGAGTTCTCACTGAGCCACAGAGATCACATGGAGATGAAGAGGAGAGCACATGCCAGCACTATAACAGGCCAATTGTCAATTGTGCCCTGTCTTAAAACTCTGTGCAGGAGTGATGCCAAAAGAAGCTTTGCTGAGCTTATAGCTGGCAAGTTTCAACCTCTTTTTATTTGTAAAAGGCCTTTTATTATCTGTTTACTCAATCTTCAAGGCTGTTTGAAAAAAAAAAAAGCTCTAATTTTTGCAGCTGATGTGAGGCAGCAACAACAGCAATAAAGTCACAGGCTATATAGTGACAAACAGATTGCTGAAATCTCAGGGGATATGATGATCTAAGCCATTCTTAAGAAGTTCTAAAAATGTATATTCAGTGATCTGCCCGTTCATTAAAGTCAGTCAGTTAGCAGATACACAGATATTAACTAACTAGAAACATATCAGAGCAAACTGTACAAGAGAAAGCCATTTCATTCCAAAAAAATGCTGTAAAACATGTAAATGATGGTTGTATTTCTGAAAGCTTGTACTTTGATCTGTTTTTACCAAAAGTTTGTACTTTAATAGGTAACTTTCTGTTAGTCAGAGAAAACGTTACAGGCATGGGATCTGACAAAAAAAAACCAGGCTAGAGTCCTACCATGATGCACCTAGTGGCTGCAGGGGACCGCAATCACAAACGTTCATCTCAGTCTTCCCAGGAGAGGAGCTCTCTGTATGCTCTTAACTCTCCATTTCTTTTTTATACCCTTGGAGCTCACTGGAACAGCAGCCAGCTGTGCAGGAGGGACCCCATTTGGCATAGGCACATTTACATCTATCTGACAATAGATTTCTTCCAGCTGCCTGGGACTGTGTGTGTATATATATGTGTTGAACATCTGTCCAAACACAAAAGCCCTCTGAATGTCAGCAATTACGACATTATTTGTGTTACCCTAATGGTTGACACACAGAGGCCAATCTTCTTCCTTTCCTGCACCAGCACTAGCTCCTCTGTGGTTCTTGCCTACTCCAGACATTCTGGAGGCATGGGGCAGGACTGTCAAGATGCACCACCCTGGGGTTTGAAGTTTGCATAACTGTATTCACCAAGGACTTGTGCGATCTGATTTGCTTTGGTACAGCATGGCACTGACACATTATACTACTTTCTGTCAAACATCATTTGGAGGGCAAGCCTACGGCATTCTGCTTGATACTGCACTGCTGTGAGATATGCATGTCCTGTTGGGTAGGCTCAAACAGAAATATGAATAGCCAAAGAATAGCAGAAGGAGCAGTAACTTCTCTGTTTTTTGTCTTTACTGTAACCCTGACCTGGACTGCTTAGGTTGGATGTGGAATTGTGTCTCTAGCTCTTGGTTCCAGGTCTCTTCTTACAGAAGGATGATAAAGGAAGGCATTCCCACAGAAAACTACCTAGGGAGAATGCCTGTCTGCGGCCCTCTGGCCTCGGAGAATCATCCCAGAATACTGTATGTCAAACACAACCTTCTCACAAAATGGTAAAACATTAGTTAGAAATTTTCACCCCCAGAAATCAGGTTTACAAAATATTAAGCTGACCAATAGGAAACAATCATGCATTTAGTGTGAAAGTCAGAAGCAGTTAGAAAACAAGCAAACCAACCAAAGCAAGTATACCTACAAATATATATATATATATATATAACAAAATGGCATAAAGAAAAAGCAGCCATCTACACACACATCAGGCTGGGGACCCTGTACCTTCAAAGGCTCGGTACAAGAGAGTGAAAGAAGCAGAAAGCGGCTCATGGGACTTCCCCTTCAGGACTGGTGGCAGTAATGAAAAATCTGAATGAAAAATGGAGTGATATTACAGTCAGTCACCTAACCGTGCACGAGGCAGCAACATGTTACAAGACACTTTGGGCTGGGGCTTGCACTCAGTCATCACTCTGCATTTGCCCTGGGATTTGAATCTATCACTTGGCAGCTGGCTAATGTATGGCTGGAGAGCTTCAAAAAGGAGATGTGCTCCTCCTGCCAGGTCACTGCTGAGGTGCTGGACCATCAGGCTTACTAAAAGTTTAATTAATGATTAGATCTATAATTTTCCATATAAACAAGTTACACCACTTGGGTTTTAAGAAATTCCACCACTAGTTTTTGCCCTGTCTACTTGGTTCAGGTCCTGAAGCAGCAGAAGATTGCTTTCAGTTATCCCAGCAGACCTGGCGTCCATCTGAACTGCTGAAGAGAACATGGGACCTGCTAAGCAGGTTTCTAAAGGGCAGAATGGGCACAGATAGAAGAGAAGTGGATTGAAGAGGGATGTGGCCACTTCTGCAGGAGGCCACTACCCCCCTCGCATTTGTGATTTGCTCTTTCTTTAATCAGGAGTTCTTTGGGTTAAGCATGGAGGAGTCCCTAAGGGACACCTGGCAAACAGCAGGCCTCACCACCACAGCATGAGTTCTGAGGATACAATTTTCAGAGGCAAGTATCAGATGGATGGAGCTTGAAGCCTGGTGTTAAAGGTTTTGAACTATTTACAAAGCAGTATCCCAGTGGAAAATTCATGTCTATATAAATCATGCCAAGTGGGCAAACGTACTGCACTGCTGTGGGATCTACTTCCAATTCATTGGAAAGCAGACAGCATCATTAATATAGACAAAACAAGGCAGGGAACAAAAAGCTTGACCTGAAGAGCTGCTCCCTGTAATCTACTGCCTGTTTGCCCTCTGAAAGCAAACATGAACATGGTATCTACATCAACAGTGAACCATTAGCATCATGTTGTACAAAAGAGACGAAGTCTTTCTGGAGTCAAGCTTTCTGCCCTCAAGCTGGGCAGCACATAGACTGTGCCTCAGGTAGGAAAGACCTGGTGAGAGAAAGAAGTTATGGAAATAAGGAGATTTTACATCCTTTTTAAAATGAGAAGGATCTGGTCTTGAACTTTGGATTTTATTGTTTCAAAGCTCACAATCTGAAGTTGGTGATCTTGCAGAAAGGCTGCAGCCCCGTCAGGCTGTGGCTTGGGAAGAAAGGCGGGAACTTTTTCTTCCATTTGAAGGACTTCAGGGAAATAGATGTTTTGAAGGAAATTCATCCAAAGAATGTGACTGTGAGTGACTGATTGGTTCCTCTGAGGACAAATGTCCCAGTGCCAAACAAAGAGACTGGAGTAACAAAGAAGCAGAGGAAGCATGACTGAAGCTATGGAAATGGGAAAAGCAGGGGAAAGAAATAAAATATACAGGTAGTTTGGGAAAAAATGACCACAAATTAAAAAGAAATTGAGAAGTGAAGGTACTTAGATACCTTAGCTCAAGGCCTGGTAAGAATGGACTTCATGGCTGGAGCACAAAAGTGCTACAAAAGACGCTACTGCTAAGTGATCAGTTGATATGATACAATCTAGGAAAAGAGACCTGAGCTACTGGGGGCTGAGTATGAACAGAAGGCAGGCAGCACAAAGGGACCAGGCTGCAATGTGCCGGGCCAGGCTGATCTGCTTATGGTACTTCTGGAGATGAATCACCTGGCCAGGGTGAGGCCCAATAGTCACTAACATGATATATTGACTGTCAGGGCAGACATTCTTCTTTCTATGCCAACTTCATCAAAATGCATTCTCCACCACTGAGTATGACAACTGAAGCGAAGGAGCTGCTCAAATGTGTTTGAAAGGATATCTAACCCACTTCTCCAGAAAGGCTGGAGCTCACGCATCCAAATGCAAGGCTGGATGGGGCACAGCTGAGACTGCTGAGCTGTGCCAGGCAGAGGGGCTGGAGCTATCTTTGGTGGAGAGAATCAGTGGGCATGGCAGGGATGGGGAGGGGTTGTTAGCAGTAAAGTCTCACCTTCTGTGCCCCTGAGAAGGCGTGGTAGTAACATGAAACATAGGTCATTATGGCCTTCTCATCCGGCCTTAGCGTGCCTATAATATCTGTGCAGAGAAGGAAAAGAGGTTGAAAGGATAAAGTAAGAAGCAGCACATAGAATAAAACAAAATAGTCATGGGTGGCGTGAGAGAGGGGGAGAAAACTTCCCATCATGCATTGCAGGACAGGCCAAACAGATTTCCATGCGGAGAGCTGGGAGTTCGGATCAGAAGGTGGCTAGCAGCGTTGGCTTGTGGCTCGAAGCGGCACCCCTGCTCCCTTCCCCTGAGTCCAGGAGAGTCCTGAGTGAGGATCCACGCTCTGCACATTCACAGCTGTGGTCCGAGGATATAAAAAGGCTGCTGGAAGGTTTCAGCATCCATGCCCAAGGCCTTTCTGCACAGCGGGGAGCTGTAGAGATCAGAGCCTTCCTACGCAGTGCAATTCCTACACAATGTCTGCTCTGCTTCCACGTGCACCTACAACACTGAAGTAAGGACAGCTGCTCGGTTTTGGTGAGAGATGTTTACAAGGTCTCACCTGCAAAATTTGTTCCTTAAGTGACTAGTTACCAACAGGAAAATGGCTAAGCCAAAACCAGGAAAGACTCAACTGCCCGATTTCCAGCATGGTGGGTGAGGAAAGATTAAAAGGAATTAAATGAACAAAACCAGGCATCTCAGTCATGATAAACAGTGCTCTCTTCGCCAATCACCACAGAAGTACTCATTAGACATATTCTGTGAGACCCAGGTGAACTGGGACTCAATTTGTGGTACAACTCGAGATAGCAGCAGGTTCAGACCTTGAAGCTAGGGTGTGGGAACCTGCAGTGCATATAATGTAAAAGACAGTTTTGGATATTCACTGAACCCTACATAAAAACACTAAGTTTTGTGTCCCCATATTTTAAAATAAAACAAAAAAAAGTGAATAGATATTAGCATTTATTGCCAGTGGGGTCAGCTTGCAGCGTCCTGCTCAGCAGAGCAATCTACAGTCCCCATTTATGAAATCAAACATCCTAGCTCAGATTTCCCAGGAACAGGGGCTGCAGCTCCTTAGTCATCAGGGCAGTAGTTTGGAAGGCAAATGGAGAAGGTAGAGCTCCCTGCTTTATTGGGCTCTCTGTGCATGCCAAGGCACTGGCATATGTAAGTGCCACTGGAACAGGAACACTGACTATAGGAAAGTGGGACTGCCTGGTTGCTCCATGTATTGTGTCTGGGGCACCACTTTGAACCAATAGCCAACTCTACCAAAAACATAATAAAGATGCCCGTAGCTAGAGAGGAAAGAGAGAAAGAAAAAAAGGTTTGGACATTAGCAACGGCACCAGGTGTGCTCTGTGGAGGGAGCTTGGGATCCTGCGATACCTTCTGGGCTCCTGAGAAGGCGTGGTAGAAGCTAGAAACATAGGTCATGATGGCTTTCTCGTCAGGACGGGCAGTTCCAACAATGTCTGTCAAAAAAAACCTCACGTTAAGAGCATAATCAACTGATGGGAGGAATGTAAAGGAAGGGGAGAACCACGACTGTCCAGGAGGCCTGGTGGAGTATATGCTTGTCATAGCAACTCTTGAGAGATTCCCAGCCTTCCCCAGAAGATATGTCTCTCTCAGAAGTCAGGATCACCCCACCCTCAAGAAGTAATTGCTTCTGGTGTCTGGCCAAGTTAATGCAGTCATATGTCAGCATGTCTCAAATCAGAGCACATCCCTGTCCTGAGAATATTACTGCAAATGTTTGGTTGAATCAATCCAAACTAGCAACGAGTTGGCATGGGTTTTTATAGATGTATCATACTGCAATTCCTTCATGAAGTTCTTCAGGAAAGATCCTTTCTCTCTTCCATTCAGTGCCCTCATCCTGCATTTCAACACAATGATGATTTGAATTTCAAAATGCCCTTCCATTAGTTCCAGGAGAAACTCAACACCTCCAGAGATCAGAATTAATTGCGTAGAGGAATGTGTATTAACCCCAGTCTGTGAGTGAGGAGACTGATCAAGAAAGAGCAATTAGAGCTCTCGTAAGTGACCTTCATCATCACTGTTAGATTTGCTGAGATCTGAAGCTAGATACACTTATTTTGAGGGTGGTTTTAATCCTACAGAATAGCAGGAAATGCTCCAATCTACTCCAGAAACCTCATGATCTTTTGTGATCTCAACATAATGAGAATAGGGAAAGCAATTCATTCTTGGGGATGGAAAACACTGCCTAAGAATATGAACATCCTGATTACTGAAATACACGTTGACTGGGTTCAGTCATCCTTATCCCATCTTTCTCTTTTGTTCCTCTCTCTCCTTTAAAAAAAAAAATCCTTTAATTGCTTCTACTGCCCAAATCAAGCCTGAAATAAAGCTTCTAACATTGAAATTAGATGGCTTCAGGTGAACAGCCCCCAAACCAGTGAATTATTTTAGGCTGTTGTTTACACTTCAGAATTACAGTCTTTACAGTCTATTGCCAAGTCAGTCCTAACAAGGCTCAGAGAAGTAATACTTGCTGTCCCGAGTGGTCTCCGGGAAGCTGTCACAGTCAGTAGCAAAAGCACCTCTGAAAAACATGGATTTCTCCCATGGTCCCAGTTAGTGAGGGATCTTCAGGCTCAACACATTCAAGTAGTCAAGAAATAGTTTATAAAACTTGTATTACACTCCCAAAAGAAAAGTCAACAGCAGTGTCAGAAATAGCTCAGAAAGGAAAAAATTCTGGAGGCAAAAGGAACACAGTCCTACACCATACATTATCTCTGTATTATTTCTGATTCTTGAAAGGAAACACTTTAGTCAGCTGTGGACACAGCCAGTTGTTACTCATCTCTTCCTAATGAATCATCCCCAGGTTAAAATCTCCAAAGGTACCAAACTGAGACAACTGAGGGGCATAGAAGGAAGAGGGAAGCAGAACATATGATTAATCCATTGTAACTTTTTTCCCATACATTTAGTAAGTAATGATGGAAGGAGCACTCAGGCTACGGAATTCTTGTGCAATACAAATCTACCTAAAATAAATGGGAAATTCCCTGAGAAAAAGCAAGTTAACACCCACTGCATGTACTTTACCTTCTGCATCCAGCATCTTGGGGATATCCAGATATTTTTCAGCTACATCAAAGGCTGTGTTTAGATTAGTGAGAGGATCATCCTGAGAATAAAAACAGAGCCACAGAATCAGCACCAACTCATAACAAGGTTCTCTCAACTCATAACACTTCTCTCAAGACAGAGCAATTGTGCTTGATTTAGTTCAGGTAACTCAGCTGTCCAGACAAAATTACGTCTCCTCATGTAGCAGGATGAAATAATTAGCTTTCTTTGGAAAGCAGAGCCTGGAGATTCATGATATGATAATAACATAGAGTCTTTGCACTCGCAATGAGAAAGAATAATACACTTCGTCTTGAACCTAGTTTAAAGTTACATTAGCTTCACATCACACAGACAGTAAATGGCCATATCACACATTTAGATATCATGCTTAGATTAGGTTTTCGTCTCCCATTTTAAAGAACTGCAGAGCAGCGTATCTGCTAGAACATCTAAGCAATACTAAAATAGTAACAACATCTGCAATGTGTGCTGTCCTTAGCTAGTGCACAGTTTGTTGAACACCAGTTGAGTGGGAGGAAGAAAAATGTTTTAACAGATCTCTACAAAATAAATACAAAAGTACCCATTTTGTCTGCGTATTAGTCTTCTCCCTATGCACTGCACAGGACTTGCCATTTCCCTTGTGTGTTTCTATTTTTCTATATATAAACTTTCTGCTGTGGCAGAATGCACTTCAGATACAGACATCAATACACAGTAATCAAATTCTAAACAAAGTTGAGTGTGACATGAGTCATATGACAAAGGTAAGTGGATTTTAGAGAGCTGAACAAGAGAATGTGAAATGCAGATGTCACTGGAAATGAAAGACCTCTGCAAATTGCTCCCAGCATTCAAACATAACTATCAGCAACAAGACATTTAATAACTAGTATGAGACCCTTGCACAAGCCTGACTCCTATAGTCTTTCTGAAATTCCACGGATGACAAAGGACATTTCATTTCTCATTTCTACTGTTGAGAGAAGTGGCTCCTGCTGGAAAGTAGCTGTTCCCAAACTGCTTGCATTTAGTCACCATGTTCGCTAAGAGGATTTCAGGAGGGAGGAAGGATGGAATGTCTCTCTCCATATTGTCAACTGTGACACACAAAATGAGTCCTGCCTTAAAAATTAGAAAATAAAAAGTATAATCTTCTTATATGAACCTTCTTTCTAAACCAGCATATGCATTCTGTTTCTTTTCTATTTGAGAGTATGTGCCTTCAGTTAGCACTGACTTGGAAAATTCAGCTGTGCCTGAATTTCAGTCAATAGGAAACGATTTGAACCAGGCAGCATGAAACATGAAGTTAGGCAGGCCTGGGCAGACAGAGTGTGGGCATGCAGGAAGATTTCTTTAAGGCAATAGTCACTCGGTAGCCCTTGGATTACAGCTGCTTGAAACTAGGAAGTCAAGCCCTTTTGAAAAGCAGTTTGTTGCAGCAGATCCCCAGGAATTAATGCATGCTTCAGCTTGGCATCCCAGAACTATTCATGTTCATTTGGATGAATGTCTCTAGGAGACAGCAATGTTTCACCTACCAAAGGAAACCACAGGCAGAGGCCATCCAAACAAACACAACCACTGATTCACACTTAGTCCACTGGGACAAGCCAATATTAAGTGAGAAAATGTTGCACACTGTGATGAGACCAGCAGCTGTCATACATGGTAAAAGCCATCATTTCTCAGCACCACAGAGAATTTGATCTCTACATAGTATCCTTTCAGTAGTGACTTCATCAGATATATCTAAATCCACCTTTTCAAACCTTAGTGGCGTAGCAGATTTTACATATCCTCCAGCCATAAGAAACCACTCCGTGCAATGGAATTACGTACATTGGCACCAGTTCAACACCAGCATACTTGTCTTCTGCACATGCTGTGGAGAAACCACTAAGAATCCAAAGAATAACCAAACCCCTTACCTAAGGAGTTGAGACTAACTGGAATATAACATACCTTGCTTAGTACATATAGACAAGCCCTTAACTCCATCTAGCCTTAGAGGAAGGAAACATAACTGCCTTTTTTTCACTCAAGTGAAAAGTTCTCACAGTCCATGTGCCATTTTCTGCTTCTGTAGCAATGTCATCACCACATGTTTAATTTCAACCCATGCCAACCATGAGTCCACAACATTACTAACCCCCCTGAGAGGGTGCCTAGTATTACTAACCCATACTCCTTAGCACAGCCCCATCTGTGCAAGCTGCCTGAGAAGCGGTCAGCCTCTCCTAGAGGAAAGGGAGGGGTAAACTCACTGCAGATAGCTTTCCTATCAGTCTGCAAGAAACAACATCAGAAGCAATGTTGCCAAAGGTTAAAAAGAAATTGTAAGCTAAAAATTGGGAGAGGTTTCCTGATGGGAAAACTTACTGGTCTTGGGCATTCCTAGAGGAAGGGCTGGAAGTCTTAATGTGTGGGAAACTGAAGACTCACCAAGATGATGCCAGCTGACTTCTATTTCATATGTAAGAGAGATGTGTGATCACACAGTCTCTCGAGAAATTAAGCTAAAGATAATACTACTGAAAGCAAGCTACCTAAGGCCAAGACTTGCTCACAGATGAGCAGAGATCTAAGCCTGAGCACAGTCCTGTTACCTCTGGGAATAACTTCCCCCGCATGGACTGTGGAGCTGCTCATCACAGAAGTGATGTTCTTTGCTGCAAAACACAGGTTTCCCTGCGGCCTGCCCAAGCCTAAAACAGGGTCTTGAGCCCAGGGAATTCCTCTGTACACCACTACTTTCAATTCCACACCACTGTACACCAGCTATTCATTATTTCAAATTCCACCTTTCAGTCGACTCCCTGCAAAGAGGGAAAGACAAGTGAAGACTATAGCAGTCTAGGCGTTGTACAGCAGCACTCCAGCACTAGAGCTGCAGGCACCATTTAGTGACCCAAAGGAAGCAGAGCAAAAAAAATAAAAACAAAACAGAATCACTCATCCCTATTCCTTTCACAGCTCAAGCACTGACTAAGATGGGGTTCTCCAGAGGTGCCTCAGTTCCCAGGCTGCCTACATGAACACAGAAATAGAGTCAAGGAGACATGAAGAGGAGCAGTAACTTGGAGGCTGTCGCTTGATCCACCAACAACCTGGAAATATATAGTTTTCCATATAAGAATTATGTTGTTTTAACTGTGGCAGACTACAACCTTACTCTGAACAAAATGCCTACCTGGCACGTTCACTGCTTTTGCTGACTAAAGACAACCACAGCTCCTCCTCTTTGAGCACAACCCTAACTCATACGAGGAGTCATTTCTCTTCCTCCAGCTAGTCCCAAGTCCCCTCAGCACACAAGGTTGCCATGGCAATTATTGCAGTGTGATAAAAAAAAAGTCTTCTATTAACTAGCATTCAGGAAAGGAGATGGAGGAAAATCAAGAGAGTGTCAGCACTTCTTATATCTGCCAGAGCTGAAGACATTGGGAAAAAAATCCTGCTAGTATAATTCATGTCTTCAGAAACACCTGTAAGAAATTCATCCAGCAGCAATACATAGTCCACATTTCTAGATGGACTGCAGTACATGGGGGAGTTTGAGCCACCAGCCAACTGCAATCAGAGCTAAAGGCTAGGCTCTGAGCTAAGTTCTTCCCAGCTGTTTGCAGAAGACCTTAGTTCTGTAGAGTTATCAAACATGCGTTTAATCTCATGCCTTTAAAGCAATCTAGGCAGAACAAAAATAAAAATGACACAGTAAATCAAAAGACTATAGGAGGGCAGAAGGAGCCTGAAGAAGGATGTGATAAAGGCAAGCGGAGCACAAACAGTGCCAGTTCCTTTTATCTGACTCCAAGGAGGACAAATCTCTTCCCATCAATATTGATTTTCATTAGAACAGTTACATTGCCTTTCACCTTAAAAGGCCCACAGATAAAACGACAAAAAACCTTTCATTTTCTTTCCCTATTCTAGTTTTGCTCGGACTTGGCTTAGAACTTTGTTGGTAATGGTGGCATTTACCCAGTTGGGTTTGTCAAACGTTGCTTAGCTGCTCTTATTTTCCAAAGGTCAGTCACTGAAAATGTAGTTAGTTCTAATAATTCTCTTTTTTATTGATGCTGTTTATGTAAACACATAGAGCCTTTCCACTCCATTTATTCATCATATACTGACTCCAGACACTAAAATTAATCAGATAATATAATTGACTGCTCTGCAAGATAGTAAAGATCTAAAAGGTTATTGAAAAGCAGATCAGGCATTGTATAATTCATTGCCTCAAGGATGCAGCTAAATTTGATTAAACCATTTACATATTGTCCATTTGCACAGTGATTCAAGAGCCCAGATCTATTAGTGATGGGATTCTATGCTTATTTCCCTATCTAGTTTTGAGCATGACTGCACTTTGTAACAGCCAGCCCATGAGATCCGATGGCCATGCATATCAGCATCAGTAATGCTCTTGCTGAGATTTCACTAGACTTGTGTGCGCAGACACAGTAAAAACAGGACCTAAGCAAACAGTGGGAATGCAAGAAAGATTTGAATCCAGTTTGCTCTGCTCTCACTAGGTCAGAACACTGCTGGCAACACAAAGTACTGAACATTTATTCTCATCATTCACTGAACAGTCTTGTTTCCAAGACACACAGGAGACAAACTCTGGAGCAATTAGATGCTGTGTTTCCAGTGGCAATTTGTAAAATAAAATTGAGTGTTAAGGCAAATACTTTTCTGGTGCTTGGCATCTGCATGCCAAGAGATATCCTGCACTGCAGATGGCTCAGTGCTAAGCTGGAAGCATGGGACAAGCATCCAGTGAGGACACCTCACTGAACTTTGCACTTGATCACCACATAACAAGTTTCAATGCAGTTCTCAGAAAAATTAAGTCTGATCTGACTTGCAAGGCTGTGACATTAGTGCAGAATTAGATTCCCATTTGAGTGACTGAATTCAGCTGTGCTAATCAGCTGCGACTGGAGCACGTGCAGTTCATTTGAGGCAGTCTGAAAGCAAGGAAAGTCAAGCAGGCAGCTCATTAAGTTCACGCTTCACTGAGAAGTCTGAATGTTCTGATTCATCCCTCCTTCCTCCCTCCTAGTCCTGCAACAGCCAGCTTATGCTGAAGTTCTACAATTATCTGCTTATCAAGCTAATTGTTCTCCCTCTTCGTTTTCAAAGGCCAAGCATTTGGTACGACAAACAAATTGAGCTGTACCTTTCGCAGCTTCCCGTAATCAATGAGCTCCGGACGATGTCTGTGAATTAAAGCGCAGAAACCAAGGCCATCTTTCCAACTGTGAGAGAGACAGAAGAGAGCAAAATGAGAAGGCTCAGCCAGGGAGAGACACGGTGATGGGCAGGAGCGTGAAGGAAGACACCAGGATGATTAATCACGGCTTAGTTTCTAGCTAGCAGTGTCTCTCTAAGTGCTGGAAAGGATTTCTTTCAAACCTACAGTAATCTGCTGCAATTAGGACTTGCCCTTTGCATTGTCACCTCCTTTATGCCAGCTCTCTGCTCTGAATGTCTACTATACTGGGGAGCATGCAAGAACAGGCACAGAGCTTGAAAAAAAGACCATAGGAAAAGGCAGACTGAGGAGGAAGGGAATGACTACTGATGTCTATAACCAGCACTATACAAGCCAATGCTTTGCCTCCCAGCCTAGTCTGGATTTCTGAGAAGAACTGGAATCAGAATTTCTCATTTCAATACTTCAAGGTTCTAAGGCATAAGCAGTCTTGCTTAGCCTGTTGCATGTAAAATGCTTTCAGAGGACTTCATGCTCTAGAGTTTACAAAAGCAGCACTTGTAACTGGAATGAGGAATTGGGATGTTGGTACTTGGATCCTCCCATAACCTCTGCTTTTGATTTCCTACGTGTCTCTCTGGACTTCTTTGTTACTAGATCTCTCGAAGAAATGCAGTTGCATCAGGAACATTGTTGAATGTAGCAAAAAGACATCTGAAAATAACACAGATGGTAGAGCTGAGTTCTTGCCTGTTCTCACCTGATATGGAAGTTTTGGATGTTTACATTTTTGTAGGGGGCTGTCTTCCTCTGACACCATAACAAAAGTCCTTCTTTAGCAGATGTCTCTAATGAAAGAAAAAATGCACACCAATCAATCCATTTTCTCAGAGAGCAGAAGCATATGCTGGATACAACCAACTTCTCTTTAGGAGAGACAGCACTGAATCACACTTTATTTAACTTCATTTGTCAGAAAATTCCTTGATGAAGAGTCTACTGGAATAGTGTTGATATTTTATATTATATATATTATATATATTATATATAATATTAATTTAAAATATATATACAATATACATTATATATATTTATATTTATAGTGTTATTTTCTTAATGAGGTTCTGTAATAAAGAAACGGTGTTTTGAGATTAGATTTGTAAAACTTGTAAAAGAAAGGTCAATTTTCAGTGCAAGTCCTTGCATCAGCCTGCAAGAAAAACAATAGATTCCATCATTAAAGTTGACATTCCTTTGACATTCCATCTTTTTGAGCTTCTCTAAATTATCTTTCAAGAAGAGAAGCTGAAAAACTCTTCTCAGCATATCTGAGCCTTGTCAGAAATGCCAATGAGACCACAATGGCAGCTCCCTGGGATCTCCCAGCGACATATGTACAAGCATATTCTGAGCCTTTAAAGTGGCAAAACCACGTGGCAATCCCAGGTTTTTGTTGCTTAACTGTCGTTGGGAAGAATTGAGATTTACCTTCAACTGAGATATCCTGAATGGCAAAACGAAGGATGATGGTCCAGATCATTCCAAGAGTCATTTTAACATTGCCATCCACAATTTCTAGGGGGGGAGAAAAAAAAAAAAAGGGAGAGAATTAAGAAATAGAAGGCATCAAGTTGCAAATGCAAATCCCAGTAAAACGGAAGCACTGGGAAACCTTCCCCTTTGCAGAAGTGAAAACTAGAATTCCAGCTAAATTTATTCTTCTCTGCCTCCCCAGATATTCCAATGGTGCAGCACAGTCTTGTGCAGTAGTACTCACTAATTACATTGGCTCACCTGCATTTACTACTGAAAACAGCTGCTGACACAGAAATAAGGACCAGCCTATAGCAGTATATTTCACCTTGAGCTGGTTTTGTAGTGTGAACAAAATAAAACCAAGAAATACCGAATTTTTATTTCAAACAAACCTAAATGGTCCAGATCCTGTGTAGGACCTCTTTCAGACATGTAATTGCCAAAAGACACAAAAGAGCATTTCTCAAAATAAATGCATCGTGCTTGAAGAGGAAGCAAAGACTTATGCTGATCAGAGCATATTATAAAATAAGATGTCAAGCAAATTGTGTTTTATTGTTCACTGGACTCTGCAATAAAACTCATTCAGGGTCAACAAGCTTGGAAGGTTTAGAAAGCAACTGCTTGCACATGTGAGGTATAAAGGGATAAAGGAAAAAGGTTCTAGAGAAGGTGCTGGGTGGATGCTGACCCAGAAAGGGATTTCTACTGCATGCAGATGAGGACCAAACAGCCCAAACTGCAAGCAGCTGCAGCTGGGTCTCAAGATTTGATCCTCAAAAAAATCTGTGCATATGATATTTATTCAGGTTATAAAATTTACAGTCTTCCGGCTTTTTCAAATTGTGAAAACAACTTATCTATCTTCTCCTAGCCATTCTCTGGTAGTTTCCTGAACAGCAGGTGATGTTTCAGAAGCAACTAGCTGGTTACAAAGATGTATTCAGTAAGAAAAGGGTGAGAAGTAACCTACTGTTTGAGCTAGAATAAAGCAAGTCCTAACAACATAGCCAGAGACCGTTTTTGTAGTACTGTACACACCTCTGTGCACTGCTTCCATTAAGCAGAAACACATCATGTGCCAGGGCAAGCAGAAATGTGTGGTATAAGCTGCCCCCCATCTGGATTCTGTCATAAAAATAACAATACTTGAAATTTTCTAGTTAAGTTGCCTTGTGATTTTCTGATGCCTGTGGTGCAATTTCCAGTGTAAACTAGAAGGATAATTTCTGCTGTGCTTTGATATACATCTGCATTAGGGATTTACAAGTTTCAAAGATATAAAATTAGACATGCTAGCTTGCATTACTCTGGCACACCTCTGTGTCCATTTGTTCTTGCACTTACAGCTTGGTGTGGCATCGGTTTGCTCAGTATGAACTGGCCAACAGACTTTTCACTGCAGTCTGAAAGAACCACGGTTATTTCTGGCATGAAAAATTATGTTTACTTGTTGATAAATTTTCTAAAAAATGACTTTTTTACAGGTATTTTGGGGTCATGGAGTTGTATTCAGGACTGATGTAAGAACATATCAGCGATGGCGAGTATATTCAGTCCTGCACTTTTTTGCATTCTCAATCCCTCCCATGAAGCACCACAATCAACATTACAAAAAATCCTTACCATTGCTAAAAATACCTGAGGTAGCACAGCTAAAATATAAAAGAAAGCATCCATGTTTTCACTTTGTTTTGTTCAAATGTGGAGATGTAAAAACAAATAAGCAAATAAAAAATAACACTTGTGAAAACCACAGCCGTTGGCAGGAGGACCCTAGAGTCTATCTGAGATCTGAAAATAAATTTATCTTTTTCTTTTAATGGAGTAGATTAAAATCTGATGGCAACACTTCAATGCTGAAAATGGTTTATGAATACTAATACATCAATCAGTGAGCTGGAACAGGTAATTGATATTACTGTTCCATGTATTTTAATTGGAAATAAAGGTCAAGACACTACATAAAACCAGATGGTGTTAAGTTGCCAGTGTGGCATTAGAACTCAGCGCTATGCTCTAGTCATGTTCTCAAATTCCCATTTTTATGAAGTTAGTTGGTGGAGTTAAGGTGGAAAGTGCCCTTTCTCTTCAGTCCTCTTTGCAAAATTCATGTTGAAAGAAAGATGTCTGCTTCCTGCTCCCGTGTCAGTTTCTTCCTTCTGTACCAAATCAAAGATGCTCTGGAAGAAGCCCGAAGTATTTCCACCATTTCATCTCTACAGATCACATTCTTTTTTTTTCTTGACAAATAGAAAACTCACCATCTACCAAACAGATACTGATGCAAGTAAGATTAGTGAGAGATCCATCCTGGGTTGCACATTATCCTAAGTCCTTGTCTTCCTTTTTATCTTTTAAGTTTTTTTTTTCTTCTTTTAAATAGAGTTGACATAATTGTTATTCTTTGTTAGAAGCAGGCAAGCATTTCTCATTTCCAGAGCTAGAAAACTTCTCCCAGCAACCTGGTTACAAAAAACAACCAGCTTGTTCAGAAAGAGCCATGTGCTCTTTGGCCCTGACTCATTCAGTTTCCCATCCTTGTATTCCTCGTTGACAACCTGTTTTTCCTGAGGATTCATTCAGTACCCTTTGGCTGGTGCCAGTCTCTTTCTAATACAATGAATAGAAGAAGCAAAAGTGAAAAACAGGTTTGCACGGAGCCACCTGCTTCCTGGTGATGATGAAAAAATTTCACAGAAATTGTTAAAATGTTGAACTTAACACTACAAAGTTGGAACAGTCTAATGCTTATTTAATTGAAGATATTCTCTTTGCTCCCTCTGATGTAAGCAACACTCAGTTAACGTGAGAATAGTTCAAGTATGCCATTAAAAAGCTAATAGACAGAATCTTCTGCTTGACTGCTTTCTAAGCACTCTTCCTATGCAAGACCTTTGCAAACATTCTCTGAGTTTCCTCCACCAACAGCAGCAGCAAATACACGTTATTAAAGTGATCTACATTCAACCTGGGGGTGGATTGGTGCTGGCTAAAGCTGACAAGGCATCTGCATCCACTAGAAGGAATTTCTTGCATCAGTGAATACGCTTCCACCCAGCTCCTCCTATTGCTCCAGAGATCACAAACAAAATATGCAAAAATTATAGCACTCTCATCCATTTGTTTGACAGCCAATTAGGGGCTTGACAAATGTTCACTCCTTAGGAAAAGACTGACTTGCTACATAGATGTGACTTATAAAATGCCACTTCAAATCCAAGAAAATACAAAATGAAGAAAATGAAAAATACAAAAAGGACCAGGCTTACTTTTCTATGGCTGGCCTGAACAGTTAGAACAATGCCACAGAAACTGATAACCCCAACTGTAGCTAAAACTGAAATGTCCATAAGAGCACAGCACCTGGCTACCCCATAGAACAAAGGAGTTGCAGAGGATCAACTACAGGCAGGACAGCGTTAGGATTTCAGAATTAAAGATATGTTGCTAGGGATGGTCCAGTCAGATTCCTGACAGCTTGCCGGCATTAATGATGGAAGTGTGCCTTTCAGCTCCCTAATTGCAAGTGGGCAGAGGATGGGGGCAAATACAAAGCTATGTTTCACTCACTGACATGGAGAGACCTTATTTTTCCTTCCTTTCCACTGCCCAGTTGTTCAGGAAGTGTTTTGTTCAGCTGAGATTTCTGCAATTGTTAAATTCTTTATGCTTTATTTCTCTTTTCATACGCAGGTGAGAAGAGGGATCAGCAGTTATCTCTATGTTGAACTGAGCTATGTCTGTATAAGAAATCAGTAACTTTATATGCAGATTAGAAGTGTAAATAAAACAGTCACAAGGTCAAATACTTAACCTATTCAATCTGGTAAATCCTTGGAGCATTTGATCCCAGTATGGAATTGATTACAGTGAAAGATAGCTCTTGAGATATCAGATGAAAAAGAGATCTAAAATCAGATGAAGAAATATTTGAGAGCTGCACCATTGAGGCTAGACCATTCCCTGATCCTGGTTTACACAGATCTGTTGTATACCACAACTGCTGTAAAAAGCAGCTCTTAAGCCTCAACGCTTATTCTGTTTGCTTAGTTCACTTTCCACACATGCTGCATGTAAGAAACCCTCTTCTACTCTGGTTCTCATTCAATAGGACTAAGCTGCAAAGCTTGGCTTGTAAGCAGCATAGAGGGATCTTCATTTAACAAAATGCAAGAGAAATACCATGGAAACATTATCTCTGGCTTTAACTCTGGTTAACCATGGTTTTGCAAGGCTTAAGTTGACAAGAGAGTCTCCCAGTGGAATTCTTTCTTTCTAGAGCTTATGTTTTAACTACAGAAAGAGAAAAAAGGAGAGAGGAAAAAGAGAAAAAAGAAAAGGAGAGAGAAAAAACAGAACATAGATGGCCAATGCCATTTATCTAGTGTACACAGAAAAGTCTGGCTGGGCTGCAGACCTTTCACACAAAACTGCTATCTGGCAGATGGACACCCAGAGATGGAGCATCCTCATGGTGAAGAAGTGTGCTGGCCTAGCCAGAACCCTCATGCTGCCACAAGACAGCTAGTTTTCCCTTAGGGGAGAAAACCTCCTAGACCAGTCCTGCCTGCCCGAGGCATTTACAGCTCATTTTCTTGGCACAATGTTATGGCCACCTCATTGACTTTTACTTTCTACTTTGCTACTGTGCAATGTCTTCTCAAGGCCTGAATATTATACTTTAGCATTCACGCTCAAGGAAGGCTTGTAATTCCTTCAGTGGATGGAGCTACTGCCATTCTGTTCAAAGCAAAAATCCATTTTCACAGCTGATGTGTAATTTACCAGGTACACAGCACTTGGATGGAGTGAGCAGAAGCCCTGCTGCAGGCTTATGCCTCCTGCTGACAGCCAGAGTGGGCTTAGCTCAGGAGCAAAGGCAGGTACTGGGCTGGGCCCCTCTCTGGGATCATGCTTGCACAGCTTGAGCTTGCATTAAAGTGCTCTGTATAAGCACCAAAACTTAACATCAGTCCAAATTTCAGTGTTGTCAAAAGCCAATTCATCAAGGTGATCTATTAAAAGCCAGACCTTTTGGGGGGTATAAGGAGCCCGTATTTGGTTCACCTCACATTTGTATGGTTGCATGGGCACCAGAACAAAAGAGAAGCAGGAAGGTTTGGCAGAGCAGATGAGATCACAGTTTAGACTAAACTAAATCATGGTGGCTATCACAGAACTGCACCTCAGAGCCTATTTCTGAACAGGATAACTGCTATGAGTCAGTACTGAGTAATGGGGCCCTGGAGATCATTGGTCACAGAGCCTTTTACTTGTAAGTGATTTGTAAGTGCTGGAAGCGTAGTCATAGCTGATTCAGGAGAAGAAAAATCCAGGGGAAGCAGAGGAAAAAGGCCAACTAGTGCCAGGGAAACCAGAACCAAAAAAGAAAGAAAAAGGCATCAGAGCAATGCAGACAGGTTTTACACATGCCCTAGGCTCCCACAAGGATATGAATGCCTGTCCAAGATCCAGATGACAGTTGTCTTAAGATGGGAGACCTACATCTTCATGTCCAACTTCTAGTTAAAAGGGGTGTCATACTGACACGGAATACTGAATCAAGACACTGGACACATCTTGAAAGGGCACAAAATAACCATACTTGTGCTTCTGTGCCTACATAAACAGTACTCAGGGAAAGCAACACCCTAACTTGCTGTTGTGGGAAAAGGTGAGAAAACTGAAGGGAAGTTCTGCATGCAAGTTATACCAAATCATTTCTCTCTCTTACATTCATCTCTTAAGTGCCAGACCCTGTAAAAGAGCATCTCTGCAAATTATTCTGAAGCCTTCATAATATTACAACTTTAAGCTAGGGTAAATGGAGTAAAGTAAACACAAACACCTCCAGGGGCTGAGGTATTCTGCCTGATCTCATACAGAACCAGCGGACCACAGAGGACCCGAAGAGTCTACCTGAGGCCAGATCTCAGAACAACACACCAACACTGTGCTGACCTCCTGGACTATAAACAGACAGATCTCGACCTTGTAGTCCTACAACTCTGACAGAAGATGAGTGCTCGTTCCAGAACTGTACTATGGGCTCATTTCCTGGCTGTCAAGAGTTTCCATGGAGAAACCATGTATTTCCATCTGTAAGATGGAGATAACAAACCCCCTCATTTTCCATGGTCACTGTGAAGGCAAACCTAGAAATACCACAGAAGCAGAGTGTCTCCACAGCAACAGTGACAAAAGGAGTTCAAAGGCAGAATGCAGACAAAAGTCTAGAGCAAAGGAAAATGAGCATCATAAAAAGACAGTCCAGGTCAGATTACTAATTGCTAAGGTTTATAGAAGTCAGAGCAAACTATCTTACCAGCCTGCAAGCCTATCTGAGTCTTGCAATATATCTACAAACACCTGTCATCTTTGCCAGAAAAACAAAGATCTTGCACAGTTCCATGCTGCACAATCAATCTGCAAGCTTATTCTGAAGGCATCCCCAGTGCTGCCCACAATGACCTCTGCACAATAGTAAACAGGCTTCTAGCCATAGCACTCACAGTTCTAGAATGCACAAGAAGAAGCCTGGACGTGCTAACAGCTGAAATTTCTGGGATCCTTTACCTGTGTTGGTGGTTGGCCTTAGCTTTGACCTATGAGATGCCCTACAGCAAAAGGGGATCTTTCCCAGCAGCTCTGCAACAAGCTAAGTATGAGCAGCTGCTCTATTTCAATTGAGAAAAAAAGCATCCTGTTTTCCATGAGTTGTGAGAACTCATGGAAGAAAAGAAGGAGAAAAATGACCAATAAAGGCCAGGAGGGAATTAAACTTCGCAGCCTGTTGCAATCTACCAAAGACCCAACATGTCCCTTTTCTACTGCCATGGTTTATTTTACAAGAACATGGTAGAGCATAGAGCAGTCTGGGCACAGCTTGGACCCACACAAATCAGCTAGCTGGTTTCTTTACCTTCTGCTCCAATTGATACTAGTTTGACTCCTTTGCTGGCAATGAAATCCAAAGCCTTGTTCACGTTGGATATTTTGTGCACTCGCATTTTGCCTCTTTCAGGCTTAGCCAAACGTTCACCTAAGAAGAAAAGAGAAAAAAAATTATTAGAAAATAACTCTGAAGCCTTTCCTCTCTTACGGATGTTTTCCCATCCTGGTGGCACCTACTGCTCAGAAGGGCACAGGGTAGACTTCCCTGCATCTTTTTTTTTTACACTTACTGCTAAGCACCCCAAGGAAGAATCGGATTCCAGATAGTTTCATAATTGGGGACTTGTCAACACTAAATCCTTTCCACTGTAGGTTTGTCTCAGAAGTGTCAAAGTGTTTGTAGAAATCTTCCAAAACCACACTGAGCCCAACATTGAAAAATTAACCTCTTCACCATTAACCACAGATAATGGTGCCTGGAAAGGAAGTTAACTTCTCCTCCTCATGAAGACAAGTGAGCAACTCATCTCCAGTGTTTACAACACACAACTTACAAATCAAATCTCTTTTCCTCAGAATTCCCTACTGTCAAATACCAGGATGAGCTTATACCTCGCTTTCTTTTCCCCAGCCAGGATACAGACCTTAAATCTCTCTAGTCTTTGCACCAAGTGGTCACAACTGCACCTACTAGGAAATAAAAATCAGTTCTGCAGTGAGCAGCTCTATAAGGACCATCATCTCTATTCCTTTTCACTAAATGCATTCAGTGTATTTCTAACTCTTTGTCATGCTTTCGTACACAACAGTATGCATTTTAAATGCTTATAATGAGGCAGAGAGGGAAGCAGCGTAGCTCTGGGATAACTGAGTGAGTCTCAGAGCACACACCAGATTTTTACTGGAACTATGCTGGAAAACTTGGAAAAGCACTTTCTTGACCTTCTTTATTTAAAAGAGCTGCATGAAAAGTTGTGCTCTTCTTGATTGGCTGCCTGCAACTGCTCTCATGGCCTGCTTTTGCTCATGCAAACCTAATACTGAGGGTAAGCAAATTAAAAGCACAGACAAATGGGCTTTTCAGTGGAATCTCTACTGGAAATATAGACAGGACATCAGGAGGCACCTATATGTGACTCACATAACCAGATATCAAAAAAAGCAGCTCAGGTTTCAGATCGAGGCTCCAGAATACAATAAATACAAACAAAATGCAAGGTTTTGCATTCTGAAGAAGAAGGTATGGAATAATTAAAAAGAGATCAAATGGGCAAGTTCAGGCAAGTAATGTCTCGGATCCAATTCCAAGAGCCTCCTGCTATATCCTGAGCATGAATATTTAAATCAACGTGAGCTGACTCAAAAGCTTTATTGGAGGCTTACGGGTGAGAAAGAAAAGCATTTTTTGAGCTCATTTTTTTCATATTAAAGTGGATGGCTTGTTTCCTAACAAAGGAGGGAAGAAACTACAAGGGAGAAAAGCAGATTATCACCACAGCCATGTCCTCAAAAAGGAAGAAGTCTGCAAAAGAAAATCCTTTACTACTGTAGGCTGGTGTCAGACTTAAGGATAAAAGCAGACTCACTTTCAAAATGATATCATTTAAGTAAAAAGATGTATTTACAGTACTAGTTCCTTCTTAGGATTAAAAAAATCTCCTTCACTTTAATGGACCATCAAGTACATGTCATGGTGTGTTGCTTTCTTTTTCCATCTGGATAACGCCAGTCATCGTAAACTGAAGTGGAAGCACTTTTTGTGACAGCTTCACAATGTCATTTTAACAAATGTAGTTTCAGAAAAGACTTAAGCTGATTTATGCTGCCAAACGTCAACAAATGGCTCGAGTCAGCTAAAAAAATAACTGTTTTCTTTAACTGATGTGACTGCAAAACAGAAAAATGAAGGAGGTTGGATTTCAGCTGGAACAGCAAGCTGATCCCATTCACCTTGTGGTTGCATAATGTGTACTGCCCACAAAGGGAGGGTACCAACTTACTCAGCCTAGGGCTGGGGAGGGCAAAATTTCTCCCTCTGACCACATCAGAGTCCAAGAGAAGCCAGCAATGCTAGCAAAACTGCAGTCTCCCTCTCTGAAATAGTGCAGTAGCATATTTGTCTTAAAATAATTTTTGGTCAACTTAGAAAGTCCCTAAACCCAATGGCTATTGCCTTCAGTCCTGAACTTTATTACAAATTTAGATATTCAAAGCAAAGCTTCATATGGTTCCATGCCATGCAGTAGACATTAAAATCTGCATTAGAAATGCAGAAGCCTGCTAGAAATATGTTCTACTTTCATCTGTTTGCATTACTGCTCTATTTTTTAGTACTTCTCCCAGCTCAGACAATGGAAATGGCCTACTCACTTCCATTCTCCAGTTCTCATGTATTAGTCCCAAGGCTGTTCATTAAAGCCAAATAATGCAAGGAAGTGTTGGCATAGACGTTGCTTACAGCAAATCTTTTTAGTAAAAATTTCAGTCCTCCATTCTGTTTGGTGGAAAAAAAAAGCCTTATGACTTTATTTTAAAGTAGTAAACACACACAGAAAAGGCTCAGCCTTTTCAAGTCTCGTGGTATTTTTAAAATGGCTTTGTCAGGGAAAGGAAACACAGTGAAAAATGAAAGTGTATCATACTAGGCAATTTCTGTGGGGCCCACCTGTTACTTCCTAGCACAGAGCCAACAGGATGAGATCTGCAGTGCTACTGCTCCCCCTCGCTCACCTCCAGGCCCACTGCCGAGGAGCAGGTAGCACTTGGCTCTGCCCGGCTCCGTGCTCCCATGGCTGAAGCCTCCTCTGGCTGTTGCTCTGCCCATGGCTAAGCTGGCTTAGAGAAAAAGAGTAGTGCAGCAATTCCATACCTGCCAAATTCCTGTCAGCAGCTCCACAGTTCTCCAAAACACAGGAAAAGGAAGGTGTGTGGAGAGCCAAGAGTTGAGGGGAAAGCCAGAGCCTGAACCAGAAGACTAAGGGCTGTCTGGAGCCTCTCCCATTTGGCAGGCCATCAGCAAGAGCCATGGCAGGAGCATGCAGGCAAGCCCTCGCCAACAGGGAAGGCACGAGGAGGGGACTCATTCCCCTCAGGCAGCTCCCCAGGTGCTGCTGCTTCACAAGACGAAGGTCAGAGGTAGGGCCAGCTGCTGCAAAGAGGCTCCAGGAGAAGAGTAGAAAGGATGCTCTGTAGCCCGAGGCCTACAGCAGTTCCCCACGCCTTTGCCTGCTGGTTACACTTGTGAGTGGGCTCCCATCAGGACAAAAGCACTGGAGGGGTAGGAGATGAGGACAGGATATCAAACCGTGTGAGGTATGAGATCTATTGTGTTATCAGCCAGCCTGCTGTACTCATCCACCATCCTCCATTCATGTTCCCTTTCCCTATCTTCCTTCTCAGCAATCAGAACGAAAGCCATTAGGGCCCATCTGGCCCAGCTTCCTGGCTGCAGTCCCCCCTCTGGAAAGGAATAGATCAGCAAAAAAATAAGCACAGAAAAGTAGGACTCTGCCTGCTAGCTTCTCACAGACACCAGACACTACAGGAGCAATGCTCTGAACTTTGATCCCTTCAAACTACTGGCACGGGCAAAAGCTCAAAGGTATTATCTTATATCCATAAATTCTCAAGAGTATACACACTGATAGCATCTTTGCAGGAGATGGAGAAGGTTAGGAAAAAAGGGGCAGCAGAGGAAGGTAGTTTGAGTGCCTCTCTCACAGCAATTTTACTGCAAAACACACCAAGAAGCTCAGGGATGCAAGTCATAGAGTTGCTCTTACTGACTGAAAGCCATCAGGAGAAAGTCTGAGCACACAGCCCCAGTTTCACACTCTTATCCCCCATGATGCCTCCCACAGTACTTTAAGGTATTTATTTCATCAGTACATCAATAGGAATTATTGCTTATACAAAATAATCCTTGTTCAGGGAGATATCTGTCAAATAGTGGGACATTTGTGATAGGGAATTAAAACAAATCTGACCTAATTTGGTCACCGTTTTTATTTCAGATAGTTTTCTGGGATTTTGTTTTGCATTCATTTTTTGGGGTTTTTTTGTTTTTTTTCCTGAAGGCCTGAGCACTGAGCTCAGATTGAAACTAGAATGGAAAAACTTCAGTCACAGCTGAAACTGAATGACACAGAAGATTTACTGGTCTGACTTTCCTCTTTCAACAACTTCCATCCTATTCTCACTGTCATGTGGCTTTGGTATGATTTGCCAGTGTAGCATTCCCACACTCTTTCCAGAGCTGCTTCATCAGCTCTGCCAAGGAGTGAGAGACGTTGCCTGAGTCTTCACAAGAGGCTGTGCATTCCTGGCGAGTGGAGGAAAGCCGAGAGGCAGAAGCAGGAATGCAATGGGCAGCCTGCACAGGCCGTGAGGCTTGGAACACATTCCAAAAGCACATTCATGGTCACTGCTGGAGACAAGATATTCGTTAGAGAGAATTTGTTCTGAATCAGAAAGCAGCTGTTCTTGTTCCAGCAAAATCTACAGCATTAGAGCCCTTGCTGTCCCTGTTCTACAAGAAAAGGGGAAGACAGATTTCAGAACAGAGATGCTAAGGACACTTGAGAGCACCATACACAACCTCTCTCACCTGAAATGACTTCCAGAAGTAACATGAGTTTAAGACCATCCCTGAAATCTTCCTCTATGTTCTCAATCTGTGTCCCAGCCTTGCGGAGGTGAGAATTACACCATGCTGTAAATGTCTAAAACACAGGAAAGAAGAAAAAAAAAAAAAAAAAGAGCAGTCAGTAATCTTCCCAGAGGCCAAACAGCAGTTCAGTATTGAAGAAGTGCTGCTAGGGGTACTGTGATACAGAATGAAACACCAGTTAGATTATCACCTTTTTCCGTCTTACAGAGCACAAGTGTTAGTATATATATACCCAAAGGAGTTGCAGGGTGCACTTATGCAAAAGAAGTCTGATAGATTCATGGCTACAGGGTCTTCCTGATCTTCTGGAAGGGCCTCTAAACTTTGTGGTTGGTTTACATCACACTGAAACTTCTAAGGTATGCTGAAGACTCACATTATTAGGGACTCCAGAGGTGTTAAGTGACGCACATTAACATAATATGAAAGAAAAAGGACAACAATATTCCAGACCTCTTTGTCTCTAGGTCGGTGCATTATAAACAATGATTTTATTTTTTTCTGTCAACTGTCTCCAGTCTATTCCAATACCAAAGGCTGCAACCTCGGAGGGGCAGAGAACTCAACTACACAAACCACATCCCAGTAGCATCGGTCCTGCTGCTGCCTAGCATAGCCCACTGCTGAGCAGGGCCTCTCTCCTGCCTACCTGTTCACACGCCCCCTGCAGCTGCAACAACTGCTTATGTGGAGAAGCAAATGCTTTCTGAACCACCCATATTCAATATTCATATTCAGTAGAAGCACAGGTCCTCCAAAGGCTAACAGTAAGCATTACCTATGCTACTGTCTAGCAGAGCCCCAGATCCCCACAGCTTGACTGCCTCTGGCAGAGGGATCACAGCCACTCCACAATCAGTGATATGATGCAGGACCACGGCAGTAATGTGTTTGAAGTGGAGCAGGGCCTGAAGTCCAAATTACAACACAGTCAGTGGCTTTCAGGCCAGATAACACCCTTTGCGAAATGCCTTCTGACCTCAAGTGCTCAGAATAAGAGAATCTCTCATATGAGAGAAATGAACTTTGCCACAAGTGATGACAGCACACATTTTCTGTGGATGTGCTCTGTCAGCGTTTGTTCTGAGCAACGGGCACATGGACACTGCTCAGGGACAAGACGAGCTCGTCAGTTACGAGATCCAAGCCTGGGTTTAAATTTGTAAGTGACATGAGAATAGAAGTTATCTCAAAAGTGCCAAAGCAAGTCTGAAAGAGAAAAGCTAGTGCTACCATTGGACGGTCAAATATAAAACAATCTCAGCATGACATACCCTCAACCAGAGGAATGAAAGAGCCCAGATTGGAGATGCAGGAGTTTGAAGCAAAAGAACAAGGGCGGACAAGTTTGTCTAAGTACTAATGAATGAGCTTCACAGTGTTTGAACAGGACACCAAGCAAACCTTTTCCTTTGTACAGATGGATAACCCTTCAATCACTCCTTAAATAGAAGGGTGAGGTTACTCAAAACTTAACCAGCTCCAAAATCTCCTACCGCAGAAAAGGAGGTCTTCCCTCTCTCTTAAGAAGTACTTCCAGAGCCAAATCAACTCACTGACCAGTGAAGAACTGCTTGCTTCCCCTGATATGCCAAGTCTCCTGCTGAGCTAGTGTATGGAACAGAGTCTGGCAAGACTCTGCAAGAGGAAATTGGGCAAAAATGGAGGGTAGAGCGGACCACAGCACTCCTGCCATCTTAGGCTGTTGCACAACAGCAACAGGAAGGACCCTGCTGACACTGAAGCACGGCACGCCAAAAATTCAGGAATGCTTCACCACTGCTTACACCATGTGCTGGAATTCAAAATAAAGACCATCCCAAATGGCAAAGAGCATCAAGGCTTTTCTTATTTTTCTAGAGGTTGGTCTTCCTGTGTTAAACTGCTTGCATTCATGCTTACACAGCTGCAAATAGTGTAGAGCAGAGTGTTTCCTAGGAAGAAGCATGACTTAGCAGCTGCTGGGCTTTACATCGTTGTGTTCTGGCCTTGCTCTCTGCTGGGGCTCTGGGACAGGGCAGGAAAACAGTGCAGCTGTAAATATTTTCACGGCAACAGCTCTTTGGATGGGTAACATGTATTGTGAAAGTCTGGGATCTCCATTTTCAAGATGGTCTGGTTTCCTTCCAGATTTGGAAGATTCAAAAAAGAGTAAGTCATTAAGTGCCTTTTATCGCTTTTTATTGTTATTCCCCTGAGAAACAGAAGCGTGGTTTGTTTGTTATTATCAGAACAAGAGTGGCTTTACTTGTGAATAGACTCTGCATCCTGAAGTACATCCTTTCGGTACTACTTTATTCATTCTACCACCTGCACTGTCTTATGTGAGAAGAGGCTCATTTACTTGGCTCGTGTTTGCAGCTAGGCTCCTTCACTCCCCCAGAGGGCAAATGAGAGCATAGATGTTTTCAAATGCTCTACCAAATACAGCATCAAAATATGAGAGCAAGTTATGTCAGGAAAGTCATGGATGCCCATACACCTCCCCCTCACTTGTGAAAGCAGAAAGAGGAAGATACTTACAGTTAGTCACTGGCCCTAGTTTAAGATCTACTTCACAGGCCACCAGACGGCACTTTTATTTCTTGTACGATTTCCCTGAAGACAGTTTTCTTATCTATCAGCCTAAAGCAGATCAGAAATCTCTGCTCTAAATCATGGATAAGCCCAGCAAGAGGCCCTGGGCCTCTTTTTGCACATTTTGAAGAAAGGGGTGACAGGGTTTATGTTGCCAAGAAACACATTAAAACCAAACCACAGACCTTCTAAACTTTGCACTGTTATAAAGTTTGGCCACATAACTAAGATTACTTTTACTGGTGCAAGAGTCCCCTGAAGCTTGGTGGAAAAACTGAGAGCCAGCCTTCTAACTGTACTGCTGGAGCCACCTCCACCATTCCATGTGGTACCCTTCAGGTCATATGTAAACTCCCTAACACCACAAACAGTACAACAATATATGGAAATGGCAAGAAACAGCAGCTCTACGTGGATGCATTAGGCCATTTTACAAGCAAGCCAGATTATGAATGCTTTTAATAAGAACGGGCATTTATAGCTATGGGATTCACAGAGTACTCTTTGCAGACCAACCCTCAGCAACATCTGTCAAAACAGAGTAAGCAGGAAACTGCTTTACGCTACATCTGCTGCACACGCTGCTCAGGAATAAAATACCTTCTTATTTCCAAGTAGTAGATTGGAAGGAAATGTGACAGACAGAAGAAAGAAGGCTGAAGAAATGTGCTAGAAAAGTTGGAGGGGGGAGTAGGAGAAGGAAGAGCTGAAATTTCTGGTGTCCACTGAGTCTTGCAATCCTGGCAGTCTTGTTTGGAGTCATTTTTACTGACTTGGCTTCATGCAACTGCACAAGATCCTTTTTGTTATTCTAGGAAACTTACTGAAACCACCCACTCGCCCCATCCACCTCCTAGCACCAGATCCCCTCCTCCCCACACCCTTAGTCACAGTGGCAGCGACCAGCTGAGCTGCTGAGCCCCTGTGCTGCCTGTCTCCAGGAGCGAGGGCAGAACTGCAGTGCTGAGCACAGGCATTGCCCCTGTAGCCATGAAGTCACACCACTGCTCTAAGCATCAGACATTTTTCCTCACTGTCTGCAGGTGCAGAAGCTTGGAATTATCTTCATGCTTACCTCTGGTTCTCTGTCCAGAGGAAGAGAAAACAAATACTCTGTTAACCTTGTGATTTAGGAAAATTTCACAGAAATGGAAAACTACTTTTACCAGTAACAGCATGAGAAGACGCTGCCATGTAGATTTTCTTCATGTGAATCCCACACCATACATTTTCTATGGTAACCTTAGCAGAGGTGCAGACAGAGCTGCGTTTCTTGGCCCCTGGATCTTTCCATAGACTGGACACAGAAGATCCCCCTAAAGATTTGTTTCTTGTTCAATGCTCACAGTGAAGGAATGCCCTAGGAAGAAGTATGTGTGCACACATGCACTTATCATTGCTGCTCTCTACCTCCCCTTGTTCCCATCTATAGCTACAATTTGTACCTTTCTGGTACCTGAGTGGCTTGCACAATATTCCTGCAACTTGGGAAAGCAAGACAGCAAGCCAGCATTTTAAGTTTAGAGACAGCTTTTGCTGAGAGTAGCTATAGTGAGCTCTTTGCTGCAAGAAAACAGCCATAAGGCACTTCAGCCTCAGAGCAATTTTAGCAATGTAAATGTCAAAGCTACCACAACCACATAAATGACAGTAAAAAAATAACAAATGGGCAGTTTTATCTCTGTGTGGCTGTGACAGTGACATTCCAGCTTTATCTGACCTTTCCAGATGCTCTTCACTTCTCTCCTTGCTAAATCCCACTTCCATGTGGTCCATGGGTGAGTGTAAACTTCCCAATACAGCCAAGAGCCTGTTGTTTTTGAACAGCAGCCCCAGAGAAGCTATAATTGATCTTAAGCAGTGAGTGCTGCTCGCCTCCCCTCCGACAGCAATGAGAATTGGCTTAGGCAACCAAAGAAAGAATTTGTTGGAGCACTGCTTCACTGACATGCCAGGACCACGCTCCAAGTGAGGCAGAGCTCAGCCACCAAGAGATCCTACTTCCTTGTACTTATGCTGGGAGATGAGTTTTAGGCAAGTATTTCAATCCAGTTCTGCTGTTGCAACGTGTCCACAAAGCTCTGGCTCTGTGAAGGGGGAGAATGGTGCTACTGGCACACAAACAGTAACCAAGGAGCACACTTTTATACTACTGCATGTGTACCTGTATGGCAAGGTCTTGAACAGGCTGTAAGCTGCGAGTACAGTTTTAGGCTTTCCTCTAGTGTTGCAAGGGAAATGACAGGAAGATTCCCTTTTGGAACACTAGAAAGAAAAGTAGGGTACTCACACAATACATCATGCACAGCTGGAAAACAAAATCAATTGAACCAGCTGTAAGTGCTTTTCCTCTGATGGCCTTCATCCAGACAAGCACACCTGGGCTTCCGCAGGCACAGCCGCAGCAGTGTTTGCTGCCTGGTCTGAAGGCAGCATCACTGCAGTGCCTGCCCAACACAGCACCATATAGGACAGTGCCACTCACACAAAGCTGCTTGTTCTTGCAATGCATTCTACGTGCTGCAAGGGATTTCATTTGAATGAAATTGTCTGGAACATGGATTGAGGCACTCACCCAATAACGACTAACAGTTTTTTAAGAGTGGGTAGAAAACTGCTGCACACAAGGTTTCTTTAAGCCTTGGAATTACTACTAAGCAGTTCCAGCTGCTCCACAATGGGCTCCCTTCCACCCTGGTAGCCTGGGAGTTGAATACACCACATGGAAGAAGAAAATCCTAACCCACAGCACCTCAACCTCTATCTCCTCCTCGATCAGACATATGAGAGAGCTCATTAATGGAAACTGTTTGGATTGAGGGGTCAGGAAACAAATCCCAGCTTCCCAGCCCACGTTCACCTTGTGCTCAGCACCAATCCATCACTAACATTAACCCCAGTGTCACATGGTTTCTCTCTCACGGTGCTTCTCGTGCTCCTTTCTCCCAGCCACACTTTCACACCTAAGGAACTGCTGGTGGTCTCCCCATGGCTTTAGGTACACCAAAACCACTGTCTGTGATCTGCCAGCAGAGAAGCTCTAGGGATTGGAGATGTTCTACACAAACCTCATTGCAACTCTGCGTAGTTCCCAAGGGCTTCTTGTTCAAATCTGAATCTTCTGTTTGGCCATACTGTCCAATTTCATCTTCCAACCTCAAACATAGCCTTGGCTTCTCTGCACACTACTCTATATTTAATGCCACCCAAAAACTCCTGAAAGAAGAACGGCATTTGATAAATCCTTTCAGCATTAACTCTGAGTCAGTTCTTCAGGTGATTTAAAGAGCCTGGTTTGTGTTCAAGGGTTCCATTGTCAGAAGCTGACCTACAGAATTACAGTGGGAGTGACCTACAGAATTACAGCTGGTCAGTGAGACTAATGCTGCACAACAGAGAACTTTACTTTCCAATGGAGTTAGCCCATTTTCTTAGGAAAAAAATGGGTATTCAGAAAAAAATCCTTACAGAAAATCAGCCTTACTTCGTTGCCTACACAAAAGGAGTTTACTACCACATGCATCAGGGATAATGTCCTGTTCTGGTCTAATTGCAGCTGTTGTGTTCCAAGTGTGGATGAAAGACAAAATGCAGCTCACACTGCTCCTGAAGTGCTATGTACTCAAAAGGGGAGGTGTCATTACATTGTACAGCATGTTACTAGCACCTAAAGAACCATTTGGGGACTCAGGAATTACTTGCATCTTCCAACTCCAGGGAACAGTCTAAGTTTGGAAGGATAGAACTCAGTCACTGCTTTGAAGCACACACCACTTAAGCAGTTTCCCAAAACCCATCTCTGCAGCTCGGGATGAGAACAACACTTGGACAGGAGGAGCCCAGTCCTGACTGCATCCACATGAGCCAGGCTAGATTCCCATGGGGAACGTAATGCTCACCACCAAATCTCTCCTTGTCCAGAAGACCTAGGAACAGGAGCACAGGGAAAACAAAACCCTCCTGACAATCAGTCCATCCTTTTGGGCAATGGCAGAGAATCAGCAAATCACTTAAAAGGAGCTTAAGGAAATAGTGTGGGAGTTTTTCATTTACACTCAGGCAAACAGAGCAGAGTCTTTCTTCCCTCCCATGGAAGAGAGGAAGGAAAAAAAATCAAACCACCTACCATGCTGCCTTTCCTCTGGCATGGAATTAACTGCCCTTGAGTCAGAACGATCCCTTTATTAGTTAAGAACAGGCTAAAGTGATGAGGGCAGAGATCTCAATCCAGTGCACTTCCCTTCCATCACAGGATAAATATTTGTTCTTCTCTATATCTGTTCCTCCAGAGCCTTTTATTCCAATTCTGCTATGGAGCTGCACCATTTCAGGCATTTGTTTCTGCCATTTGAAAGCTCCTGGACATTAAATCAATGACTCAGCTGGCATTTCAGAGCAGTAAAGCACAAGCACTCTTTATCCCAGAGTTACCAGGGAGCACAAATACCTAGGAAGTTACAAGAATTCTTCAGACACACAAAAACCATGCATAAACCAGCACAATGAGATCAACTAGCCAGTAGTGTGGTCTTTTACAGTTACAGATGAAGCTCAGACTACCAAGTCTCTTCATTATGTTCTTCTGTCTCCTAAGAAATCAGCTCATAAACGTCAACTCACTTCAAGATCTCTCATAACAAAAATTAAACAGAGCTGGTCTCTGCACTTTATATGCTGAGCTTCCCAAATCTTTTATAGCATTTGTGGGATAAACCGAAAGAAATCATTTTACTGAGCACTGGGATGCAACTATTTATGGACTGGAAAGTGGCAGCAAACCACTGCAAACAAGGCTGTTCAGCCTGGAGAGGCTGAACTGCAGCTACCCGGCACGGAGCTAGGCCAGAGCACTGGGATGAACAGCATGCCTGAGCAGCTCTACACCCAATGGCAGGCCTGCACTGTAAACCTTACCACACAAAGTTTCTCAGGTACTTTACTCTGGCCCTACATTGATTTCAGTAGGTGGGGTGTCACTCAGGCTGTGTCAGGCTGGGGGAAAAGCAAAGGGTTATACTAAGTTTCTATGAAGCCCAAAAAGCCAGCAGTGCAGGGAGCTGAATCTGGCTGAAAACTGAGCTGCCAACCAAAAGAAAAGAGCTGTCAGGGCTTGCTTCACACCTGCGGCGAGGAAACACGCTGTTAGCATGAAGAGGCATCTCTCTCCGGGGCAGCCCGTGTGCACACTGGCTTATGGCAATTTCTGACTTGGGGCTTGAGGAAGGCCTCGTGCAGCCCAGGCTCAGACCATGGGACTGCCCCATGCTGCCAGCTGGCCCACTGCTGCCCAGAGCGGCTGCTCGGTGGGAAGGCTCCCAGGTGTTCCCTTTTCCGAGGCTCTTCCTTGGCTGTTTACTTTGCTGATGAAAGGGAAGGCAGGAAGAGGAATTCACAGCTTCATCTATCCAGACTTACTAAATACAGAGCTAAGTAAACAGGTGAGATAATTGAAACAACTTAATGTATTTGCCCACTGCTCTGTACAGATGCTGCAGAATTAGCACAGGCAGCTGGTTTTTGGTCTGCAGAATGTCAGTGACTGCTGCACTGGAGGGAAGAAGAAAGTTGAAACTATCTGGTTTTCTAACTGGTGGCGGTGAGCATCCTGGCTAAAGAAATCTACATCATTTCTAGTGAGAAATGAAGCTCCAAACAGATGTCTGATGTGAAGCCTGAGCTCCCTGATGAAGAGCAAGGAATCAGAAATGATACCTGTATACCCAGAGCTCCCAATGGCACATATTTGGGCTTCAATTCTTATCACTGGTGATCCAAACATCTAAAACGTATGGCAAAAAATTGAGCTAGACTAGTGCCCATCTGAGTCTTCTGCTTCCATACTTTCAACACTGCCATCCACACAGACACCATTACCTTTGCTTCAACCTGTTCCCTTAGTCATCACCTCTCTGCCTGACAAAACGTGCTGTCAATCTGGGGTCTCACCTCATTCACAGCTGTGAAACACAGCTGCCAGCTCCTGAGGATTCTCCTTTTGAAAAAACACCTGCAGTTGTTCTCTTTTTGAAAAAAGTCTGCGCTCACTTCAGATGCGATTATTGAAAACCCTAAAAAATTGCTCCCGAGTCAAGATGACACTGATGCACACATACTACCATGGGCAGAGACCTTCCTGTGCTCAGGGATACAAAGACTCATAGTGAAAAGCTGCTTTGTGCTCCAAAGCACTTTCTGTGTAAGACTCAGATATACGAGCAGACACAGCACAACTCAGCATGAGACAACATCAGCCAGGGTGCTTGGCAGAGGGCTCAGCACACCCATAACCTACTGCTCGTCAAGCCCTTTCCAGGATCATGACAAAAGAGATTTAATCCAAAGAAGAGCTAAATTATAGCATCCCCAACTGTCCTTCTGTGAAAAGAGCCACAAATAATTCACATATCTATAATCACAAGCTATGAAACTGCATCTGAACAGCAGGCTCCTATACAAGACCCTGGGACTGGTTTCCCTGCAGTGGTTATGTATTGATGCTTCCACCGGGCTCAAAAGCTACAACCTCCTGCCACAATGCAATTTACTCTCACTTGGTCCATGTCAGTGGTGCTGGCAGCCTAACTGGAAGGGGAAAAAAAAACTGCAAAACTGTGGCTGTTTTTAGCAAGTTCCTTCTCAGTGAGAGGCAAGGCAAACAAGAGCAATGAAATGTTTGCAAGAAGGTGTAATGAGCAGGCTGCAGCAGATAGTACCTGGTACCAGGCTGATAGATGTGAGAGATCCCAGCACAGACAACTGAGAATGGGAGAGGCAACACAGGGCCTAGAAAGCAAAGACAGGCACCTCAGGTTTATTGAGGTGAAGAAAGAAGAGCTACAGGAGAGATGTGAACTGAAGAACATGACTGTAAGTGATGGGTTATAAGAATTATCTGCTGCGTCTGTTTGGATCAGTGTGAGTGTGACTGGATTGCTTCATTGAGGTTGGGAAAAGGATGCTGCAGCTATTTAGACATAATATAACTGCAAGCCCCTGTGGGAGTTTTAATGCAGATCCATCAGCCGTTCTGGAGGGAAATGAAATATCAGGCCAGAGAAGGGAATGTCACAGCTATTATTGGATGAACAGTTTTAACTGATCTGGGTGTAGATTAGATTTTAGATATTTACATAAAGACACTACAAAAAAAAAAAAAAAAAAGTCTCATCTCTATCTCCCTGAGCTTTAAATGTCTTTTAAAAAGAAAAATGCAAACCTGAGCACTGAGGATTCTGAGCTGGAACCCCCACTTTCCACCCCTGAGGAACTGAACAATGGGCAATTTTAACTCCGATAGAGTCTGTGAACAGGAAGAACTGCTCCTTTGCACACCCCTAGGTAGATGAGCTCTGTCATTTGCACACACAAAGCAGCAGCAACTGTCACTTCTTACAGCTGTTGCCTCTAAGAATCAAGATGGTGCTGAGTCCCACACCTCTTCATGCACAAGGAGCAAGTCTCTACTGGGGCTTACTCAACCTGCAGGCCTCCAGCAGCATACACACAGGACAGTCAAAGCCTCAATGGACTACTGGGAGCCAACCTTGGGAACGTCTCCTCGCAGGCTGCAACTCCTAGGTGAGTGCACGCATTTGCACAGCTGTAGGTTCTAGAGTGTTTGTCTGTGTTATGTATTTAAGTCACAACTGAAACAGCCAAGAACAAGACAAATCCAAACATACGAGTGTCTGTGTACTCTACATTCTGGGAAAAGTATTTATTATGGTAATGGTCATATTCAAATTTGAAATGCATCGTGACTTAATTGGATACCGAAAGTGATACAGCTACTGTGGGTGGTAAGATTATGAGGATGGTCTTTTCTGGGATCTTAAGACACATTCTCTGTTGAGGCATGAATGTATCATCTAAGAGCGTGGATAAAACAGGATTTAAACTGTCTACACTAGCAGTGAGTAGCAAGCTGCTCCTCAGTGAGCATCACAGAGCAAGGAGCGGTCTAATTAGTCTTCATGGGCCCTAGGGCTCCTGCGTGACAGCACAAGTTTCTACCACCTTCCCCCTGCACATACTGCAGGCACTAGGATCTTGTATCCTCACGCAGCACACAAACCCTGGATGTGCCAAGGTGTGCTTTCAGATGTGCATCAAGCCCCTGTGAGTACACGTGGACATCACCAAACAAACTGGCATAGAGGTGTCTGGGTACCTGAGCCAGGAGACCACAAAGAGCACTGAGGGAAATCAGGCTGGGCCAGCGCCGTGTGAAGCAGGAGCTGTACCAGAATACACAGCAGGGACATGAGCTGCGGTGGAGCAAGGAGGCAGGGGAGGTCAGTCCAGGTCTTCTCAGCGTGAGTGCTCAGACCAGGACGGAGAGCTTAAAGCAGGAGTATGAAAAAAAGGAAGCGGAAGGTTACAAACTATGATAGGGGAATAATTACAGCAGGAGCTTTGTTCCAGGCTGCTGCGGTTCAGTGTTTCAGACATCCTGAGACAGGAGCAACTGTATCAATAGATGGAGGCAGGGCTATCTTCCCCAGCACAACATTTGTCCTCCACTTCCCTCAGGATGCTCTGTGCTCCATCTCATGCTCCCTTGCCTTCCCCACAGCTGCCAAGACTCCAGCCTGGGAAGCGAAGCAGGAGATAACCTGGCTTTAAGGGAATGCATCTCACTTAGTTTTCTTGAACTGATGACCAAAATCTTTTTTTTTTTTTTTTTTTAAATAAATTCTAACTTTAATTATCTTGTTTCTCTCAAAGCTGTTTGTGTAGTTCATCAAAGAAGGAAGATCTCTTTAAAAGAAATCAGATGTTGAATTTATATCAAGGATTAAAAGGGAAGGAGAAGGAGAACCACTGAAGAATATTTTTTTTAATCCTTTGATGTTTTATTCAAGCTGAACCATTAACAAATGCATTTTCAGTTCTTGGTAGCACAGTAGCTCTGAGCTATTAGAAAGAATAATTATGTCTGGTTTTCTAAGTTTCTGCTATGGTTTTACAATTAATTTTTTTTTTCTAAACTTCTATGAAAAAGTAGAAAAGGAAATGATGCTTAAAGACACATACAGCAGGACCATTTCAGCAGTTGTCCTAAGTGAGACCTAGGAAGCGCAAAACAAACCTCCTGCATCTGGCCCAAGGGCTGCCAAGGAGAACATTTACACTGACACCAGGGGTTGAACCAGGACCTGCACTGCAGAGCAAGGGCAGAACAAACGTGGGGACTCCAGCCCAGCCCAAAGGAGCCAGGAGTTATTTAAATGCTGACAGGCACAACACTTTACTAACAGGAAGAATTGGATCTATCTTTTTTAAACCAAACAACGTGATTTTTCACTATCCTGATGACAGGAAAACCTGCGGGAACATAGGGGAAAACACACTGCAGAAAGAACTGGAAGCCAAACACAGCTATCCGCCAGTTCAGCCCCTCAGGAACCATTTGCCGCTTCTGCTTTTCCACCTCAAAGCGCCAGAGGCCTCTAACAGCGTTCTCCAGGGAACAAAGGAGGAGGGGAGGGAGAGGAAGGGCGGCTCCAGCAAACAGAGCTCCCTTCAGCCTGTGAGGACTACGGGTGTCCTCAGCCTGGGATCTTCTACAAACATCAGACCCTGATCCTCAGTTGCCCCACGGAAGGTGCAAGAAGCCCAAACGCCCTAGTGGTGCCTGCTGCACTCTGGTGGGCATTAACTCAGCGAGCAGGGCCCAGCACCAGCCCAGCTACCCTGCAGGCCAGAGCAGCAGCAGTGCTGGTGGCAGGGGATGGGCAGTGATTTACACCCTAACCACCACACGTTCACATTCCTGCACTTGCTCACTTCTAGGAGATGAGGGCAAGGAGCTCACCACAAGAGCACACAGATGATGTAAACTAGATGCTGAATGCCAGCGCACATTTTTCTTCCCTGTGCGCCACACATACCCAGAGCCTTGCCATTTATAGGAAAGGCCGTGGGTACAAAAGGTGCATTCTTCAGCAGGCCAGAGGAGGAGGCATCGGACTGGGTATGAGATGCTAGCATTTTATAAAGCTCTGTTCTCCAGGTTAAGGGACGAAAAGAAAAAAATATATCACATTTTCTTACTCTAAGGAGGAGTTTTCAGGAGGCCAGAACACTGGAAGAGAAGAGAGATCTTTGAGGAAAATCAGGTATTTTCAGCAAGAAAAATGAATGAGCCTCAGAGATAAAGTTTTAACTATTTTTAATCAGCCTAGGCTAGAAGAGCATTAAGATGATTCCTACTAGCTATGCTGAATCTCTCAAGGTGCTGTGCATTAAGACAAATATTACTTGGGAAAGAGAGAAGGATGGGAGGATGAGAAACCTGGCACTCAATAAATCCTTCTCAGAACCACAAGTTAAAGTGAACTTAGTTAAGCACTTCGGTATCACCTTGAAATCATTAGCATTGTTTCTCCCTTTCTGTAGCTCCACTTAATCTCTAACTACATTCCTCACTACGTTCCAACTAAATAGGGTTGCCATCCAATTTCAGCACAGCTCTGATAACTTGAGATATTGGCTACAGTTAATCAGAGACATTTTTCATGCTGTGCAGAAAAAAAAGCCTGTTTTCAGCAAGGGTGCAGGTAAGAGGAATACTTTCTCGTGAGCTGCAGGATGCTGCTTTGGCAGCAGTAGCTCTGGCACATTGTGCTCCCACTTTCTTTCACTACACAGGAACTCTTGCTTAGAGGCTTCTTCCACCAAGGACGATGGTATGCAGCACAGGTCTGGCAACTGCACTTTGTGGGAGACTCAATTGGCTTGGAAACCACTCCACAAATACATCTGAACTACTTAGGTGCACACCTGGATACATTTTGTAGCAGGGCAAGGAAACTGGCCAAAATATTCAGGATTTCCAGAACCTGGCTTTTGGAAACAAACAAAAACTAAGGGGTGACCATGGAAAACACTTTTCATTAAAGACTTGTAGTTCTGCAATTAAACATATATCCATTTCTGGTCAAGAAGAACAGGCCCTTTGCAATAACCACATGGGGAGGATCAGTGCTTCAAATCAAACTGGCTGAGAACACCCCTAGGTGCCAGAATTTTTCCTAAACCATCATCATGAGAAAGAGGCATGGCTTTGCTGGTTTGGCCACCAGCACATTGTTCAGAAATGTAGTTATTTTCTACACCCTGCCAGCAGGCCACCACTGGGAAGAAATGAAAGGCAGTTGCTGGGAGAGGATGACAGAGTGGCAGGGCTTAATTTCTGACTCACCTGGAGGGAGATGCTTTTAGCTATAGTGGATGACTGGTGGTTGAGGGACATTGATTTGAATGGAGTTATGCAAGGATTAAACAGCAGCAAAGGTAAATAATCAAGAGAAGATATTATGAAAATTGCAAAAGGGAAACTGCTGCTGACTTGTCCCAAGACAGGAGGAGGAGAAAGGAGAGGTGGAGACCACTTTTGTTTGTTCTTAGATGAGGGAAATTGCAAAAATAGCTGGGGGAATAGTTTATTTCTGCTATGAGCTTTAATCTCAGTCTTGTGGTGGTGGCAACAGGCTTTCGTCCAGCAGCAGCTGGAGAGAACAGCCATACCAAAATCTACATTGTACATGGAACATAAATCCAAAATTTTCCATTCCTTTTCCTTCTGCCTGGATGCACATGGCATCTATTCCCTAAAGTTTCAAATAACCAGATACTGAAATGATCACTGTGGCCTAGGAATTATTTTTTCAATGGTTTTAGGTCTAAAAATATGCATTTATTTCATCCTTAAATATGATGAACTCTCACAATGCTTTTATAAGATATAAGATATATTATAAGATATAAGATATAAGTCACTGCTGACTCCAACAGCCATACCTGCTTAGAACACACCACCAGAGGGGCTGCTAGCCACCACGTAATGCTCTGTGAGATGTGCAGGCTATGGGTGGAGAGAGCAGGGAGCATCTACACAGGTTGCACAGTCCTGTACAGATCTCTCCTCCCTCCCAACACGTCTCACATCAACTAACACTGCTACATTTGGGTTTCCTGTCAGAGTCGAGAGAGACCACAGACCATGCTTCAATAAAGAAAGCACAGAAGAGAGAAATTTCCCCACCGCTAAAACCCAGTCATCCTAAAGCTCTCCCCACGTCCCATGCTGAAGAGGAAGCTTCAGCCTGAGGCAGAAGTGACTGGCCCTCATCAAAGCACATCAGCAACTTTACAGCCTCTGTAGGCAGCCACTGCTCATATGTCTGCATGCACTCATAACCAAGACTATTTGCCTCCATTCCTGGGCTGAGCAAGATGGGAAGCAGCCAGCACAGTGAGTGCTGTTGCAGAGCCCTGGTAGACAGCTGTGCTCAAACACCCCAGCGCACCCAGGCACCAACAGGGCTGGTTCAGGAGCCCAGGAGGAGGCATGGGAGCTGCAAGGCATGGCAGGGACTGCCATGTCCCCTAAGAACAACCATCATGGGCAGCCCCCTCCCCCCCATGTCCCCACTACACTCACAAGAGCTTCACAGTAAACACATCCTCCACTGAAGCAGAGAGTACTAATATAAACCAGATGCTGCAGGGAATTTTTTTCCCTCTTCGTCTGCACTAAATTTAAATACTGAGCTCTTCTTTTGCCAATTTCTTCTTAAAGGGCCTGCACTTTTCTCTTCATCTCTGTCCCATTCTTCTGGGTTTAGAAGCCCTCCCCACGCTGTGACTACCTCAGGAAGGACACGTCCTCACAAAGCCTCAGCCCCTCCTGACTTCTCTGCTGTTTCCCTGGCACAAAGGAAGTCCTGCAGGTGAAGTTGTGGAGCAAATCATTGCTCCAATGCAAACACGAGGGGATTGGTACAAAGCCACCTGCTCAGCCAGGCTCTGTAAAGGATAAATGCTGCCTCACACAGTCATTCATGTCAGCTCAACAGAAGCACACAAGCAGCCATGTAATTGCACACTGGGTAATGATGCTTCCCAAAGGGTTTTTCTTTAACTAGAAGGTAGGCTCCAAAAAAAAAAAAAAAACCAACCAAACAAACAAACAAAAAAAACCCATCTGCACCCTGCCTGGTGGCTGAACACTGCCATCCCACTGAAAGGTGCAGCAAGAAGCACGTGCCTGAGCCTCAGCTGCTCCACCTCCATGTTCAGTCTTTGTTCACACCAGGTGTGAGCATTAGGAAAGCTTTCCTGTCCTTCAGGTATACCCTACTCCAGCTCTTTGTCTTCTGACAAGTGATGTGGTAGAGTCAACACAGAAGCTTAAATTCCCACCTCCTGAACAACAAAGAACTGCAATTAGCTTGTAAAAACTGCACGTGGCCTGGCCAATGTGAACAAAGTCCCACCAAGAACCTAGTTGTGATGCCAAGAGCAACCCAGCAGCCATCCCAGAGGAAATGGCCAGCAGTGACTGGAACCAGTATCCATCGCATCATAGGCCTTGCCTTCTTTCCAAGAGGAGTAATGGAAACTCACATGCCAGTGAGGCTTCTAAGGTCCTTGGGCTTGATGATCCCTGCAGGTGCCCTCCAACATGGAGGTTTCACAGCAGAGAAGGTCATCCCAGGGGTGCTGCCTCTTGAGACCACGGGACCCTGCAGCATCACCAACTTCATCTCCAACAGCACAGCTGATCTGTCTGCATCAGGCACGGGCATCAACACCATCTTCTTTGTAAATGCTTTAAGTGGTTATCTGTCATTGGTCGCGGCTAACCTCTAAAATGGCACTGGATTCATACATCATACACACTGTTCCCCTTCCCTGCTACTATCAAAGCCCACAGCTGTTTTGGTTATATTTCAGGAAGTTGCCTTAGCCTCCTAGCACTGTTGAGCATCAGCTGCCCTTGGCAATTCATAAGCAAACCACTGGCAATTTAAGGGAGTATGCCATTCTTGGAAGGTGCAGTAATGCTGGCACACACTTTTTTATGTACAGTTGCATTAAATTGCTACTTCGTTTCATCTCTTCTTGAAAACCTCACCCTGAAGTCAAACACAAACCTATTTATTTTTGATAACACTCTGTTCAGCAAGCAACAGAACCAATGAAGCTGGCTTCCTGCTCGGCTCTGCGGTGAGCACTCTCCGATGCCTAATAAGGAGCAAAGCTCTTTGCCTTCCTCATCCCATAGCAGCCAGCATACAGACAGCACCTCTCTTTGTTGCTTGTTTTCCCTGACTTTGTTGAATCATATCATCTTCAACACTTCAAAAGTAAGCAGGCATATTTACAGTAAGAGGGATGTTCTCGCCTGGATTATAAACTAGATAAATAAGAGAGAGAAAATAAAGGCATAAAAATGCCTGCATCGCAGAGCAGGGCATTACCTACATTTCATGCCAAGTATAATTTAATTATTAGAAAAAATAGAACAATCAGTAAGGCGAAAACACATTCCTGTTTATAGAGCCTAGCTGTGAAGAACTAGATTTAATCATCCAGGTGAGTAACAATGACAAACAAGACACTAGTGATAAAATTCCAAGGATTTATTGAATATGAACTACTCAAATGTCTAACTGGATCCTGAATTAACTCAAAAGGAACCGGGACAAAACTGTGAAGAGCCCTCATGAATTTACCTCCTTAAGGCAAAGCAATATCCTAGATGTAAGGCTGCTAGGAAAGGTGAAGGAATGGCATGAAAAATAATTACAAGCAGTGGAGTAACAGCTCTGCTCCGTGCTCGCCTGCACATGAGCATAGCGAGGTCCTGAGCCTGCACAACGAGGGAGTGAGAACAAAGCATTTTTGTAAGCAAACTCCTTAAATCATTCGAGATGTTCAATTTACTTCTGCTTTACAGTTCAGCAGGAAAGAGCAGAATGATGGAACGATGTTCCATACATCCATGGCAGATTTTATGTAGAGTTTGACTTAGGTGAAGGTCAGATCTATACTATGTGGCTTACAGTTGGTTTGTTTGCCTTTTTAAGGCAATACAAAGTAAATCACCCTTTTCCTGCCCCTCCCTTGCTGCTCTTGAGAAAGACATTGTCAAGGTACAGAAATAATTGTTTATATCTAGACTTTATGTGGACACAGTGGTTGCACATTAACTACTGGGGAGAACTGCCATGGACAGCTTTGAGGGCTGTGTGGGGAGTTGCCTTTCTGCCATATACAGAAATTAAACCATTCAAAGGATGGGCTGCTTTTTCACCAGAGCTTACATACAACATTTTGAACTACTCTCACAAAGATACAGTCATTTTGGGCGGATAACAGAACTGCACTGCTCCAAAAAGCAGCCCTGATAAAATGGAGCATGAAGAACACCAAGCCATCACAACATACTATTTGCCTAAACTGAGCAAGCATGCAATCATATCTTTAACCCATATCCTTCCTTAGCTTTTTTCTTTCTAGCAAGCACTGATGAACTCTGAACTGCATGCTATCTAGCTATAAACTCCCCAGCTTGCACATACCGCTCTTGAAACTCTCAGCTGTGGCTCCCAACCACAGGAAACAACCTGTGGTCTAGTCCATCAGGCAGAACAAAGCACAAGGATGCCCACTGCTTTTAGCTTGCATTTAAGTATCTGCAACCACTAATTGCACCTAGAAACTTCCCAGGACACGGGCTCATCTTGTTTTCTGTCGTGCATGAAACACTTGCAGGGACAAGAGAAGCTCTGAACCCATGCAGTCATTGAGATGGACATTTCAGCTCCTGAATGGCATTTCTTCAAACATCTCTGCTTCTTCAGAAAGTAGTATGGGCTTTATTCAAGCCAGAGATATAACAAAACTCCAGGCAGTTTTAGCTCTCATTTGTGGTGATTTTGGAAAAGCGTGTGGATCCAAGCAATGTGCTGGCAGTAGACTGAAATTGAACTCTGGAGATGCTCTCTACAACCAGTGTTAGGAAAGGAGTTCCCACAAGACTAGGGTGCTGTTTGTGGTTTTATCGTCCCAAACCCTTTTAAGTCCTTCAACAGTTCCTTAGTTTAGGCTACAGGGCATTTTTTTTTTCTCAAATCCCTGGAACATCAGTTCAAGAACCCACAGTGTCATCACAGGTACAGTAAGACGCATAAACACCATAAGGTTGCTTTCCCCATAGCTTCTCTCTCAGTTGCTGCCTCTGTTCCTGAGCAAGCTCCCAGAAGCACCCACTCAGTAAAACGCCAAGATCCGCACAGAAGGATGCCTGTCCATGTCCATGGAACTCACCTCCCAGAGCCAGTCTAAACTCCTACCCATGCTTCCTGACATGGTTCAGCTGATTTCTTTATTAGCAGAGAGGTTGCTGAAGCTTGTCACAGCCCCAGCACCTGCCAAGTTCCCTGCACGGTGAACAGAGACAAAGTGACAATGAAAAAGCCCGTAAGACATGTCAGCTGAGGGTAGGTGAGGCAGCAAGGACTCCACTTTTGTTTGTGAGCTACTGTGGCTTGCAGAAATGAGGATTCCTGCTAAAGAATGACAAAAACAAACATACAGAGCAGCCTGAATGATAAAACTCAAAGCAGAGCTAGTGGCACCAGTGCTCATAGGACTATCACAACCCACCATGATGAGGGACACGTCTTTGGTGTCCCTCCACTGTAAAGGACAGGCCTTGTAGAAATATTCAACTCAGGCGGGGAGAAAACTTCAGAAGAGATAATATGTTACTAAACCTGGATTTCCTGCTAGGCCATTTGAGATCAAATGTGAGCTCTCATCTTAGAGACCTTACACTTGAGCAATGGTGTCACTCCCACAAAACACTGACCCCCAAGTGCTTCACTTGGGGCAGGCACTCAGGAAGTAGTGCCCTGGTCCCATCTGATGCCAGGCCTGTAAGGGCAACAAAAGCACCTGACACCTTGCTGTAACACTAGGCTGCTAGGAAAAGCAAAACCTCAACCCCAAGGCCAGGCAAGCAGTCTGGGCAGACACTACAAAGCCATACGGCAACTCTTCCTTACAGATCTTTTAGTCTTCCATCTATTCTCTCTTCAACAAAAAGACTCTATGAAACATGTGCCAATAATTCTCCCACAGACAACCCAGCAGAAAGGATCTCTATGCAGTCTGAAATGCATCTCCTGCATGCCAATTCAAGGCAGGCTGCTTTTGCCTTTAATCATTTCCCCCATGAATAAGTAACGCCTAATGAAAATGCTCTTCCCCTGGCAGTATTAGTATCCTGATACCTAGTTGCTGCTCGTACAACAGTCCCATGTTCAGATCACAGTGCCAAGGACAGGCAAGAGACATGTGGAAGCAGACATCTGGATTACCACCCAAATTCTTCATTGCTCCCCAATAAAGGGCCATAGAAGTTAATAACAGGCAAAGCTCTCTGACCCTGCAGCCTTTGTGAAGCTGCCTAGAGGTATCTACAACTCTCAAAGCCAAAAAAGCCCTCATATAACTAGGGGATTCAATTGTTTATGCTTTGATACATAAGTGCCCATATTCTTACTTGTTCATAAGAAAATAGCAAATCATTTAGTCAGAGTAACACATCAGAGTACAGCTCATCACTTAAAAGGAGCGTCTTCCATACTCATTCCTGAGTTAGCTGTTGCCTGACAATTTTCCTTTGCAACAGTTGCTAAGCAAAACATTTGCAATTCAGCTTACTATCACAACTGATACATGGCGATTGCGGATACACTGTAAAATTCACAGCCGCTTAGTCTTGTTCATCTTAGGGCACACCTTAGCTTCTTTTCAGATCTCTGACGCTCAGGATTTTATTCTTTACCCACGTAACACCTAAATTATCAGTACTGCAATGTATGCACGGACACACACAGTAGGTATAATAAAAGTAGCAGGTCCTGCGTCATACTATGTTGGGGAAAAAAAAAAACACTTGACAAGTAATAGATGAGCCAAGTGGCAGTACACACAGTTTCTGTGTAATCTATAAGTCATCACTGTCACGATGTTTGTCATCTGCTTTCTTCACTAGGGAATCATCTGAGTGAGGCAAAGTGCATGCAGAAAGGTGGCATTCAGATGAGAGATAACAGTGTTAGTTACCACATGGAAGCCAAATGACACCATGGAACAAAAAAGCCAAGGTACATGGCTTGTTTCAGAAAAACTAAAAACTCACCCCAGAGCTAAACATCATCCCACAGATCAGGCAGTGGTGACTATAAATAGCTATCTTACTAGTACTGTAAGATACCCACCATGAGTTTGTCAAATAGAAGATTTAGGGATTACTTCTACACATTCAAGTGGCTTTCTGTTTCTCCTGCATTAATCCAGTTCAGAGCAAGACCAACATGGAAAAGTTCATTTAAGACAGCCATAAGTATTAAAAATTGCAACAATTACAGTCTAAGAAGCAGTACCCTCAGCTGGCAGTCACACCTAGCACTTGATGCAGTGGGAACCCAGAAGTCACCTACTGGCCAAACGTACATGTGACAACTATACAAACCCTATGGCCATAAGGCACAGACCCATTTCCCAAACCAGTCACTGTCATGCCTGAACAACCTCAGACATTCATCCCAGAAGACCAGTGTCCCTGCCAGAAATCCCCAGAACATCTTTTGAAAGAGATCAGGTTATTATGGAATAAGTTAATTCCTGGCAAAGGCTCGCTGGCTTCAAGCTTGCAGCAAAGATGAATGCAGCCCAGTCCAATCTTTGTTCCTAAAAACATCCATTTTCTGCTCTCCCCATAGCTTCCTCTGAAGGCTGCTGGAGGAACAGGTCTCCGTGAGGGGGCTTATGGCAGAATGCGCAGCTTCACAGGAATACCAGCATGAAACACATTGTTTCAGGGTCTCTGGTTAAGTGCTAATCTTCTTCCGGATTTGGATGCCGGCCCTGATTATGAGAAGTATGCAGTAAACACAACCTCGCCATGTGATAGGAGCGCTTAACCCTCTTCCTGCTGGCACCAGCACTTCAGCACAAAGTTGCAGTGGGAACAGCAAAACCTCATTTCCACAGGCTGGCTGGTCTTTTGTCTTCAACTCAGTGTTTGCTGCCATCTCCTTTGGAAAGCCATGCTCATGCAACGGAAGGCTGCGAAGGATGAATGCGATTTCCACCAAAACCAGTCCCCTGGAAGCCAGTTTTGCACGGTGTCTGTCCCATTCTACCCAAGCACATGACTGGGCAGCAGCCACAACCATGTCAAAGAACAACGTGGGTTTATGTGCAGCTTCACAGCAGGAGGTTCAAGCTGATCTTGTCTGTGGGCCAGGAAGAAATAATCCCATCCCAGCACACTGAACAGCCAGGGGGTGGGCTTGAAGTGCAAGGGCGCACTTGTCCTAGCCCTTTCTTCACTAAGCAATCAAGTAACTGTCACACGTTGCAGCAGGGACCAGCCACTGCCCACAGCCTCATGTCCACTGCACGAGCACCTGGCAGAAGGCACACCGTGTCTGGCTTCAGCTGCTGCAGGAGGGTCCCACTCACCTCCCTGTAGCCAGCCCTGCTGCATCCTCCCAACAGCTCTAAAGCAGAAGGAGCCAACCTAGGGCACAGCCCTTTGCTCCCAAACTTCCTACAGCGGCCTTGCCACTCTTTAAAGTTGGAGATCAGACTACCAGGACTTGCTCATGCAAAAAGCCTGGAATCCTACAGAGCAGCATGGCAAATTCTCCAGGCTTTGAGCTTTCACACTTGGCAAGGAAGCTTTGCTGCCTCAAAGCTTCATCAACTGTGTGAAGTGCATAGCTCAGACATGCTCTGTGGGGCCTAAGAGGAGGCACTTAATGTTCCTACAGAGGTGGCAGAAGAATCTTCTCTCCTAGATCAGCATCTGGTCCAAAGTATTTCTTAGATCAACTATTAAGCACTCATTTCCAGAAAGAGAAACACTGCATTGGACCTGAAAGTGAGACAGACGCCAAACCCCAGTCCAGGACAAATGCTTGGGGAACCAGGTAATGTGCTGGTCGGAACACAGATCCACTGATACTTACTTCCACAGCAAAATCAGTTTAAAATGGCATGGCTACAGGTGGCTTTAGTCCGCATTCCTACCTTGGGAGAGCTGGTGGATGGTTTACTCTTTTCACATGCAGACTAGAACTATCACCTGGAGCTGTAAAAATTCAAGGAATTTGGGCAGGGCTTAAAGAGTGAGAATGTGCTGCTTTGCCTTTCAACATAATAAGGGCTATTCAGAAGCTTCTGTATTTGCTCCAGCTCCAAATACCACATGGCTGAGGAACTGGTTTCATGGTTGGCCTCAGCAATTTGCATCCAGCTGATAACAGCTGACATAGGTAAGAACACTCAGGGTGGACTGAAAATTGTGAAACTGAACCTGGAGTGAGTCCTGCCTCAAGCAAGTTTTGAGAGCACTCAATATTTGCATATGCAGAAGTTAAATAAATGAGGTGTGAACTGTTAAGATTTTGTCAAGTCTTTGGAATCATCAAGGACTGTCAATTTGAAGATACCTCACCTCACCTCCTGACTATCTAGAACACACTTTACAGACTGCAGTTACTGTTCCCATTGGAAGGGTAGCTGTTGTTGCAGTGCACTCCAGTTTCATGACAAATAAGCACCCTTAGAAAATCTTGTTAAGGATTCACATGAGAAGAAGTCATAGAAGAATGTGACTTCCCAGTCCATCATATGGGAAGGCCAGAAGGGAACACAAGCAGAACTATGCTTTGTCAGTACCTCGTGCTTTGCTCTAGTGTCCAGACAGCCTGCACATCCACAGGGGCACACTTGTCCAAAGGACAGCTCTTAGAACATGCTGTACCCAGTCCTTGCTCATTCCTGGAGAGCTGTTTCTTTGGATAGGACACGTAGACAGAATCCACATCCCACACCCTGGATGTGCTCATGGAATGCACTCAGGCCTGCCTGCAGCTGCTCTGCTCAGAACCAGAGCAGGACTCACCTAGTGTGGGACTGCCAGAGCTCACTTCTCTTAATTTAAGAATTCAAATTAAACTCTGAAGAAAAATGAAACCCGTAAGTTACTCTCTACATGAAGGAGATGAAGATAACTATAAAAAACTTAATAACAAAAACAGTTTCAAAAGTGCCTTCCAATACCATATAATTTTGTTAATGTATCAGACCAAGAAAGTCAGCAACCTACCTAAGCAGAACAACATTCTTCAACCTAAAGCATAAAGTGTCCCTCAGTAAAATGTCAGATTATCCTTCCCCACTCCTGTTAATCAAGGTGGGGCAATAAGAGAGAGAGAACAGAGGAGGAGAGAGTATTTGGGACTGAGAAATACAGGAAGAAAAAAAGGTATGAAGGAATACCACCTGAGGCTTTCAACTCAATGCAAAATTTAATAAAAAACTGTATGCCTCTGTGCATTCAATGTATGCTCTGTGGCTATATCACACCAGCAACTTGCTACAGCACACTACTGTACAACTTAGTTGGAAGAGTATGGAGAGAGGCACATCTCCGCTTGCAATTTTGGAGTGACACGCCAAAAGCAGACAGCTGGAGCCAAAGACAACAAGTACAGAAGTGCAACTCTCAAGTGGTCTATCACTAAATCTCCCTCTGTAGAGAAGTGGGAAGCGCTCAAGCAAGGCATGTCAATAGGGTTCAAGGCAGCACCTAAACCAGACAGAAAATCAAATGCATGGTGCTAGAACAGAAGAAGGAATTTAGAATATTTTTTCATTTGAGTGAAGAGAGTTGTTGTAAGCAAGTATCACAGAGAAGCAGTTTTTATTTGCCATTACTGATACAAGTGGCTTTAGGAAAACATTTAAAATCCATTCTTATCTTGTCAGCTCTCGCAGCCTTGTAATGTCTGGGAGCCACGCTCAGTGATCAGAGATCTGCAGTGAAAGGTACAGGAAGGCAAAGAAACAGCCCTTTCCTCAGATACCTTACAGGCTACCAGCAAGCACAGCAATTGATGGAAGAAGACAACAGAGGCAGGAGTACAAAGAGGCAGACCGCTGCTCAGGCCAGCAGCCAGCAACCGTGGTACAGCCCTGGGGTCCATCCCACAGGTCTTCCTGAGCACATGGCAACAAACACAAGATCAGTATTCCACAACGCAGTGACAACAGCAGACTCCTGGGGCAGTGAGGCATGTACACAGACAGCAGCACCAGAGGTTGACAGCATGCACAACACCTAGAAGAGAGACAACACCTCTGTCTTTGTCACCTGAAACTTGGGAAGAAAACTCTCTAACTCCAGTGTAACCTATGTCACCCTCCCAAGCTAAATCCATGGCACACAGCATGAACTCACAGAGGTCTTTTCTCAGTTCTTTTCAGCTGCTTGGAGCCAGGATGCAGACTGAGATCTCGTTGCACCTCAACTCTCCAGCACCAGGCAGGAACAAAGCCCAGAAAAGCAGCAAGGTGATGGCTGAAGAGCAAAAATGAAAACTACAACATGATTATTTTGTTGTTGTTTGCATTTTAACACCGCCTTCACAATGAACAGACTCTCCATTTTTCTGACTTTATCTCAGGCCAAATACTACAAATGAATCCCCTGCTCACTTGCTGAGCTCAGTGAACCTGTTGGCTGATGGCTGGCAGCTGGATAAGTAAGTATTTTACTTTGCCTTGGAGGAGGCATTGAGCCTGCTGCAAGGTTGGTTTATTACATGGTAAAAATAAAACAAAAAAAAGCACCTAGCATTAAGTTCTGCTTATTACACCTTTCCCACTGCCAGCAGCCTCACACTCTTTGGCAGGACAGGTAATGAGAAGGCTCCTGGCTGACAGAGGAGCAGCAGATCACCACGTGCCAGCCGCAGCCACTGTGCAAAGCCGAGATTCCTCTCACATGACAGAAGTGAGCCTCATGCCTCCCTGTGCTGCTTTAGGCAGATCAAGGAGCCAAGCAGTTGGTGCTAAGCAAGGACCCAGTAAGTCAAAAAGCCTCAAAGCATTCCCAGCTTCAGCCAAAGCAACCTTGAGGACTTGCTAGTTCACCTGCATGGGGTCCTGAGCTCCCACCAGCTGCAAGAAACCCAATAGCACCAAGTTCATGCTGGCACTCCCCCACCCCTTCCCAGACCTTCAGTGGTCATTACCTCTTACAGCACAGCAGGTAAAAGTGGTTCCAAGCTCTGCAAGCTGCAGAAGGTATTAGGCTTCAAGTGTTTTACTTACTGTAAGCAGTTCACTAATTACATTAGTAATGATTGGATTATGGACAGTTAACAGCTTTAAAGAAACAAGACATTATAGGAGAAGAAGGGAAATATTGCTCAGGGTCTGGGCTGAAAGCTTCCGTCAGATTTCAGCAGTCCACCCATGCTTTAGGAGCTGGCTGGGTCAGGCCATTTGCAACAGGCTCCAACAGCAAGGCATGGTGTAACATGTCACTAAATGACAGGCTGGTGCACTAAAATTATTAGTGTTGCAGGAGGTGTGCTCACAGGAACAGACAGTCCCCTGCTCATTCGCTGCCTCCACCAGCTTCAGTGCCTCCAAGTGAGCAGGCCCAGAAGCCTGCAGTCAGGTGTGCGCATACTGCTCTGCTGAGACAGTACCATGCCTATGATGCTTTGTTTCAGCATGCAGCACTGTGACTACAGGCACTTTAGATACTCTTTAGTAGAGGCCCAATAGCTTCAACCAAGCAGCCAGATGCAAAAATCCAGTATCAGGAGCCAGAAGCATTCATCAGAAACAGCAGCTAGAAATCTCCTTTCCCTAGCGATTTTTGCCAGTGCTGGAAGAACAACATTAATTCCTTCATCTCTTCAGTTCCTAAAAGTTCACACAAGGTACGTGTGGGCCTTGCCCAATGAGAGCCGACCCCTTCTGTCCTCACCACTGTTCTCCCCTCTGTACCCAGCCCAGGCAGAGCAGACCCTTGTTCCACCCACAGCCACCTCCAATGCTGCCAGCTACCCCGAGTGCCTCCCCAGCACCCTCCTACCTATTGCTTGGTCTCCTCCTCCTCCTTCCTGCTGAGATCTTTGGCTGAGTGCTGGCAGAAACTTGGTTTGGTGTTGCTGGCCGGAGGGTGAGGATTTCTGGCAAGAACAAACAGCAGAGCTGGGCATCCTGCCCAGGGTGAGTTCACACTTGGCTCCCCACAGCTGGAAATAGTCTCATCCCTGGCCAGCATTCCCCAATGGCCCAACAAAGCCCAAGGAAACAGCAGGTTTCCATGCACTGGCCATTTGGTGGCAAGTTGGTGAGTGTTGATGAACATAACCCCTGTGCTGCCTGCACCCAGCCCTCTCCATGCAGAGCAGCCACGTGTGAGCAGCACTGTTAGAGGGCACACGGTGAACAGGCACACTGCTGCCTGTGAGGTGGTGTAAGGCTATGTGCAACCAAGAGTGATGCTTCCTGTACAGATGCTCTTTCTTCCACAGGCAGAATCAGAGGGAAGGCGAGGGCTCGAACAAGTGTGCTCCTGCACCCTTCTGCCCACTGCACTCCTGCAGCAGGGCTGCCACACTCTCCTCCTTCCTCAGAGATCTCATCACCCAGAGCAAATAAAACATGTAGAAAACTCACCTGGAAGCATGAACACATTTAAAGAGCTGCAAATGCTTTTGGCTGCAATCAAAATTTTCCTACGGAAATTAAGTATTTTCCTGTGATAAAACCTGGCACAGCCATGGTCTAAGGAGCTATAAACAAAGTGCCTTTTCTTTTACATTGTGCAGTTGAGAAATACACTTATTTGCTTTTTTGTGGACTCAGGTTTTTTTTTGTTTTGTTTTGTTTTGCTGGGTTTTTTTTGGAAGTTTTTTTCAAGTTTTCTTGGAGACATGTAACAAGCAGATTTACTGAGGGCTATGTTAAAATACCCAAAGGGGATGGCAGGTAAGCATGCCACGCAGCAGAAGAAACTGCTACTACAGAACGCAGGAGCCCAGCCAGGGATCTCAGCCCTGGGCAGGCTCATCACTTTCCATGATGAAGGAAAGTGCTCTGCTGGGTGCAGACACCATACATGGATCTCTCTCTGCCTCATCTCTTGGAGGCCTTTACAGGCGAGCTCCTGGAGCAAGGATGTAACAGCACAACTTCCATTTACAGCAGCAGCAAGTTACTGCTCAGCAGCATACACTGCAGGGAGCAGCCACAAGTGCCCTGACTGCCTGATGCAAAGACCATGGAAAACCAGAGTCCTTCCTCAGCTGCCAACTGTCCATGGATTGGCACCTCTGTAGGATGGGAGGGAGAGCTGTCCTCAGAGTTGGAAACGGAAGCATAAATTTTCTGTGAGAAAACTCTCCAGCACAGCAGCAATCCAGCATTCAGTTCATGAAAGGAGTGGAACAAACAGCCCATCCACAGTATGCTGTTTGGCACAGAGATGAAAGATTTTGCAAGAGTCCCCTTAAAAATGAGGGCCAAGCATGGGACATGCAAGCAGAGCCTGTTTGTGCCAACCTGAAAGACAGCAGTGACTCTCAGAGCCAGGCCTTTCTGCTCAACAACCGCCCACCATCAGCTAGGAGGGCTTAGATTACATTTCCAGACCAACTTCTTTCCCTGTTTTGAGTCCCTCCTCACCCAGCAGCACCACTCAGCTATGAGATGGCTGTATAGTCAAACCAACAGCTAAAGCACCAGCTAGCTGGTACAATTCATCCTGCCTTCTCACTGACCGCATAGGCCATCCAGGAGGACAGGGAACAAGTTGTTGAAGTTTCCCCTGCAGCACCATCTGCCTACAAATTATCCACATTGTCACGCTCCGATAAGACTGCCCAGAAGTGCTAGATCTCACGCATTCAAAGGTTGACTTGAAATCACTTCCATGTGAACAACAGGAGACATAGGGAGACTTGTGTCAGTCCACTGTAGTGAGTGTTCATAGGCAAGGCATGGCCTTTTCACCCGCCAGCACATCCCACTCACAGCAGAATTTCAAATCCAGTGCAATGGAAAGACCACACCACAGGGATGAACTCATTTCCAGGAGGCTTTCAGTCCACGTAGATAGAACAACAATGAGCCATCTGAATGAGAGACCAAAATCCTTACTGTTTAATCATGCATAACCTGGTCCTGTCATTGGAAGCTGTTTCGGTGTACTGACAGCAAAGGAAGTCTCTGCACAGCCTTGATCATGCTGTTGTGCTTCCAAAACAGCAACACATACAGAAGGGAGAACAACTGCAGGTGAAAGTATCAGTCAGCTGCAACACTGGCACAAGGGCTGCCTTACAAAGACCTGACATAGGCCTTACCAGTGGAATGCACTCATCGCCAGTTGAGTAGGAAGGACACAACAACAGGAAACCAAAGTAGGAACAAAATGGTTCTGCTTTACTGTCCGATAGGGTGCTAAGAGGCTAAACTGGCGCCTGGCCATACCACAAACATCCTATTGACCAAGTTCTTGCTCTGATGCACTGAGGAATGACAACAGGGAAGATGACAGCAGAGAACAGGAAGCTAGCTCATATAGTAATCATATTAATGCTACTGGGTTCACTCACTTTAGTATTTTGGGGGGTTGGCCCACAAATTCCTCAGTTGCACCTCAAGAATCTGGGTGACTGTTCAGAACCAGGCAACTGATGTACAGTGCAGGAGAGGTCAAAATGCAGCGGTGGACAGTCCTGCAGATGTAGGTAACACAGACTGTGTGATATGATGTGTGCCACACTGAAGGTCCTGCTGCTGACAAAACTATCTCATACTCTGCACCAATTCACCCAACAAATCCAAGTTCTGTTAACGTTCTTCAGCCCCAGTATCCCAGAAACAAGCAAATTTTAGGCTCAGAGTCACCTCTTCTTAGGGGTGTTTCTTGTTAAGATCACAGTTTTTCCACTGAGCAGCTGCAAAGCACACTACTTCCCCCTTTACAGAAATCAGCTACAATTTTGAGAGAGGGAAGGTCTTTACATTGCAGTACAGGATTTGTAGAAGTCATGCTAAGCATATTCCTTATGGTAATCATCACATTTCTAATAGCCACATGTGGCAAGAAATCAGCTTTTTTAATACAAAAAGGTAGAGTAAATTCTGTTACACTCTATTTCACATCCTCCTTCTCTGACACCACTGCTTGAACTGTACTAAATGCCACTAGAAATCACAGCAATATATCCAACAAGCCCTGGGTTGAACACATTATAAGTCCACTCCACTCTATTTGCTGTAATTTAGCAGCTCCCCAGGGTTTCCCCAGACAGAGTTCCAGTGCCTTTTCCACAGCATCTGCTTTCCATGCCTTACCATGAGCAGGAGCATAGCCATCCCCTGCTATGAACTGTGCCCCAGGGAACGGCTGAGGTGTCAGAGACAGCAGTGATAATGCACAGGCAGCTGGAAGCACTTTCAGTCATCCTCCTTTGCACCTCATGCTAAGTTTCACTTTCTCTGTCACCTCTATTTGTGCCAGCCTTAAGAACTCTAGTCCAATGTCTTAAGTAGGTCCCAAGGAGGCTGCAGAGAGAAGCACTGAGGCTTAGAGCCTGGCTGAGAAGGCTGACCAAATGCTGCCACTCCTTCCTCCCGTTTGAAATATGTGGGATGTGGTGGGCTGTGAAATTACATCTCGCATGCAAAGAGCAAAATCCTCAGGAGCAACTGGGGCTCCTTAAGATGGATGGTGGTCACTTCAGCATTGCTAAGAGCAGGCAGCATTCACCTGGGGCTTCTGAGAAAGTGATGTAAGAGCTCATGAAAGCCAAACACTTACTGAGCAGATTCAGTGATGCACATTCTTACGACTACACTTGATTTTCATAGCAAGGGAACGCCACCCCACACAGAAGCACCCATTTCCTTCTAAAGGGACAAGTTCTCACCAGACAGCCAAGAAAACTGAAGTTCCTGCTTAAAGACAGTCTCTGCAGCAGGCTAGCAGGGCAGATGCCTCAAGCTACATCAGGCAGCAGCGCAAGTGGTCAAGGAGGAGGACAACTGTCAGCACCTCAGGCCTCTGTATCAACAGCCTTATCTCCAAATCACACGCACAAGAATTTAAACCCATGGCCTGAAGCGGTCAGCAAGTTCCTCAGACAGACACATTTTAATCCCTGGGATGGTAGCTGGATGCCTTTGAGGTATTTCACTCTTCCCTAGAGGATAAGGAGTACAAGCAGTTCAATCCAGTTTGGTGAGCATCTCTGCACACCTGCGGCTCTTTGGGATCAAAGAACCCGCAGTCTTCTTAAACTATGCCTGTTTGCTCCCCAGTTTCTCCCTTACGGAGATGCCAAATAGGTAAGTCACTGCAAAGCCTGCATCCCTCATGCATCAGGAGGCGATGATGAATAATAACGTTCTTGTCAAAAACCCACAAACCTCACTTCCTGACGAAACCTGATCACAGAGAGCAAGAAGCAGCTCACACACTCAGGGCAAAGCAGCTGATCTACAGAGCCAGATATTTATTTCCAGAGACCCGCTACAGCAAGTTCTGAGCTTAGTGTTTTAAAAGCAAGTATTTGGCAACAAGCTACCTATGTTAAACAGCAAAAGCTTGATCTGAAAGATAACAGATACCTGGTGACCTATATTGCCTGCCTGTATGACTGTAAAACAGCAGCCGAGTGAGCAGCCTTCAACATTCTGCCATTCTGCTTCCGCACTGGTATCAGTCTGTGCTAAACAAGGCACGGAGAATCCCTACGTGCATCAGGGCCAGCCTTCCTACAGCACATCCACACCTCAGAGAGGTCCACCACTCGCCATGACCCATCTATTATCATCAGCGTCACTCACACAGAGGGAGCCCAGGGACGAGAGCTGCACATTCATTTATTTCACTGCTGAAACTGTGGTGGGACTGAAAGGGATATAAGCAAGCAACAGACAAAGTGTAGCAACACATCTCCATGTGGGTCCACAGCAGAACCACAACTGCCCAGAAATCCAGGCACCCTGCTCCAAGCAGGCCATCTGGAAGGGTGCACACTCAAACCAAGGCAACTGCACCATCTACGTTTCGTCAGCTATTAGTCACACACGTATCACTTGGTATGAGACTGTTATGAGCAGGCCTGGAGGTGGGGTGTCTCCACCAGGGATCTGTGCTACGTTTAACGAGCATTTTCTATTCTTAACGACCAGACACTGAGGCGATTAGCACAACAAAATTCAAATCATAACAAGAGCAGCAAGACCTGCTGGATGCAGGCACAGCAGGGCTATGAGAGCCATAGGTTTTTGTACTCATGTGCATCTTTGGGTGTATCTCACACAGAGGGGTTTGGGAAATAGTCATCTGCTTTGGGGAATTCCAGCAATTGCATGAATAACTATACTTAGCGCTCCTTGAGGGCAGGAGAGGTGCTTCCAAACACTGTGCTATCATTGCTTCAGTAGCAGTGAGAATCTGAATGCTCCAGCTCTCTCAAGCAACAATATCATTTACTGATACATCAGCACAGAAGCACCAACCTGCAGAGGCAGAGCAGCACTGGATAGAGACAAGGCATGTTTCTTTCTCTGGTATTTTAAAGAAAAGCATTCCCACCATTCCTTACAGCACTGAAGTCATATATGGCCGTCTTCTACATGCTGCAAATAAACACTACTTCCTACTCACATTGCCAAATCAGCAGCTGTCAAGTCAAAAAGCAATTCAGCATTTAAAGGGGATTTTTGCCCCTCAGCTCTGCAATTTGGGCATGTCATTCCAGGTCACATTTTAAAAGAAACCCTACACAGGGTGAACCCTGAGCAGCCAAGTCCCCAGAGCGAGTGCACAGCAGAACCAGGAGTCTCCCCAGCACTGTGAAACCCCAGACACTGGATCCCAGCAGCACTAGCATCACCCCTGTGCTGTTCTCCATATTTCAAGCACTACCCCAGACAGCCAAGGCTGCTGTACCCATCCCTCAGGGCAGACAGCGAAGCTACTGAGAGCTCAGAAACTCGTCCTCCTAGCAGCATAATGTTCCTGTTGAGCACAATACTAAAACACATATCAGCAGTTCTTCCTGCTTCTGAGGCCTGCCACGAGGCTCCACTGAGCCTATGAGGCTGAGGGACAGGGAGATGGATTCAATTCTTCTCTGAGCAACATCCCCAGCCTGTCTGCTTCCCAAGCTCAATTGATCCCAGCTGCACAAGGCAGACAGGGTTGCACAGCAGCAGAGATTCCCAGCCTGCAGGGCCTCACCAACCTGGGACGTGACTGGCTGGACTGAGACAGGCAGCAAAGCTCAGCTGCTTCCCACAGACATCTGCTCTCTGGCTGACCAGAAGTGCCACCACTTCGGAGATACTACCTCTACTCCCAGACAGTTCCTAAGCACCAAAGTTTCAGTGTCTCACTGAGTGGCACCGGTAAAATCACAATATTACAATTACATATCAAATTCTAATATTATGATTTGAGAGAACTTAAATCCCTGCACAGACAGATTTCCTCATATCTCTTTCCCAGTATGGAAGTTTCGGAGTCTACTATTTTTAAGATTGGAAACAGAGCCTCACTCATAGGGAGTCCTGTGTCTTCTGCATGCAGGCAGTGAAACACCAGTGTTCTCCCATCTATACAAGCCATTGACTGATGGCAGAGCTGAAACAGGCACCGCAATTTCTAAGAACTTATTGTCCAAACACCTATTTATGTGGGCAGAAAAACCCCATCTAAGTTCAAGATTCATAAATAGCAGAATTAAGCTCACAAAACAGTATCTCAGTACCCTTACAAAGCAATTTTCTTCTCAAAACTCACTGCTCTTTTATTTCAGACAGCCAGGCTTTTAAAATTTCTCTAGCTGTTCCTTGGATAGGGAAGAACCCACGACACATCAGCCTAGTAGAACAGCCCAAGACTGAGCCAGAGGGAGCCAATGGGAACACTTGGGAGGCACAGATCTCTACACTTCCCTTTGGTAAGCCATCCATCACGAGCTTGGGAGGCACAGATCTCTACAGTTCCCTTTGGTAAGCCATCCATCACGAGCACAGAAACAAACATGTAACCATAATTACTGCAACAATTTAATTTTGTTGGCGAGAAGTGTTACTACACTGCACTGTGCCCGGTATGCACTGTTAGCTCCCCATCCTCAGAAGGAGGCAAACACCAAGGCCCAGCAGGGCTTTTAGCTGCATTCAGAGAGGAGCTGGACACCTTCAACACCTACAGAGCCTGCCCAGGCTGCAGCCCCATCAGCAGCCCCTTAGAAGGAAGTGCTGTCCAGCCAGACCCCACCTTCTTACCCACAGGCACTGGAGGGATGGGCCATGACCAAGCTACAGATTTGCATTCATCACAGAACAGCTTCAAAGGGAGAAACATCCCAGTGACCACAGTGCAAAAGAAACAGTGTTCAACAAGCCAGAGAAGGACACTCTGCCCACCACGTTCACTGGCAGCGGATGAACATCAGAAGAAACTGGCTTGGATTGTTTCAGAGTACACATGTGAATACCTTCAAAGTCTCCTCTGGCTTTTCCCCTCTACACAAGTAACCCAAGTTAATACAGTGGCTCTCTGTCCCCCTCTTGTGATAGGATCAAGAGGACTGAACATCTCCTGGAAGGAGGGAATTAAAAGAAAACAGGGCCTTTGAGACACGTACCACTTGTGTTTTGGGACCAGAGGTTTGACACCTGCTTCCAACAATCATGTCAGTGTCCCTCTCTGCATAAAATATTCTCACTGCCCTCACTATCCCACGAAGGGGGAAAGCCCAACCGTACGACACCCATTTTCCCTCACAAGCTGTGATCAACAACCGCCCATCCTGATCCAGGCCCTATGAGCTGCTCCCGGCTGCATATGGGCCAGACACGGGGGCAGCTGGAGATACAGGTCACGGGTAGGACTAGAGATATGGGCTACGGCCAGGCAGCTTTCTTGGAAAGGAAAGAACTTCCTTCCCAAAAGGGGCAGAGCTGGGTTGGCAGATGAGCCACCCAGTGCTTACAGCCCAGAGACTGCATTCCTCTTTCTTCTTCGTTGAAATGTAAGCTCACGCACCGTGAGCTTTCTCCATTAAGCACCCTCGTTCATATGTTTTATTCTTATGCTGTCTCCCCTCACCGTGCAAGCCTCCTCAAGCGAGGAAACTGCTGACAGTAGCTCTATGCCTCTCCCCTCCAATTAACTCATAGGGCTCCAGGGGAAAGCCTTTCCAGCAGCAGTTTTGGTGGCTATGCACAGGAGAACCCGAAAATCCTCGGTCTGAAAACCGAGGAGCGTGCTGGAGAATAGGAAGGAGAGGTGCCGGAGAAGAAGAGCTTTCTCAGCGGCAGTCCCTCCTCTCTGCTCGCTCCCAGTTCCTTCCAGGAGCACAACCGTAGTATTTCACTCGCTCCCGAGCGCTCCGTGAACCCAGAAGGGCGGTGCAGGGCTCGAGGCGCACACCTGGATCCCGGACGGCCGGGAGCAGCGCGGCCACCCCAGATGCCCCCGCCGCGGCCGGGCTCCGTTCCGCGTACGGTGCTGCTGGACCGCTGCCCGACGGAGCGGCTGCGGCGGAAACGTTTCGGGGCTCAGGATATTCCCAAGCGGTCTAACGCGGGATGCTCCGGGCTTAGAGGAGGGGGAAGGATAAAATAACGAGGAAAGAGCGAGGCTGCAACTCCGCCGAGCTCCCTCCCCGCCACCACCCGCAAGTTTAAAAAAAAGAAAAAGGGCCGAATGTTACCATTTTTGGACATGAGCTCCGCGCAAGCCCTGCCCTACCCCACACCATTCAAACGGGCGGCGAGGCACCCTCCTGCCGCCGGAGCCGCCCGGGAGCGGCCGCCCCGCCGCCGCCGCCCCTCCCGTCCCCGGGCCGCTCCGGGCCGCCCCAGGGCGCACCTGCGGCCCCAGCCCGCCCGAGGCGGGGGGGTGGTGGGGGAGAACGGGGCGGCCCCGCTCGGCACCTGCCCGGCCCACCCCGCCGCGCTAAGGGGCCCGCGCGCCGCGCACCTTCCGCTGTTGCTTCTCCCAAGCCGGGTCGAGGAGCAGGTCCCGGTCCCAGTCCTCCTCCGGCTGCATGTAATCGTTGGTCTGCTGCGGGTCGTAGTGATGATCCATGGCGGCGCTCTGTTTGTCTGATCTGTCCGTTTGTCCGTCCAGCTATCCGCAAGCGCACACACACGCTCTCCCCGTCCCGGTGCTGCCCGCTGTGCCCGGCCCGCGGCCGCTCACCTCGAGCAGGCGGCGGCGGCGCCCGCTCCCTCCCCTCAGCTTCAGCCGCGGGGACGAGCCGAGCCGCTCGCCCGCCTCCGCCCGACTCTCATTGGCCGCCTCCCGGCGACGACGCCCCGCTCATTGCTCTCTTTACCCGTCCGTCACGATCAACTGCCCCTACCATTGGCGGGTTGAGGATGCCCCGCCCCGCCCAGGCAGCCTCCCCCGCGGCGGCGGTGTCCGCGGGCTCGGCGCGAGGGAAGGCGGCAGAGCGGTTCGCGTCGGGCGCGGTGCGGGGCCGCGTACGTCGCAGCGGCGGAGGGGGAAATGGCGGCTGCGGGTTTTGGGCGGGAGCGGGACCCGCAGTAAGGGGGCCAGAGCAGCTGGCCTCCGGCCGGACCCGGAGCACCTCTGCCCCGGGGCACGGATGGCCTCACGGTGGTCCCTCTGGAGCTCCCCCACCCTCGTGGTTTAAGCACGTTGTTGGGTTACTTTTAACACCTCTCCAAACGTGCCGCTCACTGAGTGGTGTTGCAGCGTGTTCCCGGGACGCTCAGCACCACGGAGATCCAAATCTCGAGGCATACAGCGCTCTTCTGTGATGCTGAACCTCGTGCTTTCCTGGCAGTTGTGCTAAAAGCTGCTGTCCCACAGTCATAGCGTGCCTGCTTACTGAGCAACGTACAGCGCGACCTCCTTGCTGCTCTGTAGTGCTACCAGCAGAAAAACGCTTCTAATCACCAGCACCTGCAGCCCTATACGTGTACCAGTCACTTCTTGTAAAGGATGGATGATTTAATGCGCAGCATCAGTGCAATAGAATGCAAAGAAATCAAGAACTGTGGTGTTTCTTGGGTATTATTAGAGCTTCTCCTAATCATCTCCCCTTTTTACTTCCTTATCTTCAATTCCCAAAATTTTTCCCTGGGTTTTTGGGAAATACTTTAATTTTTCACTCTTTATCCTGACTTTTTTCAAGGGCTCCGTAACAAAACTGAAAGTGTTCTTGGCCAGAGTTTGTGAACTTACGGGTAGCAGCCAGGGCAGAAAAATAAATAAATGCTCTAAACTCAGGCTTGTTCCCGGATCCACTTGACACTACGCCCTTGTGAGGAATACCAGCTCTGCAAAAGGGAACAGAAGAGCTCACAACAGGGAGAGGGTTGCACGGCAGCAGCAGGAACAGCAGAAACTGGTGCTCCTGACCAGATGCCTGTAGCCACAGCTGTGTTCTGGTTTTCCTCATTTAGTTGCCTTTAGTCCCCTGGAGTTCTGCTCTGTACAAGGCTGCTGCTGACTTCCTTGGGCATCATTCAAACAGGTCTCTAGCAAGGTCCTTCTCATCCAACAAAGGGGGAGGGCCATTTCCCAGACAGCAAGCAGAGCCACCGTGGGAACAGCTGGCCCTACACCCCACTTCTCCCGCCTGCAGCACACTAGAAGAGGAAGGAGCCAAGGGCATTTCTGATTACCGTCTGCTGCTCTTTTGCTTTGTGCTTAGCACATTAGCGACAGCTCGCGAGCTTCCCTGGGGAGATACCTGCTTTCTTGAAAAGAACACCATAAGCTTCTGTAAGGAGGCTCAGCAGCTGGGCTGGGGCACTGCACAACAATGCACGAGGCTGTGTAGAAGTAGTCTTCTATTCTGGGAACTCTCACAGGCAAGTTTCATCATTTATATTCTGCAGATAATTCAGAAACCTTGTTGCTCTGGGATTTAGCACTTAAATTTGATCAGCTCATTGCAGGAGATGCCTGGTGCCCAAAGATTGCGTACAATATGTGATTTTAAGGAGTACCACAGGATAATGGTGTCCATACTGGTCATCCAGGGATAGCCAGGAGTAAGGCAAAAAAGGAAGAAGCAAGGCACAGACACTGCGTTTTAGAGGAAAGGGAGAAGGGGCCTAAATTAAACTCTTATGTACAAAACCTCTTTGTACTGGGAACGTGTGTCATTCTGTGACCATGTGTGACGATTGTTTACCTACTTGCCTTTGCTTCTTCCCTTCTGCTCTGAAGAGGAAGGTGTTTACTGTTCAGGCATGCATAGGAGCATCACATGTGAGCCAAGCCTGCTTAACTCAGGCAGCTGCTGAGCTGGTGCTGGACAGGGATGCTGAGATAGAATCAGACAGATGGTAGCTGACCTATGGAACCTATGGTTTGGGCACAGGTACCTCCAGCTGCTCATGGTTAGGGCTTCTCATTTTTGTGTTGTACCTGCCAGTTGTCCTGTACTGAGGGGCAAGCCTTCATGGGCTTGTTTGCTCAGACCTTTTGTTTTTTTTGTCAGAAAGGATGTCCCACTTCATAGTCCTGGCACAGTTCTTCAGCGTGGCCCAAATATAAGTGCAACAAACCTGGCCATAGAGCAAGTATGACAGGCTTTGGAGGGAAGTGCAGTGAAGTCCTGTGAAAGGGAGTGGCAGCATGATGGCAGCCAGAAGACAAGTGCAGAGATTAGCCTCTTTCCAGCTCACCCTCATAGAAAGTCTTTTCTCATGAGAGAATCACTGACGTCTCATTAGTTAGCTCCAGCTTAAAAGCTTCACTTAAAATCCCTTCCCTTTGATTTGATGTTCTCTATAATTGCGGGTCTGCAATCTTCTAGAATAAAGCATGAAAGCAGCAGTGCTCCTTACCTGCAGCTGCACTGGAGCAGTGGTCCCCTCAGGCTGCATTCCGGGGAACCCCTTTCTGCCCAGAACTGGGGATGACTTTCCTGGCAGGCTCCAGCAAGTGCAGAAAACTATAGAAAGCAATGGATGGTAGAAATGTGATATGCTGCCAAATCCCAACTGCTGCTTTCTGGCCTTTCCTAGGAATCCCATGCCTGGAAGTGCACATATTCGTCAGTGTCACTGGGACACGAGGCCACCACATTCTGCTCCCCTTAGCTGTGGGATGGAGTGCTCTGGCTTCAGGAGCCGAATGAACAGCAGTTGGAAAGAGTCCAAAGAGAAGTAACAAGGAGGCTCAGAGGTCTAGGAAGCTTGCCTGACCTTTGAGGGGAGACTGGGAGAACTGGTCTTGTTTAGTCTAGAAAAGGAAAAACTGAAGTGAGATGCAGTAGCAGACCTCAAATATGTAAAAGTTTACTGCAGATCGCAAGGCAATAAACTGTTTGCTATAGCTGCTGAAGGACCTGCCAATGGTCAGCACAGCTAACCACTCAAGTACACCAGAAAATAAAGCTGCTAAAGACTTTAAAGAACAGGTAGAGAGCTATAAGAACAGGCTGAATTTCTTGAACAGCAGTTCCTGCCATGAGTCTGGAGGATGGGAACTGTGTCACCTTGCAGCACTGTTTCATAGCACTGCACCACAGTCTGCTTCAGAGAGTAACAGAACAGATGCAACATGACATGGTTGTATAGCGACTAGTGATGTTGGAACAGTAAATACAGCTGCTGGGAAAAGGCAGGTATGTAAAATGTAAAAGCAGGCACATGGAACCTGACGTAGACTGTCCCATTAAGATGTCCATGTGCAGAACACATGGCAACAGAGCTGTGGCAGGAGCTGGACTCAGCTGAGAGTGGTGACTGAGGTGAGTGGGGAAAAAAATACATCCACACATTTATGTACGTTTATACAGACAAAGACTGCTTTAAATCCACTTTCTAACAAAGGAAGATGCAGTCCTCCCATGTTAAGGCCAACAGCAAAATTCACCACAATTCCAAGTGCTGAAATGAGATGCTTCACTCCTAGTTTTCACTTTCAAATGTGACTCTCGTGGCCACTCCACATCTCATGTTTTTAGCATAAATCATTTATTTCAATAGTGAGACAGATCACAGTGATATCTGACTGCTGGCAGCAAGATGTACCTACAATCAGTGCTCAGGTATGAGGCCACAATGATGTAAAGAGCTGAGAAAATGCAGATCTATAGGACTGAAGGGACCTCACCCTCAATGTCAACAAATAGGACTAAGAGCTCTTAAAAATGGGAGTACTAATTCTTATCTGTTAGCAGCAGTCTTCAGGACACACAGCTCTTGTAGCATCACCTAGTGTCCAGGGGCTGGCTTGGGAGATTAGAGATAAACAGCTGAGCTGTAGATTTTTGGCGTCCACAGGAAGTCATCCAGCATTCATTATGCTTTTCTCCTAACCAGTCCACTCTTTCTGTTGTATTTTTCTTCGTAGAGTGAGAGTGACAACATTCAGCTACCCCACATCAAACCATACAATGCAAAGTCACCTCCTTCATCAGAAATCTTTCCATTCAGGAAGCAGCAGCAAACTTCACTCCCTCATGTTTGCAGCAGATCCACTGCAGAAAGATGATACTTGTGGAGCACTGCATCCAACACTGCAAAATGGAGTTTGAAGGCGACACATGGCAAGTGAGAAAGTGCCTGTGAGCAGCACCAACAGCACAGGGCACAGCCAGGAGCAAACAAGATCAGCTGCTCTCCTCAGCTTCCTTTAATCTCTTCTCTAGTAGGATTTCCCCTTCCTCACCATCTTCTCACGTGATGCACACCTGTGATCTCACTTGTGACAAGGCTCCAGGCCAGCAACACCAGCCTGGGGCTCCCTGTAGTGCTTTGCCTCTGATGTTTCTTACCAAACAGTGCTTCCCTGCTCTCGTCTTCCCTCTAAGTCTACTGTGAAACGAACTTTGAACCACAGCAAGTGAAGAGGGTCATGAAAAACACAGCCAGGGACGCTTGCAGGCAGAGGGAAGGAGGCTCCTTGAGCTCTGCAGCCAACACAGGTTCTGGGCTTCGGCAGCCTGCAGCCCCACAGGCGTTCCACAGCCATGGCCCAGCAGCCAAGGGAAGGGCCTCAGGGGCCATCTCCAGTGCCTGGAGTCTGGCTTCTGTCTCCTCATTGCTCATCCCTAGTTTTTTTGTTTTTTTTTCAGTGACTTCATCTCAGATGGCATTTTTACTGCGGTAATTCCTGTGATAACTGAGCCCAAAGGTATTTGGAAGCAGAGTTTCAGAAAATCTCAGCAGAAAGCCTCCCGTGGCCGATGGCAGTGCACAGGGCCTGGGGCTGAAGACATCAAGGGTCTTCCTCTTGCAGCAGGCTATGTACAGTGTACCAAAGTGCTGTGGCTAGAGAAGCTGAGCTAACAAGGCATAAGGCTCAGAAAGGTTCATTGATTGGCTGTAGTAAGGAGTCGTTCATGTCCCGTGGATGACAGCTCTAAATTATAATCCCTTTTTCTCTACAGCAGCACCCAGATGAAAGGAAAACTGTTGTGGGACATTCCGCCTCTGTGTTTATAAAGACAGTTAGATTCTTTTTGAAAGGCAGATATTTTTTGAAGGGGCAAATCTATGAAAAAATCAAGAGGGCTGCCAGAGGTGTAAAGCGAACAAACAATATCTTTTGTGAATCACTGTGAAACATGCTCTTCTTTGCTGCAGAGCTAGACAAAGCAAATCATTGCAACTACAGTGTGTCCTAATGTTCACGACAATCTCAGGTACAGAACCAGAAAACCACTCTCAGATAAACAATTCGAGTTCTCTGCTGCTAGATATCCACTTGCAGCCAATGAAGCATGCCTTAATATCCATCTCTTTTTTTTCTTTCATACCCAAAGTACCTGAAGTACCTGGAGTGCCTCTGAAGAAGAATGGGAATAGAAAGCAATAAAGAGCAAACATTTTACTATGTACCTCAGGGAATTTACATGCAAATTATTCATTTGCAAACCACTGCCAAGTCCATGCCAAATTCTGCCCCAGTACTACAGAAATATAAACTTGTTGCTGAATTGCTTTTCTGGGGATTTCTGGTTCAGTTCTGACCTCACAGCAGCCCTTTGGGTCATCCTTTGCAGGAGGAGTCAGAGAGAAGCAATTTCCATGATCGCTCTGTGCGCATACTCTGTTCCACGTACTTGTAAAATAAAGATAAATATGAGTACACAATTAATAAAGATAAATATTTATCTAGTGCTTGAATCAAGGTTCCATTTTGGATTTGGAAAAACGTCCCTCGTACTCGGTTTGGCTTAGTGCCATTGCTTGACTTGAGTAAGGGGAAAGGGGAGATATATGATAAAGGTTACAGGAATATCACTTCGTAACATTCTCAAATGACATCTGCTGATAGTTAGCAGAGCTCAGTGCAGCTCCTGGTGTGGTGGCATCCACATCCCCTCTGCCCAAGGTTGAGGCTGGGGCCATGGGGATGCTGGAGCAGGCTGCCTGTGTCTCACTGAACACATAAATAACCTCACCCCTTTCCAGTGCTGTTTAAACAGCAAATTAGCCACAAGGTACATTGCTTTAGCTAAAAATAAAATGTTTTCTGCAGACATCTGGTCTCTGTACGTGACACCTGAGATCCCCACAAGTGAAAAACAAAGTGGGAGGCTCAGGGCTCCCTGTTTTCTCCACGTGTTTGTGGTTTGTTTTCTCTGGACATTTGTCAGCACTGTGCAATTGCAGAGTTTCCTCCCCTGGGCCATTTTCCTTGTTTGCCCAGGTCTTTCAGATGAGGAGAGAAAGCACCATGGCGATGGCACAGCATCTTTTCTGATGATAGCTGGTCTGGAAGGAGCCCCCTAAGCCTCCTTATTTTACAGCATACCCCATCTCAGCACAGTCGCACCCCAGCCCAGGGGCATTCTCTGGGAGTGACTCATTTGCATCATAGCTTTGCACTCAAGCAATGAAAACTTTCACAAGGGAAAAGAAAAAAAAAAAAAAGGACCAAGAGCCAACACCACACAACAATAGTGGTAATTATGGCAAGAGCAATTAAGAAAAGAGAGAGGGAGAGGGAGAAAGAGGACCTGGGCCTGGTCCAGATTGTGTCTAACTAGTAGCAAAGTACTATTATAGAACAGGGCTGAGGCTGGCATCTTCCTGATTCCCAAATTAAGCTACAGGAGAGGGCACACCTTGGGTTTACAGCAGCGTTCTCACTTCTACCTACTTAGCTGTAACTTTATATGTACATTCCTACATACAAAATGCAACCAATCCAGCTGGTTTCAAGGGAGCATATTCACAGCATGTTGTATACATCTAGAACACCCTGGGAGAAGAAACAAACTCCAAGAGCTTCTAAAACATCAACAGACCTCAGCTCTGCCAGAGCACTGGTGGGAGAAAATTAGAGATGAGTGTGAGCAGCTGGAAAATTCCTGCCACCCTTCTCCAGCCTGCCTCAGCTGTAGTATGGATCTCTGTGAAGCAAACTTGTCCCCACAAAGGAGGATCTGTGGAATATGGAGGATCTCCACGCTGCATCCCCACAAGCAGTCTGGATATCCCCTAGCCCTCCGTGGCCAACACTGATGGTGTTTCAAGCTGTATTCTCTGAAGAATACAGCTGGGTGTGCAGGCTGGGTGTGCTAGCACCCTCTAGGGCAGTGAGGCACTGGCACTGCTGCCCAGAGAGGTTGTGGATGTCCCCATCCCTGGAGGTGTTCAAGATCAGGTTGGATGGGGCCCTGGGCAGCCTGAGCTGGTGGGTGGCAGCCCTGCCCATGGCAGAGGGTTGGAACTGAATGGTCTTTGAGGTCCTTTTCAACTGAAGGCATCCTGTTGTTCTATCATCTTCTCACGTCTGCCCCATCCCTTTCATTAAGCAGAAGATGACTCGTAGACCAACTTGTTCTCAGTGTGTCTCTACTTTCAGATAGCACCTGGGAAGGTGCCCCAAAGAAGGAACAGGGACAGTTCCTGCATTTCACTTCCTCTGCAAGAGTGGAAGCAGCATTCCTTCCACACTCAGCCCTGCTGAGAAAAAATCAGATTTTACTTTTTACTCTCTTCCCTTCCAGCACCAACAGGGAGGCCTGGAAAGATCTCCTGCTGAGGGTGTTGCCGTCGGAGAGGACGTGCAGAAGCACGGCTGTAGGGTGGGAGGAACTGGCTGAGCAACTGGGCTGGGAGGGCTGCCGGGAGCCCTGGGCTGCCATGTGGGCTGCTGGAAAATAAAACTAAAAAGCCACATCAAGCATTGGGCTTATAATGTAAGAAAGCAGTTGGAGCGTGAATCTGATTCTCAGTGTTTATAGAAGTTCGGGAGTGGTTTTCCTGCAGGCCAACAGGCCTGTTGTTCTTCAGTATCGCAGGATAATTTAGGCCGGAAGGGACCCCTGAGGATATCTGGTCTGGCCGCCTGCTCAGAGTCGGGCCAATCTTGATCAGGTAACTCAGGCCAAAAAAGCACGATTCCACTAACACTTTCTTATTCATCCTCTCTGCTTTCTTGAGACAGGATTGTGTTTTTACCACATTTCTGTCGCACTCGCCATACAAAAGCTGCTGCAGCTCTGCCCAGCTAGGGAGTCAGGTTCTGGTTTTTTTCCTCCTGGTTTAGTAAAAAACAAAACCAAACCAGGAATTGCTAAAGGCCCAAACTGCCCTCAGCTACACCAAAACAATGGCCATTGTTCTGGAAATAAGCAAGTTGCTCCCATCCCCATTATGCTACTTCTAGTTGCCCTTGTCTCTGATAATATAACCCAGGGCTACCCTTTAAAAACTTGTTCTGAGCTCCTCTTGAAGGACAAAGACTTTCAATTAAAATAATAAATAAATCTTGTCTGAAAGGCAACATCTGCTATAGCACAGGCTCATAATAAGCCAACAGAATAGCACAGATAATCTCTTCCTGAGGTACCCGGGTTTACTTTGGTGACAAGGGCACATGAGCCAGCAGTGTGCCCTTGTGGCCAAAAAGGCCAATGGCTTACTGGGGTGCATTAAAAAGAGCGTGGCCAGCAGGTCAAAGGAGGTGATCCTCCCCCTCTACTCTGCCCTGGTAAGACCTCATCTGGAGTACTGCGTCCAGTTCTGGGCTCCCCAGTACAAAAAAGACAGGGATCTCTTGGAAAGAGTCCAGCGGAGGGCCACGAAGATGGTGAAGGGCCTGGAGCATCTCCCCTACGAGGAAAGGCTGAGTGAACTGGGTCTGTTCAGCCTTGAGAAAAGGAGACTGAGAGGGGACCTGATCCAGGTCTATAAATATCTAAGGTGTGGGGGGCAGAATGGCGAGGATGGACTCTTTTCAGTGGTGAGTGGAGACAGGACAAGGGGAAACGGCTGGAAACTGCAGCATAGGAAGTTCCGCACAAACATGCGCAAGAACTTCTTTACAGTGAGGTGACGGAGCACTGGAACAGGCTGCCCAGGGAGGTGGTGGAGTCTCCTTCTCTGGAGATGTTCAAGACCTGCCTGGATGCCTACCTGTGCGACCTGCTGTAGGGAACCTGCTTTGGCAGGGGGGTTGGACTCGATGATCTCTGGAGGTCCCTTCCAACCCCTACAATTCTCTGATTCTGTGATTCTGTGATTCTGTGACCTCCTGGCCAGAGAGCATCTCTGGCTCTGTGTTGCCCTCAGACTGGATGGGTTTGTGGTCCTTCTCTCACAGCCCCAGTCTTGGAACAGCTCTCACTGCAGTCCATGGACCAGGCAAGGGGAGATTTGGCATCTGGTTTTCCGTCAGGCAGAGCTGAGCAGGGTAAGCAGCATTTTGGCTGTTCTAAGACCAGGGCAAAGGCACTATGGGAAGAAGCTCACTGCTGGCAAACAGAGGGTGTCTGGTAAGAGGCAAATGAGCTGTTTAACGTCACCGTGTATCCTCTGGTATGGAAAGAGGGGCAGAGGCTGCTACCTTCAGCAAAAGCTGCCTGAGGGAAATTGCAAGTAACTGATAGAAAAGCTTTTGTCAAAGTCTTCCCTCGTTCTCCCCCAAATCAACATCAGCAAAAGGTCAAAAATAGGGATGGCACAATGTGAAGGTCTGTGAAACCTTGGGTTTTGTCACTTGGCCCTAAAGTCAACAGAATCATGTTTCCAGTCAAGTGTTTGTAAAGCCAGTGTCCTATTGATGTCAACAAAATCCTTCAAAGAACAAAATAAGACACAAGCAAGCAAGCAGGCGGACTTCCGAACAGTCTGGCCTGCTTACATCATTTCCTTCTCATAATTCACCCTGCATGTTGTACCTCTTGTACATCTCTGGCTTCCTCAACATAAGAGGGAAATTCTTCTTGTATCACACAAACTTCTTCAGTCTTATCACAAATCTCTCAGATAAGAGGCTCATGTGAGGCAATCCTCGCCGTCCTCACATTCCAGTCTTCCAGGAGCACAGGATGGAGCTTTTCCACCTTATAAGGATGAACTTCATCACTCACTCAAAAGGTACTGCAGCTGCTTTAAAAGGTCTCAGATTTGCAGAAAGAAACATTACCTGGTACTCACCATCCTGGCACGTTTGGGATGCTTGATCAAAAAGCATCTAAAGGCTATATTGTAAACCTTTTGGCTTGTTATATTTTTTTGTCCCTTTCCCAGCCTAACTCAGTGTCTCCTGCTCACAACATTTCTGTGGCAAATCAGAAAACTTTTCTCAAACTCTGTTATCCCCCTCTGAGGTCTGAACTCTGGGCTCTGAGTACACATTTGTTACTGCTGCCTAAAAAACAACCAAACTAATGTATTTCTATCTAGAAAATCCCTAAAGAGTTCATTTTTTACTGCATGTGAGGAAATCTGGAATGTAAACATACTAACAAAATAAGCACTGGCATTTAAAATGAAGCAAAGAAACCAGATGCTTTACCTTCCTCTTTTTGCAAAGCAAGAAGGGTCCTGAGAAACACTGAGAAACATTGAGTTTTTGGATCAGAAATCTTTGCTTCACTTGCAGGAAAAAGAAAAAAGGAAAAGAAAAAAAAGTTTTGAAAGCAAAGCACTGGGGAGGATGGGAAAGGCTCCCTTTTTGGCAGCCTAGCTGAACATCCAGGCTGCCCCGATGAGTGATGCTCCATGGACGATTTCATCACAGCCACGCTGCTCTCCCTATTTCTCACAAGCCTCCCTGCTCACTGCAGGGAAAGCCCAAGGGCACAGCCTCATCGGGGCCACACTCCCCTTTGGGTTGTGTCACCGGTGAGACCAAGATGAGGAGCATCTTTGGCACCCACATCCCACATGGAGCACATCACACTGACATTGTTCCTATCAAGGCTTACTGGTGCTGATAGGCCTCCAAAGCAGAGTGGAGGATAAAAAGCAATGAGGAAAGCTTTAAGGCTTTGCCCTCTCAGAGAGCCATGCCCCTGTGTTGTGCCCTCACTCTATGCCCCTCTCCCAGCCAGCCCTGTGGGAAGGAGACCTGTCACATCATCCTTTCCAGCACAACACAGCAGATGTGGGCAGGGCTCACAACTTGAGGCTGCAAGGCAGGGTGAGGCAGGACGGCTCATGGACAACCCTCAGTGCCTGCAGCATGGGGATCACCTCAGCTGGAAGTGAGAGCGGATGGCAGAGGCTGAAGGCTGACATACAGCTCCAGCAGCCTCAGCCATGGCCAACGCCAGAAGACAAGTAGCTTATTTTTAATTAAACCAACAACAGAGGAGGACCCGTGATATTGTTCTTGAATGAGGACTATTTAAGGGAATAAACCATCACTATGGAAACAGGGAGCTTTGCCAGAGAGAGGCAGGAAATGAAGCTCAGCGAGAGATACTGAGGAATTTTCAGCCACGACAGCAGCAGAAGCAGCTCACATCAGGCTTGCACCTTTGGGCCAGGATACACCAAGCTGCCTTCTTGAGCCCAAACCAGCTGATGGCCCGCACTTGTGGTAGGCACAGTGGTTGTGCATGGTGACTCACTGGGGCTGCACACACTTCAGGAGGGATGTGAGAAAGAACAGATCTGTGACAGAGGCTGCAATGGGATTTCAGAAGCAAAATTAACTACAGGGGGATTAGACCAGAATGAACACAGAGGGCTTGAAAGACTTCAAATGTGTTATCAGCTTGGCTGCTTCTTGATCAGGTCCAAAGGCATGTTCTTTATCTGGAAGGACAAGAGCTTAGCCGAAAGGCAACAAGCTTTTCACACCAATACGGAGTTCCTCATGTCCACTACACTCATTCCTGACACTATAGCAAAGTTATGGACACCCCACTCAAGGCTGTTGCAATTGTTCATCAAAAATAAGCCTCCTAATTTATCAGGATGGTTTACACAGCCATCACAAACCTATTAGCAACTGGTCTTCCTCCATGAGCCATCAGGAATGCTGAATCCTGAGCAGACCTGCTCTCTCAATATGTTTTTGGCCTTTTGTGAGCCACTTCCACAGTAAGGAGTCCCACCTGAGCAGCTGTCAGCTCCTTCACTGCACCTGAAGCCAAGTGGGCTATACGGGCAGTGTTCTTTTTTGAGTGCCCTTGATGCAGTTCCAACCACGACTGGGTGTGCAGCAGAACCTTAGCTGAACAGATGGAAAACCTAGGAAAAAAAAAAAAGTGATTGCATAAAACAAGGTGGGGAGGTGGCTGTGGCAGTAGCCCAGGCAATGACAAGGTTGCAATGGCAAGGTGGCTAGGGAAGCCCACAGGAGCAGCACCACCCATGCAGGAGGAGCCAACAGGCCCTGCTTGCACTTGAGAGTAAGCGCACTCTTTATCCAGCCTCCTCAGCACTTATCCTAACATTTAATTGTATGAAAGAAACAAGATGGACAAGAAACTCCATCACTCCTGCATGAAAACCAGTCTGTGCATACGAGCTCAGAGGCGATCCCCACTGAAGCAGCAGCCGTCGCCTTCAAGCCAACCTGCAGCTTTGCAGCCACCAGTGTGTGTCTGCAGACGCCTGGAAATCCATCCTGAGATTGGGGCACGGTGGAAAACATCCTCTGATCAACCCTTTCCTGGGACCTGACGGCAGCTGCAGACACCAGGATTGGTCCTCAGAGATGACGGGGACCACTGTCTCCAGGCGGATGGAAAGGCAGCTGGGAAACTCGCACCTGAGGAACAGCTGGATTAAGTGTAAGGGCAGCACTTGCATTCAGCAATCTCACTGTGCCGCTCTCTCCTTTTAAGGGAGCAGCAACCCCGCAGCAACCTGGGGACACGTCAGCACCGGCCCTGGGGGCAGCCAGGCTGCAGGCGTCACAGCCCAGCCAGAAGGCTGCAGACCAGACGGAGGCTAATGTTACTCTTCCCAGAGGTTCAGCAGGTCACCACTTCATCCTGTGAGCAACTCTGAATTTCAGGGCAGTGAGAGAATTGTTTATATTGGCTACTTGTACAAATGCTGGGGGAAAAAAAAAAAAGGGTATTATGGGACTTCTGTTCTTTAATTCCAAAAAGAAATCAAACATGTCTAGACTGTTGCATGCATGTGGCTTTCTTCCAGGCTTCTCCCACCTGGAGCAATAAGCAGGCTGGAAGCTCTCCACAAAAGAGTTTTCAACATCCATTTAAAAATGCTCCCACCCCGTGCACGCCAGCCAGCACTGACCCGCCAAATCCCATTCAGAGGCAGCATCAGATAGGGGAAATGATTTCAGGTGCAGGTCACAGAACACCACTGTGGTGTCCCCGCTCTCCTTCACAGCAGGAGGCGTAGGAAGCAGCTGGTGGGGTGCCTGAAGCAGGACGGGCACCACGGGGACATTCCTGTGGGGCCACAGGAGCTGCCACTGCACCAGGACAGGTACTGCCCTCCCTCCAGCATCATCACCTTGCAGGATTGCCCTACACCAACCCATGCTACCCTGGGCTGCAGTCCAGGCGCGAGTTGATCTTTGTCTTGTTATCTGGTGAGCTTAGAATTGCTGCTGACAGGAGATGTCTGAGCTGCCTAGGGTGATGCCATCTCTTAGCTCAGAAGCAGCTGAGGCTTCATCCTGGCAGCTCACTGAGGAGCCGTGGTGGCAGAGCTGGGGCAGCACCCGCAGCCGGGGGAGACCGAGGCTCACTACTGGGATCTGTGCTGCGTTCAGTCTTCTGGCCAACGTTTCTAGGCTCTCATTCTTCTTCTCCTTCCTAGTGTATAAGGGAAGATCCTTCTTAACACTATACTGTAGATGCAGAGACATCTCTGAACAGCAGAGATAGAGATGAGACACCAGTATAGCCACACAACCAGCCAGAGATGGGAACTTTCCAGCTCCTAAGAGCTGGTTCCCAAAAGCCACACCGACCTAATCCCTCCCTTTTCCTAGCAGATAACATAATACTGGTGGCAAAGTTCAGCCTCACTGCCATACCATCAAAATCTGCCTCTGACACTGTAGGCCAACATCATAAAATAAGAGGTGTTACTTTTGGGACAACCTTCTTAATAACTTTGCTCCCTCGTACTTGGCAATCCAGATTATAGGATTTTTGCCACCCTTTAACCAAACACAAGGAGAGCACTGGATGTGCAGGGCTGCAGCCAGCACTTGGCCCAGCACTGACGTGGGTGCACAGCATGAATACACGCCAGGGGTACGCATGCAACTGGAGGAGGAACAATGAGGAAACAAACAGAGCTGGGTTCAGGCCAGGTCAGCTCCTGGCTGAGGCAGGGACAGGAGCCCCTTGTCCTACAGCATGAGATTTCCCCTTCTGAGACAGGGTCAGATCCTGCACTGGGACTGCCCTGCAGCTGGACCCTATGATATGGGAGAGGGAGGCTGCAGTGGTGTCAGACCGCAGGCGGCCCGCATGGCAGTCACAGTTTGCCATCTGGCAGGGCGGATGGCTAACACCATGGACACACAGATACGCTATGACATGCATAATTCAGGATTTGTGTTGATGTCTGTCAAGTCCTGTGTAAGAACCCAAGCTTCATACATTATCAAGTACCTCATCAGGCACCACATCCTGTTGCCCCCATGCCACCCCCGCAGCCCATACCAGCCCCATCCCTCAGTCCAACAGTGCTTCACCATCACCGTGATGTTCTACATCTAGGAACAACAAGGTCTGATGAAGACAGGGAAATTATCATCATCTAAAAATGGTTTCTTTGGGAACCTGAGTAATTTGATCAGGTACTTCCATTTTCTTCCACTTACTGTCCAGGGCCAAGCATACTGCTGCCTTCACTAACAGGACATGGCAGCGTTAGCATTATGGGAGTTTTAAAAGGATGGATGAGTGATACCTATAATTTCACTTCATTTCCTGCATGGAAAAAATAATTCAATTTATTTAAGAAAAGAAAAACAACAGAGGCATTATTCATTACAAAGAGTTCCACTGGGAAACATTACCAAGCTGAGGAGAAAAGGCTGAGCCCCAGAGTCAGCGCTTTGTATTCATGTAATAAAATTTCTCCGGGAACATCCATAGCTCTCTCACCAACGCTAATTCAAGCCTCTTCCTCCGTTCGTGTGGCAATGAACTCCCTGGCAATCAGCTCCCCCTTTGGGAGAACTGGGCTCGGCCCTGTTGGGTTTGCTGAAGGTGCTCAGTACTTCCTTAATGCCTGATATTTTGCAGAAGAATCTTCAAGCTGCTTTTCTGAGAGGAACAAGAAACCTGGTAATAAACTTAGCAGACACCACCACAGCTGTGTAGTGAAGTAGCTTAGGGTGTTCTCAGACAGTAGGGATGCCACCATGGAAGTAGATCACTGAATGTTGACAGAATGAATCCCTCCCCAGTCTGTCACCTCAGAGAGTATCTGTGGGCTATCTGCTGTTGTCTGAGTTAATAGGTTTGAAAATACCAATTAACAACTGACTAACAAGTGGGGCTTTTGTCTCTGTACACAGGGGAACCACAGCTTTCACATCCATCTACTTGCAGGCAAGGAGACTCACCAGCTCCAGTGCCTTAGATCTGGGATGCTCAGGCTCAGCGCAGCTTCCAGAAGATGCACACAGCCTTGATACTTGAGATGGCATTTGGCATGGCTTTTTCAGGAGTGCCTCTCTCTGCCTGCCTCTCTGGTACCTCAGGCTGGTGCAGGCTTACCTCTGCAGAGCACTGTTCACAGCACCACTAATTTTAGTGGGAATCTGGGCTGTTTAGCACATGAGTTATGGGGAGGAATGCAGTGGTAGCATTACTGCAGCAGTGTCCCTTCTTGTGCAGGGCCTGCAATGGCATGGCTCTGATCTGCACACAGCACGGTCAGGCACAGTGAAAGGAAAACAAGCCAGGTCAGTCAAATACACACTTGTGCCTTCTCTATGGACAGCCAAAGCCAGTGCTGCAGTGGTTTCCCACAGGTGAGGCGCTGGTCTCACTATCCCAGTGCTTCCACATCTGTTGGCTGAAATTGAAGCCTCATAACAAGTGCCTAGTTCAACACAGCCTGCTTTCTATGCTATCAGCTCACCTGTTAGTTAGCCACAGCAGTATTTTCTCCGTTTTGTTTTAGCTCCTGTCCCAGACCAATGGAAGGATTGGTCTGCAAGCAGCTGGTGGACCTAGAAGTAGGTCACCCTGCTTCTGTGGTGCTTCCCAGCCCCGGAGCTCCCAGATTCCGCAGTCCCCCCATGGCAGCAGCTCAGACACTTCCCTGTGCCTCTCTGGGGCTTCCACTGCATGCTGCCTGCTCCAGGCCTTGGCTTCCCTCGTTACTTTTCCATATTTCCTCATCTCTAAATTATATTTATTGCAGTAAGCTTTTCATTGCTTGCTAATTATAAATATGTTTATTATCACATTCGCTGTCCCTGATCCTGAGCTCATTTGCAAGGCGCTCATCTCTCTCAACATGTCTTTGAGGCTTTCTAGGAAAACATCCTAAAACTATTTTACGTCAGGGCCAGAGGGAAAGGAGGCAGCTATGTTATGCCCTGCTACTGGCAATGAAACTGTGTCTTCACGTCGCGATGGCATCAGACCTAGAGACTACCAGTCTCCTCCCTGCTGGCTCAGTCACTTCTGATCTAGGCAATGGTTTAGAGGAAGAACCCTCTCTCTCTTTCCCAGTCCAGCCCAGCCCAGCTCTGCTGCTCCCTGAGAAGTTTTGCATGAGGGCAAACCCACAGAAATTCCTCAGCTCTCCCCCAGCACAGGGGCACCTCAGCACAGCAGAGGAGCTCTATCCCTGCAGCAGCTTCACAGCCTCAGTTGCTCATGAGGCCATCAGCTCCTGCTTATCCAGCATGCTCTTTAAAATGGCTTTTTTCCCCAGCTGTGCACAGATGAAATCCTTCCTTTTCAGTCAGTGGAATTGTCACTTAGGGTGAACAGCTGAGAACTTCATCTAGTTTAAATTCCAATAAGCAATACATGAACTTGGAGTTCTGTGATATTTTTCATCTGGCAAAATTAAGGTTAACATAGAATTGCCCTTGGGCAGGAAACAAGTCCTTGCTTCAGAAACAACAACATGACATGGAGAAACATCAGAGGTATTACAGGACCAGCAGTGTGAGACATCAAGGTGTGTCACTCTGACTGAAACACTCCTATTTGCGCCAATTTTACATGTAAGATAGCAGCTAAGTGATTGATGAGCCGTTCCTCCTGCTACAATTTGTGCATCTCCAGCAAGGTGATGTTCCATCCTAATGGGCTCATTAGCTGCCAGGACACGGGGCCACACAGCCTGCATCTTTTGCATCCATATTCTTAGGGAGATGAAGGAAGAAGTGCACCCTGGCTGGCAAAACATGTGGTAGATGAAAGCTGAAAAGCCCGTCCACTGGGTGACAAACTGCCAGTTTTGACTTAAAAAGTATGGATATGTAAACAAATATCTCCATCTAAGGTTTTAACTGCTCCCACTGCTCCTCAGATAGATTATCCTAGCCAGGAGCTGACTTAGGAATTCAAAACATTGCTGCAGACTTTCCCAGCTTAAAAATAAGACTTCCACATCATCGGAAGCATGTGGGAGCTAAAAAAAACTTCTTTATGGAAAGTGGGAGATCTGCCCCAGAGGGCACACTGAGTCAGCCCTCCATTCTTGCACTGAATGAAAAAGTAATACAGAGCTGCTGCTGTTCTCCATCCCTGTGGGCACAGAAGTAAATAGCGTGGCAGAGCTAGCCGTCAAACCCCAATAATGTTGAGAGCTTTGGGAAGACTCACGTACAGCTTGAAGCACAGGCATCCTTCCATTCCAGACTGGATCACCTGCCTTTCTCTCCACCCCAAGGTTGCATTAGTGAGAATCAAGACATTTCTCATGCTTTGGAGAAAATTATATTCAAGGATACAATCCAAGCAAGAAATTCCAGATCTGACCATCACAGGCACGAAATGTCATTGGAGCAGAGTACTGCAAGTTTCATTTTTGCTTGCCATTCCCTGCGGCACTGTATGCCATTTGAGGTCTTTGTCTGGAGGGAAGAAAGAGGAATTAGGTTCCTCAATGTAGAGTGGAACCCTCAGAAAGGAGAAGAGCAAGTGAGAGGCAGCTCGTCTTGGGGCTTCTCTGTTCCACTTGCAAGGATGCCCTGTTTTTCTTTCCTCATTTCAACAGGCTCCATAAAGATCACCCTGAAACCCCAGAACTTCCTTCTGAGGTCCAAAGGCAAATGTGAACTAAAAGTGTCTATCACTACAGATCTTTTGTTATTAAGTGATACAAGGCTAGCCCAGGCAGCTATAGGAAAAAGACACCATTAGGCAGCTGACGGGGAAACCTCAGTCAAGCTCTGCTTGCTACTAAGAACTGTTTGCTTAGTTCTGGCTTCTAAGAGTCAGATTGTAATGCAGCTGATGAACTTTCAGCCTGGAATCAATGGGTTTGTAGGGTATGGGGATACTGTTGGCTTATTTGTTTTAGACACAGTTTGGTTCGTTTTCCCCTTTTCTGCTAGCATTAATTCTGGAAGTTCATGCATTTTCTCTCTCTCAGCTGTATATTCCTGAAGAGTTCAGAATTTATCCCATTACGATCTAAACTTAAATGCTGAGTTTAAGCCAAGGCTCCTCCAAAACATAGGCCAGGCTTTCCTCAAAGCCAGTTTTCTTCCAAAAAAGCAGAACTTCACCCTTTTAGTCCTCATTCTGGAAATACGATGCACACGCAAGACTTTCCCAAGGAACATATGGTTTACTGTTCTGAAATGACTAGAATGCAAATCACCAGAAAGCCAGGGAAGCAGTGACTTCGGCTCTAACACTGTTGTAAGCAGCCATGGTTTTTATCGTCGAGGCCTGCAGACCAGAAGCTCATAGTAACATAGTCCCAGGGGTAGGGTGCCTGGAAACAAGCGGCCCTGTTAATATCTGATCACACAAGTGCTGTGCCTACAGCCAGCGACACCATCGGGTCACAAAGGACACGGTCACAAAGTTCATATTCAGGCTTTTGTTTTTTTTTTTGGACTATTCATAGGAACACATGAAATGGCTTTACTCATTTGTACTGCCCATTTCAGCAATGCAGTGACTCAGATAAGCTCTAAAAGCAGCACCAATGCCAATCTGCATCCATGCAGCAATTCCAGCACCACGTAGGTGGGGGCCTATGCTTCACACTGAGCCCGAATTTGTGAAACTGAGAATTTCCAGCCATATCGCACAACAAGCAGCAGCTCATGTACTCATTCAGGAGGAAGGAATCACACGTTTACAGGAAAATAATGGACAACACTTGAACTGCCCTTTCAAGAGCAATGAGTCATGCACAGGGCCGGGTCCATGTCTCTCTGATGCTCTATGGGCCAAAAAATGCTGCACACAGTGGAGAAGGCAGGAAGAGCATTTTCTAACATGCTCTCACTGACTATAAATCCACAGAGATGTGTTCAAAGCCCTACTTTGGTACTGCTGGAACTACCTTGGTTTGCATTTTGGCCAAAAGAAGGAAAGAGCCCACTCCTGAATGATGCAGTCGGCTGTGCTAACAGGATGCAATGGCACCTTTCAGCAGCACCCCTGTAATTGAGGAAAGCTTGCTAATATGGGGCACTGAGGGCGCCCCCTCCCTAGAGGCATTTAAGGCCAGGCTGGATGGGACTGTGAGCAACCTGGCCTCAAGGGAGGTGTCCCTGCCTATAGCAGTGGGGGGCTGGAAATACATAATCTCAAAGGTCCCTCCAACCCAAACCATTCTATGATTCTATGACTTTAACTCAATGAAGGAATCTGGTCTTGTTCATGCAAAATGAAAGCATCCCAAGACCACCGCAACATCAAGCCACATCAGCTTCTGATGGCCACAAGAGATCTAGGATGTGATAACACAGCCCTCGCTGCTGCTTATGTTCCTTGCCATATTTCATGAAGAATGGTTTTCCAGTTTTCAATTGACACAGTTTTTACACAGGCATTAGGATCAGCTTTCAATTACTTTAAAGTGTTGTGTTATAAAGTTTAAGGAAAAAAAAAACCACGCTAGTTTTAGGAGAAAATTAGATTCTGAAATAAGGTGTCCTTTCCAATTAGTACTACAACTGAGGCCAGCTGGCCTTCAGAGCACCGTCACTGATGCACCCATGGTCAAACCCCGTGCTCCCCCTTTCTCAGGTCAGCTGCACCTTTCTGAACAATCCCTGTCCATCAGACAGCCACCCAAGATGGCAAAGCACCACCTTCACTGAGCTGCTCACCTCAGAGAAGAATCCAGCAGCACTCTGACCTGGTGCATGGGGAACTGCCGGCACAGAACAGCCCTAGCTGAGCAGGAAGGAGGGGCAGAGCTCTGCACATGGGCTGGTGGTGAAGCAAAGCAGCTTCTGAAGAGCAGAGAAGCTCTTGTTGTCCACCTGTAGCAGACGTGCTTTTTTCATTTTTTATTTCTTAAATTTCTTTTTGTCTTTTCCAGATAGCATAGCTGCTCAATACTGATAACGTTATTTATTTCTGCAAGGTGAACGTGCTGATTTGGAAACTACAAATCTTGCATGCAGTGAAACTTCCTGTGAACAAAAGGTTAAGATTGCGACCTACCTTCCTGCTCCTGTTCTACAGAAACCAGAAACAACAGGCATGCAGACAACATGGGAGGCTGCCTCAGGGAAGCACAGCAAACCTGTTATGCCCTGTGCTTGTAGGAGAGCATGAATACTAAAGCAAGGAGCTTCTGTTCTGCTTAAGGAGGCAAAGACAAGAACCACAAAGTATGCCCACAAGGTAGGTGTTTGGGAAATGATTGGGAAATAAATGATTTTGTCAATAGGGAGAAATGTGTCAACTCCATTAATGCCACTTGCAATAGTGTTTGGAAACATCCCTTCCAGCCTCCTCACACGCTTCCCAAATACTGCACCACATGCTTATTCTAAGTTCTCACCTAGCAAAGCTGATCAGGCATGGGAAAACCAGCCCATCAAACATAGTAGCTGCAACATGTTTTTGGCTCACGCTCACCCTCCCTCTCATCACTTTACCTCCTAGCATCTCTTCTAAAGTTCTCCTTCTATCATGTTTTCACAGGGCGGCTTGCTCCCTTCCTCACATATCAGGCAGATGTCTATAGGAAGGAGTTATTCTGAGACCACTGCTCAATGGTCTTGTACTGCTAGAGTCATATCAAAAGCAAAAACTTCCTTTTCCTTAAGATAAACCAGTCTTATGTCAGTGTGGGGCTTGAAAGCCTGTAACAACTACCAGGTCAACAGCAGGGTTATGTTTTGTCCTGCCGGCATTACAAGGCACAGCTTTCATATATGGGTTCTTTTCCTGTCATGCACTGAATTTTCTTACCTTGTTGCCAGGAAAGCAAGCACAGCTCCCCTGACTGAGGCCTGCCAGGTCTCACTGGATGCTCCATTATAAACAAGCACTGGGCAGCGATGGATGTAGGTCCCAGGGCAGACACTGGTGCTGTTCTCTGGTATGCTCACACAAGGTCACTCTGCCAGAGGCCTCATGCACCTCACGTTGCAGCGGAGCCCATCTCACCACCTGCCATTTTAAATGTTGGCAGCACTTGTAGAAAAAAACAGCCCTGATCTCCACTGCCAACCACCTTCAAGCTGAGAAAGCTTTAATAGCAGTTTTCAGACTGTACTGCATGCTGCCTTTAACTGGCATCACAATCTCTGTCCTTCCACTCTTGCCTCTTTGGCCTGCTGCCCCCAGAAATGAGACATGGGCATAGTCAAGGTACATCCCAGCATTCAGAGCCGTATTCTGAATAATGACGACTCACCGTGCATTAAGCATACAGAAAGGCATACTAAGAGCCTGATTTTTGACAGCCCTTGGTTAGAGTGAGGCCTGCAGCATAATACCCTCTTGCCAAACAATTACATTTCAGTAGTGATAACATTGTGCTATTCGGTTATTTTTTTTTAACAAAACCCACAGAATTGAATGTCACCATGGGAACAGTCTAAAGTTGATTTTGGAAAGAGGCTCACTTCCTATAGCTTATCTGTTGGCATAAAAAAAAAAGTCACTGAACCATATCAGATGCAAGAGCTTTATGAAGTATCATCTCTCAAGGTATTAGTAAGCTGTGAAAACATCCACCCTAAGGGCTGCAGTTCTTCAGCGTCTGAAGTAGAATAAAGAGGCCAGAAAGCTTTATTCCTCTTTTTCCTCAACAAGAAACACAGCCCAAGCTACCACCAATGTGATCTAATTCAATCACTTTTCAGTCTGTAATGTGTAATAAGTGTCAGAATGGAAAGATTTCTTGTAAGAAGAACAATTAAAACTTAAAGCAGGCATCCTGGTTGGCTGGTTGAACAAAAGACACATGTTCACACAAGAATAATTCAGTCAACCGTCTTAATAAGGATTTACTTTAAACAGAACCTTGTATGGGTACACTATACTCAGTCTCATTAAGGAGTAAGTTGGATTTTTATACAGCATGAACCATTGGCAATCTAAAACAGACCCACTGAAGAATGGAATGGAGAATCAAACGCAATGTTTCAGATCCAAGCTCTATGTGCCTTTAATACTTTCCTTTTTCTTTTTTTTTTTTTTTTTGAGAGAGAGAGAGAGAGTGCACACTACGACAGACATTTGCATTTATCATGTTTTTAACTTCTTTTCTAAGGATGATTTCTCTGAATCTGCATCTTCCAGCTCCGTTCTGTGTCTTTTCAGTCCTCCACGAGACTGAGCGCTCTCACTGCCTGCAGGATGCAAGTCAGCAGTATCCTCTCTTGTGCTCACATTGTAGCTGTTGGAGTCCATTTCAGACAGGCAGCAGTCTTTGTGCAAGGTCACAACCATCTGCTCAAGGTTGCCATTATCAGTATTTGAGTGCACCTGTAGTCCTTGAATCACAGCCTCCTGTTCTCCAAAACCCTGTCCATTGCTGAAGCACGAAGGGCGAAGATGCAAGTGGCCGTTATTGTGGTTAACACAGGAAGCGTCGAGGCTCCTTTCCTCACTGTCATCAGTCTGGTTTCTGGAGCAGTGACCTGACAAGCTGCAGATGGCAACAGCAGAAAACGGAGGGACCAGTGAATGATGGCTTGATGCTGGTTGACAGTTCTGACTATTTTTCTGTTCCGCAAGTCCTGCAGTCTGAATGCAAGCTTCTTCAGTACAACTATTTAGCCCTTTGCAGTTAGCTTTTCCATTGAGCTTTTTAGTCTCAAAAGAACGCTCCGTACCTCCGCTGGTAGTGTCTTCAGATGCATTTTCTTGACCCTCCATCCGCCGCTGATTGTCACATTCACAAGTTTGACCATTACTAGAATTTTCTACCAAACCGCATTCTTTTAAAGTTTCTTTGTTGTGGTTTTCAGTAGAAAGAACTGGGGAACCTTGAGGAACTGCTGAACTCAAGTTCCTAGCATCTTCCTTATTTAGTGAGTGTGCTGTATTGTGCCTTCCACTAGTTCCTGGTTTCCCTTCATCATTCACCGCATCTCCTCTGGAGGATTCACCATCTTTATTAGCTGAATACGATATGTAAGAATAATGCAGCCATTTGTAGGCTTTATAAATCTTTCTCTCCACTGATTCATTGTCTGAACATGGAGAGGTCCTTTCTTTGAGAACTTCTTTGTTGGCTGAATTCCTCTCTGGTGAAGAAGCTGGAGAAGAAGAAAGATCATCTACTTTGATCTGGGGGTAATCATATATATCCTCACCTATGTAGGGGGTCGCATTCTCTGTGTTAATACTAGTCCTTTCCTCTTTTTGCACCTTCTGTCGGCGCCTCAGCGCATTGCGTTGCCTCATAGATGTACGTCGTTCATTCAGTTCCTCTTCATCTTCTGTACTGCTGCTGCTGCTGGAACTGCTAGACTCATTCTCCTCAGGACTCGGGGATCGCGGCCGTGGGAAAAGGTCCGTGTCCAATTCTGCCTCACGGGTATTGTCATCAGAGTCAGACTCATTGGAGAGGGCCAGCAGACGTTTATCCTGATACTTTCTCAGTGCTGAGAGCCTCTGCTGACGGGAAGCCATGTCTTCTCTGCCCGAGGGGGATTCAGCTGATCTTAAGGCCCTTAAGTTGTAGGCAGTTTCAGCAGACTCTTCAGCCACGTGTGGTGGGGAGTGATGCAAAGAGGCGGAGGACTCTGACTCGCTGTAAGCGGAGCGTTCGCTTACTCCCGCGTGGAGCTGCAGGATGGTGCTCTCACTGAGGTCGCTGTCCGAGTCAGAACTCCAGCCCTCAATCTCTCGGCGTACCAAGGAGTCAAAAAAGGCCATCATCCGTGGGTCCTCCTGCACTGACTGGTTGGCATAATCATGCGACAAACCACTACCGCTGTTCAACACGAGACTGATGTACTCTTCGTGAGTGTAGAGGCAACGCGAATCATCCTCAATTCTACCATCGAGATCCCCTGTGCAGTCAGGCTGTTTATATGGACTCCAGATCTGTAACAGAAAATAAAAGAAGCAAAACATGGCTCTGAATTCATAAACTGTTGAAGCATTTGAAATAGGACAGTAGTGTAAATACTACAAACAACTGCAAGTTGCAGAATATTTATTATTATTATTATTATTATTAATGTTTACACCTTAAATCCATGCTGGCAAGTATTCCAGATGTTTATTTTTTTTCTTTTCAAATTTGTTTTCCCCGCATCTAATTCACCCATCCAGAAACCTCACTGAATCCACCATTTCAATACTTCAGCATGTAATAATTTCTCTCAAACTGCAGGACTCTATTTTTATGTGATAGGTGATGCTTACTCACTAACTGCAAGAATAGTTTGTTGCCTACAGTACAGTCTTAGCACTAATGAAGGCACTTGTTTCCCAGGAAACTAGAGTCACTTGTGCCAGTGATGTAGAGCAACACTTCATCCAGCTCCACAGTCACACCTGATAAACAGGCAGGGAACTGAATACATGGAGGTAGAAGGTTGGCTTGCTCTATTTCCTTTAGAGGACAGTTGTGAAGGGAAGAAAGCCTCCAGCAGCTTCTCAAGATGCAGCAGCAGCAGGTTTAGCGGGGAAAGATGAAGGAGCAGAGTTTTAATGAAAGCTATTTTTGAAGTGGGGAGAGCAAAATGAAGTGCTTTCACCTGTATCAGCAATTGCTGTACTGCCAGCCTATCCTCCTCTCAATGTTCAGAGTGTCAAGAAAAAAAGAAAAACATTTTTGACCTAAGAGAGAACCCATCAATGTCCTTAAGAAACTGTTAATCTATAGCAAACACAAAATGATTCTTCTTACATTTCTAAATTTTATTCATAGATTCAGGGAAATACGATAAAAACGCTTGTTTGGACAACTACTGCCACCCTTCCTCTAGATCGTTGCTAATCTGACCACAACAGTTAGTGTAGGCATAAGCTTATCCACAAAATTGCTTTAGAGTTCTGACAAAATAACTGATTTCAGTCATGCTAACATGCTAACAAATTCAGAGAAAACTTTCCTGTGCCCACTGTCTACACTAGGTTGGTCTTTTGGAATAGAACTTGGCAAAAAAATCCAAATCTTTTCCCAATAGAAATCAGACAATTTTTGTTTCAAGAAGAGAAAACCACTAACAAAAACAGTATTTTGCTTTTGTAAATGCGGTAACGGCCCTCATTTCCAAGATGCACAGTTAACATCTGTAACATATATCAGCATGACAAGCACTCTAGAAGATGCCACAAGACTGCCAGTAATTCTGTATCCAGTTTTTTGATAGTGAACAGCAAGACAAAAGAACAAAATAGTTTTGTAGCCAATTGTTCAGTGCAGTCAAATTTAAGAGGTAAAGGTAACCTATATTTTAGAATTCTCCCAAACTCAGGCATTTCAGCGAGTAAATGGGACCTTTTTGTATTTAGGAAACATATGCCTTCTTGTGTGCTTCATGATGTTTTCCTGGACAAGCAGACAGGCATTTCCCTTCCTCAAACAGACAGACCTAGCAGTACTAGACTGATCACTAGGTTTTATAAAACGATTGCTCTGAACAAGTTTTGCCTTCCAGTTCAGCATCTCACGTACATTTTTGCATCTTCAATGCAGAATTGCCATAATGATTACTGCTGGTTTCTAGCTTATAAAGGGAAGGGCTTCCTGTTTTTCTTGTCCCTGTTCCAAGGATTCCCAGATTTCCTTCAGAAGCAGTTCTACCTGGACAGTATTTATTTTAATGAAAAGGTAAAGTTTTAAGTATTCTTGGGCATGCAATACCATTGCAAATTAGCTCCTAGATTTTGCCAAGAGATTTTTTTCAAGCAAGATTCTTAGATTCTGTATGAACCAGAGAAGATGACTGCTCTGAAATCACACTGGGGAAGGTCTATTTTATATACCTTATATTCTCTTCATCATTAAAAAAAGTGAACATAGAGGTTTCATATCCTTGTTATTGCCACCAGATCTTCCTCCTCAAGCATCAGAAAAGATAAATCTAAATATTGAAAATATGGATTTAAAAAAAAAAAAAAAAAAGAGTCCACAGTGGAGCTTTTCCCTCTTCTCAAGAGGGAGTATAAAAAAGAGAAGTCAGGGAACTCAAGATTTATCCCCATGGAAGCCTGTTTGTACAGGATCAGATGCCATTGGACAGCCAGCTCCCTGCTTCCTCGACATTTTTCTGTGAGAGATTTGGAGAACCTGCCAGAGTCCCAGAAAGACTTCAGGCTAAACGTCTTGCCTCAGCAAAACTGGGAAGCCTTTAAATTGGTAGCACTTGCCCAGAGCTCTCTCTGTGGCACCTGAAATGGGCTTCTTTGTAAATGGAACCTTTTTCTTATCCCCTCACTGATGCCACATCAGAGAAGAACGCGAGGAAGTGAGAGAAAATAACTTGGCAAATCATCCCACTGAAGAACTATCTATCAAGTTCTTCCCTTGTCAGAGGATTAAGGAGCTGAACATTAGTCACTGATGCCCCAAGTACAGATACAAAAATAGGAACAATAACAGAGCACAAAACTAGTTCTCTAATTCAACAGAGATATTTCAGAAAGCATCTTCTAATTTCTTGTATTCCGTGGTGACAAAACCCCAAATTTTAAAAGTAGTAGTTATGCTGTTAGCATGAGAATAATTAAAGCCAGCTATATTAGATTATCTGATTAGGCAAAGGCAGTTAACTACAGTGACATTCATCTGTCACCATAGCAACAAGGGCAAATAGACTTTGCTATCTCTGACATACTGATGATTGTTTAACAAATGGGTCCTATAACAGTTGTCCTCAAAACTACTGTTACAAAGTACTCCATTTCCAACACAAAACAGTATTTATTGCTAAAAATCCTTATAGCTTCATCCATTTTATCTTTTCTGGAACTGTCTTCTAACTTCATAGCTCTCTGTGGCCCACCTCTAAGCCCTACGCATTACAGGGAAAGCCTCATTCATTCCTTCTGTAATGAAATTCATTTTCCTGCCAGCATACCCCAATGTCCTACACTAAACTGAGGAAAAAGAGGTATTTTTTCCCTATTTTGTGTTGCTTAGCCATAGTGGTAAATGCTTGCTGCAAGGTGTTAATTTTAGTACACAGCTGTGCTTTTTCATACAGTGTTTCTGTGGTTCAGGTCTCTGAAATGGAGGACAATGAACAATTCAGCAGGGTCAATGCATCCAGCATACATCTGGAGTCGAGGCTTAATTCTCCTTTATTAACAAGCTTCTAAATCTCATTTTAGGTTTCAAAAGTCTGATTTGAACACATACATGCTCCAAATTAACCACTGTATTCTCATTACTAGCAAAAATCAAATCTTAAGCTACAGAGTTAATTATATTCCTGCAGGTGCCTTAAAACAAGATTAAAATAAAGCAAAAAACACTACCAAAAAGGTCAAAATCATTCTTGTTAATACTATCAATTTCAGTGAGACTAGGCTTGAGATGAATTTGTATCTCATTTGCAATCAGCATTAAAATAGCAAGTGTGTTGGCAGAAGCACATGGCATTATTGAATGGCTTGTCTGTATCATGCCTTGATGCTGGTGCTATCAGTTCTTTGCTTCTACAAGTACTAAAATTAGGCCAGCTAGTCTAAAAATTAAGAGCTCAGACAAACCAACCACTTGCATCCACATTCTAACACTTTCTACAACAGAGGGAATGGAAGATCAGACAATCACTATGAAGTTCTCTTATGATTTAATTCCAGAGAGATTTTTAGAAGACATCTGAAGGACAGACACTTCTGAAGGAGTTGATTAAAACAAAGAAATATTAGCTGCAGTTTTTATGTATGGCTCTTCCTCTCATCTTCTCCACTTCTAGAGGCAAGCACTTCAAGCATCTGTGCGGGGGAAAGACTGCCATAGACAGGAAAGACTTGTGTGCTCAGCTGTTTTCAATGCAGTAAATAGCACTGATTGCAGTAAACCTCTTCCACTGCTTATCCAGTTGTCTTTCTCAGGTGTTCAATTCATCACTTCCTTCACCTTCCTGCCAGTCACCACCACCTTTACTCATTCATTTCCCCTCTCAAGTGTTCTCCTTGCTCCCTTCACTCCTCAATCCATCCACGTTTTTCAGTCACATTTTCCTCTGCTCCCTCAAGGTCCTCCTCCTCAGGCTGCTCCTGCATTACTGTGCCAGGCAGACCCACCAGTCTCTCAGAGCTGCTGTTGCCATTTTTCCTGTTTCTCCCCTCCACAGAATCACAGAACATCAGGGATTGGAAGGGACCTCAAAAGATCACCTAGTCCAATACCCCTGCCAGAGCAGGAACATCTAGGTTAGGTCACCTAGATTTTCTCTACTGCTAGTGGCTGATACTATCCTCCAATCCATCTGTAGGAGGAGCTGAAATGGAGAAGAAACCAGCAGCACCTAGTCTCCTGCAAAATGCTCTTTACTGAGACAATGCTGTAAGCAGTAAAGTCATGCAGATCAGACAAGACAGGAGCCTAAAACAATCTGATCACCAGAGAGGGCACAATGTACAACAAAAGGTAAGAAGTTCTGGCTCTGTCAAATTTCCTACACCTTTCTTTTGATTTGTCTCTCATTTGCACTGTCCAAGGAGTTGAGTTGCTCAAGGTTGTCACACAAGTTTCATTGCTGACACTGTGACAGAACAGGCATTCCCTTTTAAGGAGGCATTCAACCAGAGATGCCTTTCAAAGAGTTACACAACCTGTGACAGGATCCTCAGTCAAACTGGCCTTTTAATCACTAGGCAGAAAAAAAGAAAAGGCAACAAAACAAAGCAAAAAAAACCACTGAAAACAAAACCCTGGCAGAAGTACACAAAAGCGGCACAGGGAATGTTTATACCAATGCTAATCCAATAGTCTGAGCACACACATGCAGGAAGGATCCACAGGGTGAAGGGTCAGCAGATCTAAAAATCCAAAAGTAAGGCTTCAGACTGCACAAATCAAGTTCCCAAAGCAAATAAATTCCTCTGGCCAAACTGTTTTTAAACAATGGCAGATTGGCTGCTTGGAAATTGAAAGGTCAGTGAGCTGCTACACTTATTCAATGCACTTTTGTTTAGAGCCTGTATTCGATAGGTTTATGACCAAGATATTTGCATATAAACTTGTCAGAGAGACAGATGAAGAAAAACACAGAAAAGCAAACTAAAGTACCAGTAGAAGACAGAGAAGTTGAACTAGGATCAGATACCAAAGGCTTTAAAGCAAATGGTGTAGCAGTCATTGGGAATTAGGCAACTTCTGGTCTGTATGCTGCAGACCAGTAAAGCATTCCTTCTCAGGACAAATTCATTCTGCCAACTTGTAGCTGCTTAATGTATTTGTTATTACTGAGACCTAAATCACCTCATTTATCGCCGTATGCAGGAAAGATCTTTATGAAAATACTCAACAAATGTGAAGCAGCAGCACTGGTTGTAATCCTACTTAAAAATTAATCGTTCTGGTTTCTTTCCTATCATTGATAGCCAAATAATTTATATAATTTCTATAGCATAATCTCCAGAGCAGCAGAATGCATTACTGTATCATAATCCCTACCTCCCCACCTTCAACCTCTACTGTCAAAAACAACAACAACAAAATCTGTCTTGCTTCCACAATATCAGCTGTCTTTCTTCAAGGAAAAAAGAAAAATCCAGAGTCTAACAAACTTTGCCATCTCTTTGCATTTCATATGGCGAAACAAGCTTTCTAAAAATACAATAAATTGTTATATAATTCAGAGAACATACACAGTGTCTGGAAGCCACAGAACTTTATGTTGAAGTGATCTAATGCAGGTGTGCACAAAAATTACAGGTGTGCCTGAAGCTGTAGCTGGTTCAGGTCAGGCTATGCTAAAGCTCCACTATAGCATTCAGAGAGGATGCATGAGATTTTTCACACATAGTATTAAAAGTCTTAGAAGAACACATATTATGGCTTTGACCAAACTTTGCATGGTACTTCAGGAATGAAAAATGAAGCTGGGAAAAAGAAATTCTTTCTTGAGGTACAAACTCATGAAATCCTGATCTTATCCCTTACCTCTAAAAGCCTTCAAAACTGAAATGGAGTTTAAAGTTGAAAAACCCAATAAAACATTTGCATTATCTTAACCAGGGAAATGAGACACAGCTTTGTAGAAAAGAACACAATGACAAGACAGAGGGGGTGGGGAAAAAAATTATCTGAAGGATTTGAACAAAACAAAATACTTCTTTTTGAATTAGTGCAAGAACGTGCTTTCTGACAACTAATCTTACCTTTATAATCTTTTCAACACCAGAAGAACAGATCATGTAAGTGTGAGGATTAAACCGGACTTGGTTTACAATAGACCGATGACCTTTCAATACCATAAAGGCACCATTGACAACCCTGCCAATGCCACCTAGGGGAAATAAAAAAACAACTGAAATTAATAATTACATGTCCATATTGCTTTCATTTATAATCATGTAAAGTCATTATATTTGACAATGTGCTTCAGCTTTCTGCAATACTTAAGAGGCCTGTGCTGACTGCAGAATTCCAATTTCATGAGTAATGCCCCTATGAAAAGCTGCAAGTTTGATGAAATGCATCCTTCCTGTAAATTAGGACTTGGAAGTTAGCTTTAGTTCAACCATCTAAACAAACATTAGAGGTTTTTGACCCAACATGACAAGTGTGTGAACAAGAACAACATACATACTTTATGAAATCACCAGTGAAACTTTACTGCCTAAGGCATGACACTACTCAACTTGTGAATGCGAAGCAGAGACAAATAAAGAAGTTGACTTTTTAATAGCTCTATTTTTTTATATTAGCAATTCACTGCAGTTGTAATTGATCCTAGTCCAATGGATAAGAATTTAGGGGAATCAATTTTAGGACTACTAGCCTTAATTACCACATTACAGCTAGATTTAGTGCAGCCTTCTCTAGAGCAAGATATATATGAGCTCACATTTCTGTGAATCAAGCTTAAAGATGGAGCTGAAATAACAAATCTGACCAGTGGGTTGTATAATTCTTTTAAAAAAGATAAGAAATTAGCTGAAGTGCAATACTATTGCAGCAACTATAAAATTCAAAATGAAAGCTAGACAACTTTTTCTGCCTGGTTATTGACTATTACTAAATTTATACACTGAAGAAAGAAACTCATCACACAGCTGGTTTCAATTTTTTTGTTCATTTTAAATATAATCTGTGAATATATATATTCACATAAATAAACCCTAGATACGTTGGAAAGCATATCTCCATATCTGAATAAACAAGATTCAATAAACATGCTATGATTAACAGTGTAAGTGAAAAAAATAAGACTTATAGAAGACAGGAAGTAAAAGCTGAAAACCACTTCGGAGGAAAACAACCTTGCTATTTACAAATCCAAATGTTGTAAGGACCTTGTAATTTGTTTTCTCTTCTCCTTTGTCCTCAAAGAGGAGATCTTTCAGTTAAATAGCTGCTGGTTTGAGCCCTAAACCCAATGTTGAACAACCTGTCTTCTGAAACAGGAGTTCTCCCACAGAACAAGCTTCCTGAGGAAAAGCTTGCTTTATCACTGAAGTATAATAGCAAGACAGAATTGTCAAAAAGAAAAAAAAAAGAAAAAAGAAAAAGTTCCTGTATCACCTATTTCTTAAGTTACATAAGTGACAAAGAACTGGAGCTTACATCCATCTCTTTCTCTACTCTTAAAGGTACTCCATGCCTTCCACACATAACTAAACACAAATGTTTATCAGAATGATGTGTACAAACTGTGATACGGATTCAGAAATGGGGAGTCACCCAACACCTAATAATCTCAGGCCTGTCTACAAGCAGAAAAGTTTCCAAAAGCTGTAAAGATCTATTTGCTCAGATCATTTTTTGCAGATCAAACTGCAGTATCATAACACCTCGAGACAGAAAGGTAACATACATGAAAAGGAAAGAGAGATGGTGAGAGATGATGACCAAGTCAAGAAAAAAGCAAATAAAATTTTATGCATCAACTCTGTCTACAAAATTAAGGCTGATTTAAAATGCAACTAATTGGAAAGCAAGATCATTCCAGTTAATTTCAAGATGCATTCACCAGAATTGCCATGAGACTGAGCTACCTGTGATAGTTTATTAAATGTTTGATTGGGCTCTTTTAATTTGCTTTTCCTTTCTTTCAGATTCCTCACAACCTTTCATTTCACTCATCCCAACAGACGTTCATGACCACATTTGTGGCTGATGGCAAGTTGCCCTACTCCCACAGCATTCTTTCCAGACAAATCATATTTGTCAATCCAATTGTGTCTATCAAGCCAACTGTACATGGTTACATCAAGTCCAGTTCTCAATGTGTTTGTCTTGACCTAGCAGACAAACGTTCCAGGAAAGAGGGCCTCGGGACCTAAGGGACAATTTGCTTAGGAAACGTTTCCAAGCCTGTAAGTAATGCTGAAAATAAGTTGTAATCAACCACAGGCTCTAGCTGCCTGAATTCAGTAGAAGACAACAAATATGCCCAATGAGACACTTACAGAAAACTCAGAAGTTAGAGAAACAATAAACAAAGAAAGAATTATAACAGAAATAAATACAAATTTAGGGCATCATAACTTGGGCTGCATTGCTAAGTTAGTCATTGGCCACTTGTGGAACCATCAAGCACCGACTTTTAACCCACGATTATTTACCTAGTAGGACAGTATTAACAGTTATTTAATATCAGAACCATCTTCTGAAACTTCAGATGTTTATAAATTCATCAAGAGCACTGGATGAAGAGTACACAGCATGCCACATCTAGAACACAGCTCTCCTTGGGCCTTTTTCGCATTCAGTCAGCATGACTGAACTCCAAAGCTTTCTGCCTTTAATACTGAAGTTCCCTAAATTAAAGATTATACCTTTCAAGCTGTTAATAGTAAAATCAGATGAAGCACAGTCCTAGAACATGCTTCACTCCTTTTACAGTGAACTTGATTGAACTTCTCCACAAAGCCCCTTAAAACAACTAACCACCAATTACACGAAAAGTCCTCATGAACTTCATGATTAGTGGAATCACAAAGCTTAGCAGTCTGCCTTTTCCAGTAGTATGAAAGGTTTCAAGTACTTAAAATAAAAAGCAGACTTAAGCAAAGCCCCAGTCATCTTAGTGTTGAATGTAAGATACTGCACCAGAACCTCATTTTGGAGAATTTCTTTGCCTGATGCAATTTTAGTCTACCAACTCCTACAAACTTCAGTGATATCTCTAAGTCAGTGCTTAATGCAGAGCCTTCTCTATCCTCTCAGTGGTCCCTCCATATATTACTGTAGCTCAGCAAAGCTGATATCCTATTGCATGAGTATCTCTGCAGCAGACAACTCGTGTTCAGATTTGTCTGGAATGCCCCTGGTCTCTCAAGAATCCAGGCTCAGCAGAGACTTAGCTGCAGCCTTACAGTTTCTAGCCATCTCACAGCATGAGTACGATCTGCTTATGTCTGCTGGCAAAAGAAGAAAAGATGAAAAAAGGGAAAATAAAATGCATCTGTACATTAAGTTGAGGTTGGCCACTCAAATTCCTGATGGCATCTTCCATGCTAATATCACAGCATATTCAGAGCTGGAAAAGACCCATAAGGATCATCGAGTCCAACTCCCAGCTTCCCACAGAGCCCCTAAAATGCGAACCACGCTTCTGAGAGTATTAGTTCAGAAATTCTTGTCTATTCTTGCTGCAAAGCAACATCTCAACTGCTTTCAAGCAAGACTATGATGAGTAGCATGCTGTGGTCAAACCATCATGTGAATCAAGCTGGTTAGTGGCACAGTAGCCAGAACAGCAATAATCAAATTGGTGTTGCTGTCCTCACTTAAAAAGGTATTTTTATTTGCCTGGTTTCACCTCTGTTATCCCAACAAATCTCATATTTTGTTTTCAAAGTTTGTCGGGGGTGGAGCAAGGGCTAGCTTCTGAATTTAGTGGCATGCACAGGTCTGCAGCTGGGTTAGCATGACAGCTCTTATATTCCTAGCTACACATTTGTATATGCAGAATTTATACAGGAGCCACAGATAGAGCTCACACATGTTATTATTAAATAATTTATTTACTTCAAAATTCTTCACAAGCTGATTATTCATGCAGAATTTAGAATGTTTCTAACTTCCTAACCACTAGGAGCAGCAATGGAAGTACAGTAGCTGGTCTTGTAATATTTTCCAAAAATTACTATGCTTAAAGACAGTTCTGACTAGATATTTAGTGTTCCAGCTGTACTAGTCAATGTTTTTTTGGTTTTATGTGGTACACAAAGTGGAGTATCAAGAAAATCCCTCTTTCCCTACACCCTACAAATAGGTGCTCAGAAGCAATACAAAGTCTCAAAGAGTTCTTTAAATGATGTCCCACTATGCTATTTGACCAGTTGGAACAAACCACTTGCTTAAGTTTAAATTTGAAGAGTACATCTTTAAACATACATTTTTAAAAGCTCCTTCTTCTATGCACATTTGACACAATGGTGGTAACACCAAGGCATATCTACATGCTACAGTATAGACAGAAGGAAACAACAGTACAATGCCTTGAAAGTAGTGGATATCTTCTAAGTTATCAAAGGGATTACATACTGACTTGTTTTATTATTTGCATTCTACATTTTATGCCAATGAAACACTAATAATTATGCAGCTTTGCATATTTACAAAAATGAGTTGATGCTCTCAATTTAAGAAACATGCTTGATGGTACACACCAACAAATTGAAAACAAACAACAAGCACATGCTAGTAAAACAAAAGTGAGAGCAAGCTATGCGGGCAGCAATTTGACTTCCCATGCATAAGTTTCACAACACATAGCAGTATTTAAACCAAATAAACAATTGAAGAAATTATTTGGAGAATAAGGAAAAGAGGGAAATGTACATTACAACAAGTGCCCTAGTGCAGAAATCCTCTAAGAACATGAAACAGTCTTTAAAGTAATGAAAGCTGCTATGTTACAAATATTTTTAACAATTCTAATCACTGGAGAATTTCCTGGGATAAGGAACAATCTTCACTGTAACAAAGGAATTAAATGACCTCATTAAAAAGAAGTCCTTCCTATCTAGGACACTGCAAAAGCAGCCCTGCTGGTTGTTCATATAAGGTAGAAAGATGCTCCATAGAGTAATGCATAACTTCACACACGCCTTGTGAATTACTCAAAGTGTTGAAAGCTCCTGAGAAGAACCAGATATATACAGCTGCTGCCAGTGTGCCACAGCATGCCATTGGACTGTAGTACTTGGCACTGCAATAAAAATCTAACTTAAAAATAATTTGGTTTTCATTAATAACAATACAGGACACATTTAGACCATAGGCCACAACCCCACATTTGAATCCTCTGAGGTCACAATGTGCTCATGGGAGAGAGCAACAGCACTGCTGCATGCCGAAGAACTTTGACATTGCTTCATGTTCTTGCACCAGTCAAGCAAACAAATATTTCTAGAGTACAAGACCTCTGCCTTTGGGGCAGCTGATTATGTTTAGAACCCTTACAAAGTCTCTGGTCACTCACACACCCCCATTTGTTTTGCTCCTTAGAGACCTGTCTATAGTGAAACCTGTCTTAGTGAAACCAAGGCACAGGTTTCTGCAACATCTCCACTAGCAGGACCAGGAACCTGATTCCAGGTGTAGAAGCAGCCAGAGCAAACTCGAGGTTTTCTCAGCAGCAGAGGCAGAACTGGCTTTGGACACACCAAAGACAGGGTGAGAACAGCAAGGCTAGTTGAGAATCTGTTTCCTTTCAGCAAGGTAAGAGATGGTTTGGGAGACACACGAGGGAAGTCTGGCTTAGCACTCCTGCTGCTCCAGGAGAAAGCAAAAGGCTGTGTCTTCCATAAGAAAACAGCTCTAACACTAGCTGCAGGCTGTCACCTTCATCACCTTCCCACCTGCCCACCACTACTCAGGCCAGGTGAAAGGACCAGTGAAAGTGCATGGAGTGGTGGGTTGGTGTCAGCAACTGCCTTGGACAACCTGCCCTTCCAGGCAATCCCTACTGCACCTCACTGGCCTCAAGCCAACCCTGTGGTGATCTCAGATCTCTGTAGAGTTTCCAAAAGCCAAAGAAAAAAAAAAAAAATAATTTAAACATCTAAAGAATATGTGGAAAGCTGTAGTAGCAGAGGCTATTTTTGGACATCTGTTTCGTCCCTTCTTCTGTTATTGCTAAATGCCTGCAGTATTCATACCTTATCTATACCAGCCATCCTACTATTGTTGCTTGTAGAGACAAGCAACAGTGTGAAAGCAAAAGACAAATTTACTATAAAAATGAACCTTGGCACACCCTTCCCACTCTGATCCCTTTCTTGATCTGAGAGAGATGACTCCTGTGGCTCTGCCCCACTGCAGACTTGCTGCAATCACTGCACAAATATCCCATGGCACAGTGCTGCCAGCATTGACCTGAAGGAAGAGACAAACTACAGACCTAAAAGCAAAATGATCCCAAGACCACTGCTCACAAACAACTACATTTTTATTGGAAAAAAAAAATTAAAAATAGACCAAGCTTCCAGGGCATTCTCCCCTATAAGTGGAGTCAGAAAACTGACTCCAAGTGTGCGCATACATAAAATCTCAAAAATAACTAGACATTATGAAGCAACTAATTGTTGATTATTCATCTTCATCTGTCAGCCTGCAACTCAGGAAGCTGAAACCACAAGCTGTCTCCAGTGAGACAACCCTGTTCAACTGTTAATAAAAGATCTGCTGCTGAATTCTTCAATCTAAAGAGTAGTGCATTCACAGTGACCAAGAAAAAGGGAATAAAAAATTGCATCAGTTTTGCTGCAAATTCATGCAAGTAACTGTACCACAACATTGGAACCTTCCTTGCTAGCAGTTGCAGTTAAAGACAGAATTAAAAAGAGGTTTTGAATCAGTTTGCAGTTCTGATTTAGTAAAGTTTTTGCGAAGTCTGATAAGAGCTTGACAATGTAAATTGAAGGATTGCAGACTGCCTTTTTCCAGTCACAACTAAATATCATGCATCTCATCCAGCATCTTAGAGGAGTATTTCAAAGGCAAGAGAAAAAAAGCTCTGAATTACAAAGATGATTCAGAGTAGCGAGTGAGGAATGTAAAGCCCTACCAAACCCTCCATTACTTCACAAGACATGCCAGGTTCTGTCTTGAACAGAGATTCTTTACCAAGAGACCATGTTCATGGGAGTTTGTTCTAATACTGCCTGAAGTATTTGTGCTGTTTAACAGGCTTGCTGAACAGGTCACTTCTCACTTCTAGCTTGCCTTGAAGTCAGATAAATGTCATGGAAACTCAGGGCTGCTTTTCTTCTACCAGGCCAATGTATATATTTTGCTAGAAACTTTGCCTCTGAAGAAAATAGAATAAGTGCTTTAAAGAGGAAGTTGGCTAACAGACTTACCAAACAACTGGCAATTACTTCTGAAGCAATAGTGGAAAGCTGGATGGAGAAGGAAGTGGAATAACCAACAAAGTATTCTATTTTCAAGTAAGGACAAAAGGTGATTTAAAAGCAACTCCTCTTTTGGCAGTGAAAGTCCTGGCCTGTTTAAAACAATCTAAACTCGTAGAGAGAGACAGTCAGCAAGACTCCAACCAAAGAGCCTCCTAAGCAGCTTAGGGAATACCTTTTCCTCCTCCCCAGTTTTCACATAAATCCTGTCTTAAAAAACTCGTCTGAACAAGACCAACGGAGGAATCTCTATCTGAAGGAGAACAACTCAAAGCAGCCTACTGGTAGGACATCTCTGAATTGTGATTATTTGCAAAAAAATGCCAGAATTTGCTCAATTTTCCAGGCAAATTTACAAAGCAGGTAACTGGATTCCTCCAACATGAAATAAACTTGCAGTTGCTTGACTGGTGTGTTTCTTTCCATTCCTTACCTTTTTTTAGTAACATTGCTAGCCTTTAGATAGCAAGTAGTAGCTATACCTGAGCATAACCAAAGGGATCTGTTTCAGAGCTATTCCTAAGGAGAAAATCTCTAAAAAGATTTATACTTGCAAATAAGTTATTTACTAGTAAGTGATATAATTTAAGGGAGCTGTACCGTAAATATTTGTAGCAAGTGCCTGAATTCAACAGACATCAGTTAGGGCACTACTTTTATTTAAAACAGTGACCAAAGGACATTATATCATCCTGTCCAGTTTGTGAAGTATTTAAATGAAAAACCACATTCCACCCCTTAATATCACAGACCCAAATATGTTCCTAAATTAAGCTAGAACGTGAAAATAAGGAGCGTTCCCCTCAAGCAGAAGGTTTCTAAGGTCTCCACACCCGATAACAAGACTTCTTTTCCAAGAAGGAAGCTGAGCATACTCTCCAGATGAACTACTGTGAGCCACAGGATCAGATTTTAAAGAGGATGCTTCATCACAATTAAAACAGGTCCAACCCTTCAAGAGCTGAGTGAAGAAAAGCTTCAAGAAGACTATCACAGGTGACTTGGACATGTAATGTGTTATTTGCCACAGAAACAGAATTTCTGTGTCTAAAAATCTCATCTGTGTCTACAAAGCTCATCAGCCTTTTCAAAATCTTCCAATAAATCTCATGTAAACTGAGCAGTTCTCTAAGACACGTGGGTTCCTACCACAGGATCTTCTAACCCCTTTAAGCAAGTACTGAAGGCAATTGACATTAAGTAATTAATTTTGTAACTGAAATGTTGCAAGTTTACTGACACCCTTCCTCAAGTTAGAAGAATCAGAAACAAAAAAGCTGACTGAAACACATATGACATTGTTTTAAATAATTCTAGCTACCACTCTGTGCAAAGATCCCAGATAAAAAGTTTATCATCTGCAAAAAATAAAATAAAATAAATTGGGAGCATTACAGCCAAACCCAGAAATCTTAATTTTATAAATGCAGTCAGGACAAGTACAGTAACAGGCATAAAATGTAATTCTACCGTGCTCAAATGAAAACTTTCTGATAAATAATATTTAAACATACGTAACATTTGTTTTAAAGAGCAGGAAATTCCATAATTAACAAAAATATAATAAGACAAAGAGAATCATACAAATTAAAAGCTAAGCAGAGGGACGTTTCTATAAAATCTATAGTAAAGGACACTAGGGTGAGGAACTGGCATTTTTAACAGGACCATCTTCCGAACTTCTGGACAGCAACACCAAATGTTCACTGAATTACCAATCCAAGATTCAAATGACAATTTACTCAAAACTCTACTGGTAACCAAACCTTTTAAGAGGCAAACTATCCTCTAGCTTCGATTAAACAGTGGTGATGAGTGGCCTTTTAAAATGAAACAAGATCTTCTCACTTCAACTCCATGGCAGATTGTAATTTGCTCTCACTATTGCTAGTGTACCTCAAAAATCATGAAATAACACTTGGTTGTTCTTAATACCACTAAGATGCACAATTTAAATTGTGAAAGTCATTCAAAATAGAAACAGTAGATTTACACAGAGATTTAATGAAAATACAAAACCACTCCAACATTTTAGAGATGCTGACATTGTATGGCCCAGAGGTAATAACGGATGACGCTGTATTGCCAAACTCTACATATTAGGGAATGGTATGACATCAGGCACTGACCAAGAGTGGCATTTGCAATGCTATTGTTGCATCCCAGCCTGTTGCTTTTCTTTACTCAACATCAGCTCTTCAATTCTTTTACACAGATTTTGCTACAGTTACTCTCTTCACATCTGCCCCACCTTGAGAACCCTCAAAAATAGCCCAAAGCAGTAATTTCTACCAGCAACAGCACTCCTCCACTCAGAAAGTCCAGGAGAATAACTGCTCTGTAGTAGAATTCAGTGGCTCCGGGGTAGGAGGAAAGGAAAAGACAGGTGCACTGTACAGAACAGACCAATGTACTGGAACTGTAAGGAGCAGCTTGGAAACCCAAAAGCATTTTATACTGCAAGCTTCTTCCTGGGATGAAATTTCTTAGCAAGACCCTACATATTTCAGTGAGCTCAGAAAGTAAGCTCAGCTTAGGAGCAGCAACGTTGGTAGACAGGAGGGAGAAAAGACAAATCTGCCTCCAGCCATAGCTCCTCCCCTTCATCAGCTCCTCTAGAAGATTTAAATGGTAGTTATATTGGAACAGAAATAAGAAGAAAATTACTATATCACTGATACACATAGCATAGCCTATTACCACCCTTACAGGTTTCACTCAAATAATTCTAGAATAGTGGTTGAGTGAAAACAGCAATTGTAGAAAATGAAAACTAGTATGTCAGACACATTCTCCACCTAAACCCAAGTTTCTGAAATAATAATAATAATTAAAAAACAAAACAAAAACTTACCTGCTTCCGGATCTGGAGGAATCCTCCACATATACAAATTGAAGTCATCAGAGCCCGACAGAATGTACTGTTAAGAATAAAAATAAAAGCAGTTTACCACAAGGTAACACCTGAATTAAGTTATTTTTTAATCTGGGTTCTCCAAACATAAAAAGAAAGAAAGCAAAATGATTTTCTCATTCATTACACCTCACTGATCAACTTAGATAGGGGTAAGGTGCAACAGAATAATGCTTCATGCTTGTAAATGGACCAAAGTTCAAAAGTACTCTTCATATATCTAACACCCAGTGCCCAAAAAGTATGGCTTCTTTGCTAAATAAGGCTATAGATTATGACTGGCTTTAATGCATACAAGCCTAGATCAATCTCTGATCTTGTAGTTTGCAACACTTGTCTTTTTTTAATGTTTTAATTTTTTTTTTTTAATGTTACGTCATTTGTTCTTTTTTCCCCCTTAGCTCTTGAACTACAAAGGAAAACTTCAAACATGCACCCAAAAAGAGAGCCAGCACATCCTTTACCCATAAGCACAACGTGCATGGCTCATGGCAGTCTGCTAGAGACCATCAAAGGTCAGTCAGTGATGGAGGGATTCTTGAACACTGAATAAAAACAAAGTTGAACACTCAGACCAAAAGAAAATATGTGAATCACACTGATATATATATATATATATATATATATATTTTTTTTTTTTTTTCCTGATTGCAGTTACTCTGAGGAGATAGACAGATGAAAGATTTAGGCGATACTCAATCTGTAATAGCCCTACTACAAACATGCACTGGAATAACAGCTGACATCTCACATGGAAAAAAGCTTATCCCCTCAGTTCCAAGGGGCCATAAACTGTGCCATGTATTCAGATATCTCGTCTCCAGTGAACTGTAAATCCCAAATTAGTGATGAGACGACATCGGTGATCATTATGGTCCTTTCCAACCTAGCCCTTTCTATTACAGAGTCATAGAAACACAGACAGATACCAATTCTAGTTATACACCAAGAGAGTGTATACACCAAGAGAGTTACCAAGAGAGTAAATCTACCATCCTCAACAGACTTGCAACTTGTGCTTAATCAATGCAGTCAAAAAGATGCTTTTTTATTTTATTATTATAACTATTTGAACAGAGGGAAGGAAGAAAAAGAAATAAATGGAGCAAGACCATCCTTTTTCTAACCTTTGATAAGAAAGAAAATTGTTTTATTTGGCTGAAATATAATTGGTTTCTGTCTTTCATTCTCCAGGGGTACATAAACTCATCAAGCAAAGTATCATCAAGCAGTGAGAAGACAAGAATAACATAGGACTGAGAAACAAATAAACAAAAAAAATATATACCAACTTGGAGAAAGCTGATACAAATTTGCATATATTCTGTTTGCAATGCTAATTACATTCCTGCAGAGTTTGGATGTTTCCAGCCACAAAAAATGCAATTACCAGCCATGAAGTTCCTTCTCTGGTCTCCAACTATCACAATCCAACCATTCTTCTCTCTTTTATTTTTAAAGACTAAGGATGTGAGTAAGCATTTATGAATGCAATTCTGTTCAGTTTCTGGTAGGTAAGAAGCGCTGATCAAACACCGGTCCCATTAAAAGCTTGTGTGCACTAGTTCTGCATCACTCATAGACCCTTCCTTTCCAAGCCAAAAAAGCAATTTCTGCAAGTCAACATGTCCAAGCACTTACACAGCTAACCTCTGCCAAAACGACCTGACAGTGCCAGGAATACATGCTTCCCCTTTCATTTGACTGCTTGTAAATGTTAGACCACAGCAGGCTGAACTGTGGTGCCAGATCTACACAAATTAAGGCTCTCATAGGCAACCTCCCAGCAACCAGAAGGAAAGCAGCTCTCATACATTTTGTTACACAGAAAATGAATGCTTTAAAGAGAAAAAAAAAAAAAAAAAAAAAAAAAAAAACTTGCTTAAAGTTATGAAGTTGCCAACCACTGCAACTTCAGTTAAAGTTATGTCTAGCAGTTAAAGCAATGACTAGTTTGCCTGCAAAACGTTAAGATAAATGATAACTTCTAAAATGCTAAGTATCTTGAACTTATGACCATAATGCATATTTTTTAAAAAGTTCAAACTCCTTAATATGAGAACAATTTACCACTTTATGCAATAAATCAAACAAGCCTAACAGTGACAGGCCCAGATGTGACAGAGTATCCTTTGATTTGCAGATGAAAACACAGTTTGAGCTGTAAACTCAATGGCCAATTTTCTAGGAAATCTGGCAAGCCACTCACTGCCCTTTGAAAACTCCTGATTAAGGATATTCTCTTTCTTTAGAGGAAAAAAGATAAGCGTCTTCACCCAGCAATGAGGACTAAAGGCAATTTGACTGCATTATCTTGAATGTAACCAGGAGGTCAAGTCAAATTATTATTCCCCTTACCTGTCCCTTGAGAAGCCACATCTGAGTATTGGGTCAGGGGGACCCAAGTGGACAGAAAAGCAACACTAATAAATTGGACAAAGTGGAGAAGGGGAATTGGGGCTGTGAAGACACACAATATCTTATATAAAAATATAAGGAAAAGCTAAAGGAACTGGCCTTATTTAGCCAGAGGAGAAAGTGAAGGGATGGAGCAGACCCCAATAATCTTCTAAGTGCCCAGAGGAACACAGAGCAGTCAGGGATGACTCTCCTCAAGGGTGTGCAGTGATTGCTTAGGAAGCAAGAGTCACAAGTCACAGCAAGTGAAGTTCCAGCTGAGCACTAAGGAACAACGCATTCAGGAAAGTGACAAATGTCCCAGCGATGCAGGGGAATCTCTATCCTTTCAAATATAAAATTTAACCAGACAACTCCCTGAACAACATGATCTGGTGTTTGAAAACACCTGCCCCGAGACACAACTTACAAAATGTGGCTTCCTGAGTTCTTTTCTCACACAATTTATTCATTGAAAAAAAAAAAAAAAAAAATTAAAAACCTTGGTATGTTTTTTTGTGTTTTTCTCTTTGCTTGGTTGCAGAGGGCAGAGGCAGTGTGAGGAAAACACCAACCTGGATTTTTACAGTATATCACAACGTTATGAAAATTCCAACAGGAAGACAAACTTCGCCATGCAGACAGAGACATAAGCTGTAGTTCAGCACAAGGACTTGCATAAGTTCTGTGGTGTGTACAATTTGGAGAGTGTAATAAAAAAGGATTCACACAGTGGCACAGTATTTTAACTAATTCACACGTTCACATAATGGCTGAGATCAATAGAGATCTCCAAAGGTCATCTTTTGGTCATCCTGCTCAAGCAGTGTCACTTAAGATTTGGTTGCCCAGGACCACATTCAGACAGCCAGCTCTAAGTAGATATGAACTATCTCTGTTAAAAGCACCATAAGGTCCTTCAGTTAAGTCATGCCCTCGTAGCTTTATAACATTTGCAACAACCAAATGTAAATATGGCCAAAGTATTTTGAAGTGCATTGGGAGGTAATGAGGATGAATGAATACAGCATCAGTGTTACAATTTATGTCTAATCAAGGAAGAAGCTCAGCCTCTGAAGAAGTTGCTGTGTCTAACATTGCAACTAAGATAACCCTCAGTAGGTGCCAGAAGAATTAACTGATATAGTCTTCTATACAAGATTAATGTTTTAAACTATAGATTATTTTTAAACTACAGTTAACTGTGAAGTTTTTACAGAAATTTAAGTTTTACTTCAATAATTAGCTGGGCTAGTAATCCCCAGAAACAGCATGTTCTGCAAAATGCCCAACAGTTTGTGGTCTTTCACTACCACCACTGAAGCAGCAAGCATGGTTTTCCATTCTCCTATAGTGTTAATGATACCACTGGAATGCATGTTCTCTTGATGTTCTCACAATATAGAACTGAACTGCTGGAAGCACTACACAGCTTTGCAGCTGGAGACTGAGAGCCAGCCAGAAGTACAACCTTACAGCTATGGCCAGCTGAAGCTTCAAGAGCAGGCATTCAAGCTGTTAAACCTAGACACAGACATGACACTTAAAAGAGAAGTCAGTTCCAATGAGTAGTATCTGCATGACACAGCAGAAACCCAAGGCTTCTGGAGGGCACAGCTGGACTAACGCTTACATGATCACCTGTGTAAATCTTTATTTCATGTATACAGTATTAACATACCAATAAGTCAATAATTTTCCCACACAAGTTGAGAGCTATGGGATAAGGATTGAGAAATTAAAATCAGTTGACACTACCAGAGAATTCAAAGAAATAATTGCTGTGAAGTACACCAACCCCTTGTTAATAAGGCTGAAATCCTGAGGGAAGGGAGCAGACTTTTTAAAAGGAAGAGAAAGGAAAGAAGAGGGCTTTGGAGTGGAGTAGATGAAACAACATCATGCTGCTTAGACTCCCCTTTAATTATGCCCAAGGATTTTTGGTCCTGAGGGGATGTACAAAGAGTAATTCCTAGGAGAATACCTTCTGCTGACTTGCTTCAAGAACAGAAGCCCAGATAATCACAGAGGCAAGCTAAGAAGATACAGAAGTATATGCACTCACAAAGATGAGTAAATGCACAGACAGGGTGCACTCCCCTTTTACTCTCCCCTCAAAAGACAAACTGTAAGCAGAAGCTAACCCAGAAAACCAGTGTTGTGCAGAATTCTGCATCAGACTAGACACTGGGCCAGGAGTACAGATGCTCAGATGTCTGAGGGGAGAGACCAATATTAAAACCACCTGTTTCATTGTCTGCATTTTTGCTGCTGTATCTAACTAGGACTTAGGAAGACAACATTCAGCATATTCACACATACGTAAGATTAGAGAGAAAAGTAGTTGCTAGTAATTATTTTTTATTATTATTATTTTAAGAAGAATCAGCTTCCATGTCTAGCTGTTAGTAACAATGACAGGAAAAGGCTTCCAGATGACTACAAGCTGCTGATTCAGAAGTTTGCCTTAGAAGGAAGAAAACTCTCAGGCGTGGTTAGAGTCGGCTGCTAGAGAAAGAACAAATTCAGTCTGAGCTTCATGTACGCATGAACTACTTAAAATGAACTGCCATCAGGAATCTGGCAGAATTACGCTGGACTAGTATTTCCCACTCATTACACCGCAGCGTGTCTCGTTTTCTCTTTCCCCAAGGAGATTAGAACCGTTGATACAAATAAGCGGAGATCTAATCTGTTGCTGCTATAGTCTCTGAACAGTAGCATTAGCGTTGTATTTTGCAATACTAGCACTCTGGGGAATTTATTTTTATTCTTACCATTGCTGTTCTGAAAGCTTTCAAAATCCCACAGGCTACATTTACTTAGGTACTACTGAATATGGAGTATTTCAATGAAATTATATCTAGCCTTATTCTATAATTTGCAACATCCACATTTCCTGTTTCCACAAAATTCCATAAAATTGTTTATGAGTAAGATCAGAGATATTTTTAAGCTTTTGGCCCTACAAATGGACCAGCAAACGTGGATCATTTTTCCAAAAATATGAGTGGATCTTTGGGTTGGGTTTTCTGATGCAGTAGAGAATAAGAACTTAGAAGAACATGTCTTAAAATGCACAACAGAAAAACATGCAATCATCATGCCATTATATATGGATGAGTAAGACCATGGGTAACAATACAGAGAAAATAACAATGATTTTAAGTAACTAACAGGAGATGCCAAACTGAAAAAGCCATGCGTCTGCAAATGCCCAACTTAGGGTCACTCCTCCTGAAGACAGCAAGAAGTCTGAGAGACACAAATCCATGCTGCTGCTTACCATTTTGCCAACAAATCAGCTCTGAAAGAGATTAAATGTCAATTTCCATTCACCTGAGCACGTCTATCGCTTTTTCAATGGGGCCAACAAAACTTTCAACATGAAATATCAGATTAGACAAAGTTTTTCTCAGGCTTTTAGGGAGACATTCCTTATTTTCTTTAAGTACATCAACGTTCACATGCTAAGGAAGAAGTACAGAGGTATCCAAAATTTGGAGGAGTTCTGATAGTGCTTTGCATAGCCCCTTTAACAAGCAAGCAGTACAGGCCTCCATATATTGCCTTAAATATATTTAATGACAGGAATGCAAGTCTGCTAGGCTGAAGTCTTAATAGCTCTTGACCACAAGAGATATCTTGGACATCTTCTCTGCACCAACTTGACAAGAAGTTGAAAAAAATGTTGACTGTTTATCCAGGGATGAAAATTCACTGCAATCTGCACTTCAAAGAATATAAAAACTGTATTTTTCCCAAAGGAGAAGGGTTTCCTAAAGAAATAAGACTTAGGCTATTTTGTGCTCAATCTGACTTAAAGAACCTTTAAGACTGGGGGCCAGTTTCAATTCTGATAGAAGACCAGAGGTCCCCCCTTATTTTAAACAGTCACACAGGTGATGCCTTGTATGCAGGCACTGAGCAAAAGACAGTACCATAATCACACCCCCACTGAGCAACAGGAAGCCCAAATAGAGACCCACAGAATTGTAGGCATTTGAAGGGACCTCTAGAGATCATCTAGTCCAAACCCCTACTAAATCAGGTTCCCTAGAATAGGTTACAAACTGATCCTTAAACTAAACAAAATGCCTACAAAAACTCTATGATCTACTCTTTATGAAACTACTTCAAAGGAGATTAGAAAGCAAACTACAAGAAATAAAAGGACCAACTCATAACTGTGTGTATACGTATTACAGATCTTGACCAAAAATAAAGGTCTCACTATGCATTACACATTTAGATGAAAAATGCTTGATGAAAGATAATCAATTTCTTTTATTTTTTCCAAATACTGCTGCTTCTTTGGCAGAAGAGTCTCATTTATAAGATGCATAGAGCAGTACAAGCATCTCAATTTTTTTAAATGATATATATATTTAATTCACAATGTGAATAAATTTTAGTGCTATGTCTGCTCTTTTCTGCAAGTCAAAAGTCCACAGATTTATTTCCATGTCATATTTTTTGTTGTTCAGAGTGCCCACAGATCAGGAAAACAAAAAAACAAGTTAAGGACATATACATGGCTGACAGTCAGACTGAACATCTGAAATGTTTTTTCTAACCTAAATGATTCTATGAGAAGAAAAAACATTTTTTTTCTGATCAAAAAGCAACAAGATGTGTGCATACACACACCAGCAAGATAATGCAATTTGTGCGACATGGGCAATTCCAGAAGTATAAAAAGATTTCGCACAAAGCAGACATACTGCATTTTCCCTTTCCTCAAGCAACCAAGAAGTAAACAAAAGCCAGTTGGCTAAATATTTCTGTCTCTTTTCATGCCCTGATCTTTGTGTCAGGCTATTCCTTTATGCTGATGAATCTAAGCTTACAGTATAGAGTTCCTACTGAACACAGCTTGAAGACCTGCTCTGATGATTATCTGCTGCCCTCCTCAATAGGTGTGCTCCCACCTACAACCCTTGTAGCTCTCTTAACACAGTAGCAGCCTGGGTCAGTACAATTCCTGGGCTTTATTTTAGCCAGCTTGCACAGGGTTCAGGCAGGGGCCAGCAGAGCTTAAGTACAACACAGGACCTCTCCTCACGATGCAACACTGCCTGGTGTGTCCCCTCACACTGCAGCCCAGCAGAGTGGCTGCCTCTTCTTGTCTCAGAAGTGCTCACTGCCCTCTGCTAAGAAATTCCTTCCTCCAGGTGAGGTAATCAGAGGGTAGGGTGAGGGAATGGTGTGATGCAAAGCACAGCCCCACCTGTGCAGGTGGTTCTCTCTTGATGCTGTCCCGATGACAAGGTCTAAAAGTAGGAGGAGATAACTGGGAAAATTACTACTAGAGTATGTTTCAGAAAACTTACCCTTTTTAGTAGATAAATTATTTTCTGAATCATATGTTTCTTTCATATCCTTCCTTGCGTTAAATCCTGGGTCCTGAATCCTATCCTTTGTGCAGTGTCTGACACTACGAAAGATTCACCTTACAATTAGTTCTCATAGCACTGTGGTGTTAAGGAACACATTTGCTTTGAGAACAGCCATATTCTTTCACACAAGCCAGGAGAGCAGCTTGAAACCTTCATTTCTGAAGGCTGTTGTTAAAGAGGGTTCAAACTGGCACAAACAAGAGCTTAAGAGATTTCCATCTTGGCCTGAGAATCAGGCAGGTACATTCAAAAGCATTTTACAACAGTAGCTTTGTTCCTCAGTGCGAAGCATGCCTATCTCATGAACTGGAAAAAGAAAAGCCATGACACAGGAGAGTGGAGAAATACAAATTGCTTCTAGTACATAAAGTTCAAAGCCAAAACGTTGTATTCCCAGCCTCTAATCCTTAGCCTCAGGAGCAGCCAACTCTGTCAGGGGCAGCTCTGAACGCTTACAGAAGCATCATTTGGAACAATCCATCAACACTTTTACAGCTACCTTTTTTGCTATGCAGAAAGGCCATAACAGTGATTTTATTAATGAACAAAAGCAACTTCCTTCAAAACTTCTACTGCGGATTTTTAGGGTAAGGAAAATATTACATTCCAAAGAAAGTAACATTATCTGAACACATGAAGGGGACTCCTCTTATAGGTAGCTGAATCTGCACGTCCCCCAGTTGCTGTTTTGCTCTTCCCAGCCATCTGCTACATTTCTTTTTTAAAGACATGCTAAATCAAATATTCTATTCATCAGGATGATCCAGAATTCACAGTCACTTTTTCAATACCTAAAAAAGGCTGAGTAGTCTTGTTTCATAGTTCAGTAAGAAATGTTGCCAGTGTAGTCCGTATTGCTCATCATATTTAAAATGCACTCTCTGTTCACTCTTCCTTCCCTTTCCTCTCCCCATTCCTGGGAGCTATACTAAGTTGCATGTCTCCCGTGATGCATCTATGCGTGCGGATCTCAGTTTTTCTAGTTAGGGCTCTAAAATTCAGTTTCAGAATGGTTCCCTTTGAGTTCACACCATACGTTCCAGAGTTCTAACTACACCCACCGAGGGCTTGTGGGAATTCAGAAGAGAAGAGAGAGAAGAAGTAGGGCTGGGAGGATGCCCCAGGGAACAGAGGAAGAGGTGTTCAGAACCAGAAGGGCTAGAGGAAACTCCCAGCTCCTTCTGCCAAGGCCCAGACTCTGAAGAGCCTCCCAAACGTCAATCACCCAAAGCAATGGGGAATAACTGAATCCATAGCCAGATGCATTATTCATGTATGTATTTTATACGCATGTGATTTTATGCACATACCTATGATTTAACGTGCCAAACAGATACGGTAAAAACAAAATATCACCTCATCACTAATTCTTCAAAGATGCCAACTTCAGACAGAAAAAAATACTAATTTTCTTTTTATCCAAGGATAGCAAAGTATTTGCACAGACTGCTTTGCATATATATTAAATAGTAATGACTGCAGGAAGCTACTCTTCATTAAGAAATCTTCTGTGCAAAGGAAACAAAACACACTTTATAGAAAAAGGATTTGTCTTTTTCCTTTTTCAGGCTAGACACTGATAAGTATTACTTCCAAAGATAAATGGTCCTTAAATCAGATGACAAAGGAATACAAAAGAAAAGTTCTATTTCTTTAGAAAAGCAGTGTACAGCCATGTAAGACCTCTGGCACCTATGCAGGCAATTCTAGTCTTAGAAGGTTTATGTTCATGTAATAATTCTGTTGTGTCAAAACTCAGTTGTCCCCACCTAGGGCTGTTTAGTGCACAGATTTGAACATAATGAAGGCAGTAACTTTATAGGGTTTGGAGCAGACTGCAGTGCTGTGAGTGGTACATTCCTGAAACTCTCCTATACCAGCGTAATGCCAAAAGAAAAGGCTGAGTGGTGATGTAATGTCTGAGGGCATGCCAGAGTTAAGACTGTGTTTGATTCACAGGGCATAAGTTATTTCTCTCCACTTTTCTTGAGGCAGGCAGTTTTTACAGCTACAAGTGTTACAGACTCCCACATTAACTGCATAGGTAAGAAACAAAACAAAACAAAACAACACACCACAATGAAATGATAGCATTTGTCACTGTGACACAGATGACAGCTATTGAGCAAGAAAAGCTTCTAGTCTATTTTTGTTTGGAAGGGTTTTCTCAGTTTTTTGAGGATTCCCCCCCCCCCCATCATCACTACAGAGCTCTTACACTTAAATACACACGAGTGCCTGAAACTCCACAACACTCCCTGTAATCCTCAGACCCAACAAGACAATTTCTATACTTGTCTATCAACTAAAAATCCTTACTATTTAAATAATGTTTCCCAAATTCTGATGCTGACAAGTAGAACAGAAGTCCCCCACCAGTCCTACTGACACAACTTGAGACTCTCACACATTCTATAATTTGTATGTAAACCAACACTTGTGTACTGCACAATCAGTGGGAGTTAGATAAATAAGAAATGGCTTTAAAAATCTGGGTCTGGATGCCTGTACCAGAAGGATGGTCAAGTTACGCTCTGGTCATCACACGTGATCCATCTAGCCTATCTTATCCTTCCTTCTTATCCTTTCACAGCTGTGAAGTGAGCTCCTGGATACAGCAACAGCATACAATTTTGAACACATTTATCTACCAACATCAGAGCTCTCCTACAAAAAGAGGAAAAAATAGTGGCATGTGAATGAGGTCATTTCACTCATACCATAGACAAAAGACAGTTCAGAGAGAAGCAAATGAAGGAATTATAAATGGCTGCAAACAAAGCACCAACTGAACACCGCCTCTCATGTTTTGGTAGTAGGAATAAACAAGACTGAGGCATTTCTAGAGAAAATGTTTGCATATATTATTCACTGGTTTTCAAATCAACTGGACAAGGGCAACAGTGCTTTTGGAGGAAAACAACACCATGTAAAAACACAAAAAGCAGCAAAGCTGTTCATCTTCTCTTCATCTTCAGAGATCTGTTACCTTGCTTATGCTGCAGCCCTTGCCCCATGTCTGTAAAAACTCAAAACCATTTAAAGCACTTCAGATTGTGTTGCTTCAGACTTAAATAATAAAAGAATACAATAAATAAAAGACTGGGATTAACACGCAAATCTTTATGGCTTTTTTGTTCCTTAAAGTATTAAGAGTATTTCATTGTTAAGAGGTTTCAATTCTACTTGCATCACAGGTGCTATGCAGGTGGTATGCAAATCACTGCAAATCTGCTAGATGCAGGCTCCCTTTTGAGTGGAAAGCCAGGAGAGCTTGATTCAAACTGCTGAGTACCTGTGATGACCATCAAGCAATGGTGAATTAAGGATATACCTTCTCTCATTAAGGTTAAAATAGAGTAAAACTCTAACTTTATCAGATGAAATAACCCAGAGAACACACGATAGTTCCTGAACAATGGTGAGTTACATTTTTAAATTACTAGAGACAATGTATGAAATATTAAAACCTAATTATTTAAGACACTTATAAAAAAGATTGAATTATCAGTTTAACGAAGATGAAAATAAAAATCAGAGACAGATAATATGGGAGGTGCAACAAAAGAAAACTTCTGAGGAATCTTTCCTACCACAAGTGATACTCACAATCTGAACAGAACTTTTTTTAATCCCTACATTCATTCAAACAACCCTTGCGCAAAGAACCTTAGCCTACACAGTTTTGATTCTACATGGAAATACAAGCAAGGAATTCTATGAAACTCAGGAGGGACTTCATATGGATCTCGAATGAAAGACTTTCTTTATTAAGGCAAAAGACAGCAATATTAGAAGGGGGCAGGGGCTGGAACCAGACTAAATTGGAAACAGATTTTTTGTTGTTATTGGTAGTTCCAATTTTGGGGACAGTTCTTATATGCATTATTTCATTTTCACAAAATGGACCAAGAAGAAGAGGCACACTAGTTGTATAGACCTAATCTCAACAAATACTGTTTGGGTTTCTTTCTTATTCAATTTGTCTGTCTTTAGCAAGTTGCAGCCCTAACTTTCTTACCTAGACAAACCTGGAAATGAAATTGGGTTCTCTGTAAAGGACAGCATCTAAGGACCCTCTATACTGCTGATAAACATAACCAGATGAATCTGAGCATTACTGGACAGGTTTAGACATACACAAATGGCCCACGTTGGTATTTCCTGCAGATTCATTGTCTTTCTTTGGCTCCCATTGAATGATAGGTATAAGTTTGTATCTAAATATCAGATCACACCTCTAATTTCCCATATTAAATCTCATCTTTCCTCCTAGGTTCTTATGGCACGTGTAAGGAAATAGAGCTCCTTTTGCTCTGATTTCCAACTCACTACTACCATTGTGTATTGCTACTTATCCAAATTAAAGGTCCACCCAGCCAAGAGAACATCAGCTTTAAAAATAAAAATAAAAAAAATATATGCTTCCCAAGCGCAGCATCAGCCCAATACAGAACAGCTGTATTCTTCCCATTGAAATAAATAACCCTGTACCCATGAGAAAAGTGCTTAAACGAAACAGACGCTAAGGCTTCTTTATAGACCCTCAGTAACAGACAGGTAGCTAGATTGTTTGTCAGAGTGTACACAGGCTTAACTCTGATTTCTAGAAGAGAAAGCTGTGCCATCTTCAGGCTTACTAAACAATGGACCCCGAATCATCAACTCTTTTTTTCTTTTTCCTTCAACAATACATGCGTTTATCATTCTTTACAGCAAATATCTCTATTTTTTCAAGATGATTTCAGTATTGAATTATCATTCTCCTGCCAAAATCCATATAAAACTCAGAAACAGCATGCAACACAAAGACTTCCCATATCCATTTGTCACAATGTTAAGCTCAGTGACGCAAATGTATTTTCTACTTGTTGTGTGAAAAAAAGCTCAACTCTGCTTCCTGCAGCAGCAATAGAATTAACAACTGAGTTCTGACTGCAGGACCTTTATTGATGATAACAAAGAAATTTTCAGATTTCAGTTTTGCAGTATTGTGTTTTGAAAATAAATCTTTTGTCCCTGAACATTGTTATTGGTTATTAAATACAGCTGTTCAAGGACAATGTTGAGCTCCAGAAATATGTAAACTGCTGTTAGTCACTTTATGAACGACCTATTAGAAGGGACATAGTTCTGCCATAGTCAGTAGAGGAACAAACCATGCCTTCATAACCCCCCACCACCACCACTTGCAGAACACTGAACAGTAAAGATCTATGATCTGATCCATCAGTACAGAAAATAAGGGAATTTGAAAGAAGAATTAAGGATTTTTAAAATTCACCATATTTACATTTAGGCGGGACTGTCTCTACTACACTCAAAAGCAATACTGAAATGAAAGTAATGCACTTCCTTATCATATGTGAATGCTATTGTCCAGTCATGGTTCTAAAAATCATATTCAGAGGACCTAACAAAGGCTTAGCAAGTATTTTTCTTATGAATACAACCTTCTGTCAACCAAGAGGTAAAATGTATCACATGCTTTAATATACATTTTTCTTCATTCAGAGTTTATGTTACAAAACAGTTCTGAAATAACCTTACATATGTTCTGTCTCCTGTTTTACCAACTGAAACAAGCAAACAAAGAACCACCAAACAACCCCAACAAATGTGTTTTCAGCCACACCCAGAAGCTCTGTAGACTCTGGAGAGCATTGCTTATTACCTGATCGCGATCACCTGCAAAGCAGCAGCTCTTCATGGTACACGAGTTAAAGTATCCCTGGTTATCAAACTGGAAGACAGGCAGTCGGCAGTGGATGTCATAGAGAACAGGGGGCAGGCGCCGACGCAGTGCCAGCAGTTGAGTTCCATTGCTGTTGAACCGGACACTCATGGCACTCTGAAGAGAGAGGTTTCCACCATAGCGCAGCAATGAACTGGGAAAAAAAAACAGAGGGAACAAGTGAGATGTGCTGCACATATGAACTGAGCTGCTTAGAAACAGAAATCTCTAACTTTCCTGAGTCATTTCAAACAAATAGGCCCCATCAACTCTAATCTTGTCTAGCTTCTGCTACAAAGCATCAATTCCTGAACATATTTAATTCAAAACCTGAATGACAAACTTTCAAAATGCTAAGTCTCCAGAAGACTGAAGTTGAATGATGTGAAAAGTACTATATACATTTCCTGCATGGGAGCAAAGCCTCACGGAGTAACCATAGGCCTTAAACAGTCATTCTTGTATTTCTGGGATGTCTGGCCCTGCTCTTTGTGTTCAGACAGTGCCCTAATCCAGCCAAGTCAAACTATCCTTTCTCCCTCTACTCAGGCACTAGATGGTATTTTCTCCAACTGCAGATTCTCTGACTATTATCTCACTTCCACTTCTATTTACATCTCTGCAGAGCATCGGAAGATGTTTGAACTATAAAATCAGTTCCAGCTGAAAAAAGCCACATTACTAACAAGTTATTACAAAAAATGCTAAAATAAGACACTTAGCTAATTTCAGCCTTGCTTCATGAACAAATAGGCAGGACAATTATGCTAACACATGACACTGTTACCTAAAAATCTCACATGGTTGAGATAGCTTGTTTCCTTATTCCATATAAGGCTACATGACCAGAGCTAGACTATCTATATCAGTTCTTACTGACACATACAATACAAAAACTAAGAGTCATGATTTTCTAATCTCTCTCTTTAAAACCGTAACAGAATATGGAATTTGTCCCATCCAGGAACTTAACGATAACCATAGCATGTCTGAAATTCAGCTTGCATTGCACAGACTCTTTTCTCAAAGACACATTCAGTTCTTTTACTCAAAATCATTATGTGTATTGAGAGGGAGACTAAGAAAGAAGATATTTTCCTTGTCAGTTTGTGGGTTGTTTGTTTTTTTCCTTCATAGATCACTGAAACTTCCTTAAGAAGTACTGAATCTGGATTTTTTGTTAACAGGTTCTGAGCAATCTCGATCAAATCTTGTATATTAGGAGCTGTAATTTTTACACACTGTCTGGACCAGACAGTGCATACCAGAGCATAAGTTGCAAATTCTAGAAGGAAGGTCATTCATTGGTTTTAATACATAATGTTTTCTGAGGTAGCTCTCTGCCTCAACATCTGTGAAAAATGAGTCACTCTGCTTGTATGAGAAGGCACATTCCACACAGGTTGAAGCATGCATCGTTACAGGAGATACTGTAAGTTAAAAAACTATTGTTCATAATAAGCCATAGTTAAACAAAACAGGAGACTAGACTCCACCTAATAAAGGCACTAGAAACACCCTACTCCTGCTTTTTTAACTCAGCAGTCAAAGCCGCGGTGCTACAAAAGAACTAGAAATTGCCTTTTCAAAGCCAATTAAGAGTGTTTCAAAAGCTGGGCAACAAAAATTTTTAACACGTTTTACTGTCTTGCTTTGAGCAGTGAGACATATGGTTTAACTTTTGAAGAACATAGATTTGGGCTACACAGAAACCTGGTTCAAATAAAACGCAAAAGAACAAAACATAGGACAGTTGTGGTGGTTTGTCTGTTCATTTCACTTCTTTCCTCTTAGGCCCTAACCACAGTCACTTGCTCCTATGACTTATCTGTGCCACTGGATAGTTTCGTGAGCCAAGTCAGCTCAGCAACATGGGGAAAAAAGAACACATAGCTTTCCTGTTAGACAGCTGGTTTGTGCCAGCTCAAAGAGCCTAATGAGTACCTGAGTAGATGGGTAAGAAATGGGACAAAGCCAGTTGTCCATTAGCAGGGAAAGACAGCCCTCACTTGGTAACAGCAAGTTGTCCCATCCCATCGATCAGCTCACCTAGCTTCACCTGCAGTTCCATCACCGCATCAGCATAAACCAGCACACTGTTGATAGAGCAGATGACACCTTCACCTCCTTGGTGCGGAGCAAACCACACCAAGAAACTGATTTAAGTAGAAAGCAACCATACAGAGAAACAGTTAAGTTTTGATCCTACTCATTTCACCTTTCCTGCTGAGCACACAAAAGTGGATGTCGCTATAGGGCAGAAGTCATACAAAGCCAGAACAAGCTGAGATGAGAGCAAGTAGGCCTGTTACACGAGGCAGTCACACCAGGGGAAGTGTGCTCAGTACACCTAACCACACAGGCAGAAACAGCCTGTGAGCATCTCCCTCGTGTCTCCTTCTCTCTCATGCACCTCTGCTTCAATCTGGTCAAACTAATTCTAAGGAGACAGAAGGTACAGCCAGACATGACCTCTGTACAAGCTTTCCTTATGGCCCTATGATCACGAGCACCAGCAAAAGATGAGCTGAGAACACCTCACTGGTGGCAGCAGATTTAGATAAACTCTGTGCAGTTCTGACAGCATTCCCAAACAGCTGCCAATGCAAATTGTATGAATTGTAATCTTACAGATAAGGATTCAGGATTTCCACACTCCCACCCCCCCAGTCAGCCCTACTTTACATTCATCAAGATAAAAAAAAATACTCAGCAACTCAAAATACTCAAACTAAAAAGAAAAAATACGATTGGTTGGTTTCTGCTTTTTCTTTTCTTAACCCAGAAAAGTTTCGTCAAGACATCTCCAGTTTCTCAAAAAAAAAAAAAAAAAAAAAGTCAACAGCATCACAAAAGATGGAACAGAAGAGCAGAAGAAATAAGCCCATACATTTTTGGCTAATAAGCATCAGTTTTTCTATTGAAAAAAAAAAAAAAAAAAAAAAAAAAAAAAAAAAAAAAAAAGAGTTATCCATCACAGTAAAACACCATAATGTACATGCACCAGCCAGAGTTGGTGCAACACTGACCTGCATCTTAAGACCAAACCCAAGCCCTTTTCCTCACCATCAGTTCTCTTTCTCAGCCCTAACTGCAGCTCACATAGACGAGCAAGACTACCAGATACCCCATCCTTCCAAACCTCTAAGTGAAACTGCCATGGTTACTATTATTATTTCTGGTTTGAAATATTCTGAGATTATATTTTATAGTAATAGCAGTGTAATACTAAACTAGCTTCCATTCTGCACATAGATGTTTTTATTAGGCTCCTACAGCAGCCTAAGCTATCAAATAAAACACTTCTTGAAGTAGAATTTTGTATCATGTTTCAGTAACTTCTGTGAAATAAAGCTCTAAAAGAACATTATACTACTGAAATTAACTGAAGTGAAAAAGAGCAGAACTTCAGAAATTATGATCATGTACAAATATGAGAAGCCAAGTATTATGAAGTTACATAGTTAAGACCCCTCAAAAGGCTGATAGTTTTGCCTACTTCACACAGTTCAGCCACACATGTAATGGAAATAATTTGAGCTGTCCTTGAGCACAATATTTGCCTTAAAGAAAAAAATAAATAAAAACCACAGATTAAAAAAAGACTGATAAAGGCTGATAAAGAAATGTTAAAATAGGCATTTAGCACTCACATACAAGAGCAACATGCTGACTGCTTTCTTCACTTGTCTCAATTCTGTCTCCAGAATCAGACTTTTTTTTTCCTTCACTAAGCACAAAACAAGAGTTCTCTGTTTTTCCCAACCTGCTGTGTTCTGCTTGCTCCTGTCTGCCTCTCTGTAACCCAACTTTTCAACCAGAGCTCATTAAAGTGTTTGCTTTTAACAAGCTATGACAAAGAGGCAGTATGTAGTTAAGTGAGGATGAAGAGAAAAAAAATGACACTAACCTCCCCCTCTCCCCCCCCAGACATTAATTTCCTGACCAAACATAGCAGAAGTATTTGTTCAATTGCTAATCTTAAGAGAGAATGTCTGAGAAATGTGGTTAGAAGTATGATGGAGAAAATAACTCACGGGTCCATACTGGTGAAAGAGCTAGGAGCCCAACTTCACAAACTGTGTGAACTCACATCACTCCGTGCTGCACAGATTAGGTATCTAGAATGGAGGTGCTAATGATCTTCCATTATAAATATAGTTGATTACAGAACAATCATTCTGGCTTCAGAAAAAAAAAATATTCCTAAGACATCTTCTAGTATATTTTGTCTCTGTTAAAACTGCAGGAAAAAAGAAAGAATATCCAAGAAAGAAGCTGGGGAAAGTTATGTTATTCTTACAGAATTAAAACTGTTACTAAACTTATTAATACTCAAGAGTATACTCAGTCTGCAATGAATTAAAACCAGAACCAAGGCAGCACTTTGTCAAGGAAGCAGTAGGGAGAGGAGGAAAAAGCTGTACTTCAGCATGTTCAGTGGTAAAATTCAGTGGTGGCACTTTTCAGATGGCATCACGATGCCACTTCATACCTTTAGTCAGTGTTACTTCAGGATTTTTTTTCTGTCAGGACTAGGTGGGCCACTGTAGACGTGCTTGGATACATTTTTCATGTTAGAACTACCACTTCTGCCTGCTGTTTATTTCATGTCCCCACAAAGAAACCAACACCTTTTTGCAGTTACAAAAAGCATATCTGACATGTCAGACTAAGAGCAAAACACTCATCCTAAAGACCCAGACTGGGACAGTAGCTGAAAAGTCTGAGGGCAATCCTAAAAGGGCATGTCTGAGCAAGATGGGCAGCACCCACTCTGTGCCACAGGCATCACCTTCACGCACCACTCCCAGGCTTCTCCTGGCATTAGACTTCTTCCAAATTTGGTTCGCCCAGGTAGCTGTGGAATGTTAACGTTTGCTTACCAGCTCAGGAATCAACATAGAAAGAGATGAGCACATTGCCAAATTCCAAAAAGCCATCTTGTGCGATTAAGAGAAACGTTTAGTCCACAGATGGAACATTACAGTCCAAACACATGTTGGTGCTGGAGGGAGGCTGAGGAGGGAGAGAATGACCATATTGCATACAACTGTCCATTTCCACAGTTAGATCTGCTGGATGCAGACAGCACTCAAGTGTTAACTAAACACCAGCTCAGCCAAACAATGGGAGGCTTTCAATCCAATAGTAGCACTACTAATGTAAATAAATCCATTTCTACTGGCAGCCTGTGGGGCAAGGGAACCAGCAGTCTCACCGCAGTCAGAATTTGCATCACTTAAACATTTCCTCTGCAGGAAAAGACTATACCTGAAACAGGAGTTTCCCTCTCCTCCTCTCCCCTACCTCACCTTAAAATAAATAAATAAATAAATAAATAAATAAATCCTTTTTTGGAAGGTCAGTTGCCTGACTGGCAACATAAGTTTAACCCAGACTATTCAAGAGTTAGTTTGACAGACAGTGGTCACGAATAGAATTGAAAGATCAGTGTCCAAGTAGAATTTAAAAATGTATGCATGACTGAATTAAATAGCACCATTAAATACAATGATTGAGTAGTTTTTCTTGATAGGCTACAAATGCAACAATGACTGCAGTACAGACACTGTACTTGGGAAATAAGAGAGAGAAGGAAGGAAGGAAGGAAGTGAGAAAGTGCTGGTATCATAAACAGCAGTGTGTGATGCTAACTTAATGAAAGAATGACCTTAAAAGGAAAAAAATGTGTTGAATGCTTGTAACTAATACATATGATTGCATACAAGTGTGTTTGTCAGCATTTCTGTAACCACTATATTGAGAAAGTTAAAAAAAATATCTTGGAATACAGTGTTGGAAAAATGCAGAAAGGTTTGGGCTTTTAGTTAGGGAAGAAAAATTCTGTGCATGTATAGAAACCCACACAGTTCTTACTTAATCTGGGGCAAACACTTAGGAAGAGCCCAATCTAAGGCAGCCAGCACAGCTTCACCAGGTGCAGATCATGCCTGACCAATCTGATGGGCATCTGAAATAGAGTGACCACACTGGCAGACAAAGGAGGGGCTTATCTTCAGAAAGTATACACAAGTAAAATCACATGCATCCACCAAGATTGGAAAAGTGGGGAATTTAGGGTGAAGATCCTGTATGTTCAATAACCTGTCATTCTTTCTAATCTTTATTGTTGGGCTCAGGAGCATGTAAATTAATATAAAAAAGGAATCTCCAACATTAATAAATTTCTGTGCTTGGCAAACTTTAAAGTGAACAAAAGTTTCATCTTTCCCTTCAAGCCAAGAGGGCAACAATTATTATTATTTAAATAAGGGCGATTTTTATCTGATAATTAACTTCGGAATCTGGAACTTTATGAACGTCAGACATCAACACATTTACGTATTCAGAGCAGCCAGACCTTGTAACAGCAAATGCTTGTGTGGTTTAACCCTTATTATCTAGTTGAGCAGCTGAACACTAATGCTGCTTCATCAGTGGTCTTCCGCAATTCTCCAGAAAGCATCATTTTCCTGTATTCTACCTTCAGTCATAAAAACAAACAAAAACCCACAACCTGCAGAATTTCATTATTTTCAATAGGATGACAGAGCACAAGCGTAAAGTGTACTCCCCCCTCATCTGCACTACTTTTATCCTTCCAGGGCTTAAGGCTACTATAGCAATTAAGCATTCATTAGGATATGACAACAACAACCTGTTTGCTTAAGTATTTCTCATCCTCCTACAGCTCTCCTTAGTGTTTTAGTCTTATTACAGACCTGTTCGCAAACATTCTCACCAGCCTATCCTTGCCCTCACTGCAGATGTGAGTCAGCAGGCACAAAAGTGCCCTATTCTCAATCCACTTGAATTCTCTAGGTGTTACTATAATTTAAGTAATAAATAAGATCTAGTAATGAAATAGTTTTGCAAGAAAAGAAAACAAACATTTAGCCAGATTAAAAACGAGAAAACAGACAACACAAAATAAAGAACAACTGTCCACTATCACAAGCAAACCATTTAAATCATCTCATAATTATTCTCTTTTTCTGATCTCTGAATTCTACAGGCTATTACTCACCCTGGCCAGAAATAGCACCTTGCAGAACTGAGTATAGATTGTGTGAGAAAGTGTTTGAGAACAACACCAAAGAATTTAAAGCTGAACTACCAACAATTACTCTTTAAAAAAACAAAAAACAAAAACAAAAACCACAAAACCATTAGTTGATCAGCTTGAGTTTTGGAATACAAATCATCTGGGAACATTAAATCATTACATGGTAGTCAAGACTCTACTGGCTCAAAGTGGCAACCACGAAGAATGCAAGTGCAGGAAAGTGATCTGCTCAGCAGAGATATCACTCACATAAAGCTTTAATAATTGTAACCGTTTCTCCTTGTGTAAAGTCAAAAAGGTATATTTGAAAGTTCTCCCTTTTTCCTTTACTGCCCCACTCCTAAAAAGCGGAATCTGTCATCTGATTTTGCCTAAAATCTGTGGCAAACAGTTTGGAGATTTATTTATGATTGCAACGAGGAAAACAAATCCAAAAAGCATCCCATTAAGATACCATACCATAACCATTCAACAGTTCCTTCAATACATTCCAAAGATTTCCATAAAAGAATAATTCTTCAGAAACTTCAATGATAAATTCACTTTCTGTAACAAAGTAAGGTCTTAAAGAAATAATAGAAAACAAATGGAGGGAGAGGTGGGGGAAAATCTATGTTTACTTTCTGTGTCATTTGGGGCAAGTACACGACATTGGAACTGGTCAGGAAATCTTCAAATTCCAGGCTGGGACACAAAAAAAATCAGTTGAGCTGCCTCAGTAACACAGAAGCAAATCAGATCAGGATTCTACAAATGCAGGCAAGTTCTATTTCCTGCACTGTGAGCGAGGATAAATAACTACTTAACTATTTGAAGTGGTAGAGTTGATCTATACCAGTAAGTGCCTAAAGAGAATTTAAAATTGATGTTCTAACCTAGCTAAATTAGTTACTTTAGGCAGTACAAAATGAATCAAAATTTGTAAAAAAATGTTTCAGCTGAGAAGGGAAACAAATGAACTGTTAAGCTTGACAAGGAAAAATGGTTGCCAAGAAACACACATTTTTCTCCACTCATTGCTATAGTGCTCTGCTCAGAACAGGACTGGCAGAGGTCTCAAAGCAGCAACACACAGCACGTTATTACTGCACTGAAATCATTCAAACAGGTAGCTGAAGATTCAGCAGTAGAGAGAGGGCTTCTTCTCCATCCACAGGAGCTTTGGTAATGCACATGTGTTGGGATTACAACTGATCAGTAGCATCACAGGCTTCCTTGCTTTACATGCAGGGTCAAAATGCAAAATTGTCAAAGAAAAACCTTAAACCATCACAAATTCTTGTCATCCCAAAGATTAAAAATCTGTAAGGATAAAACAAATACAACCAAAGACATTGCTTTGAACAAAGATTCCCACTCAATTTTATCCTCCTAACAACCCCAAGCCTCGCTGTCAGAAGCAATGCTCATGGCTACCCCTGGACTAACACCTCCTGTAGCACAACCATCAACAACTGGATCCCACATTTGCAAATCCAGAAGCTCAGTATATTTCAGTCAACATACCAGACATCTTGGCAGCACACAGATCAAACTAGGTGACAGCTACTAGGCGACAGCTAGAGTGAAATCCAGAAGGTAAGCTAGAAAGGCTAATGACACTTAGCAGCCATTTTCTAAGGAATGTTCATGTACGTGCTTTGTTCTTCTGACATCATCTTTAAAGAGTCAAGAGTCATACCAGGACCAGGTATAAGCCTGAAAGCTAAAACTGATAACTGCTGGAGATCTATACCTAAGGAGTCAATTACAATGATGGTTTTACAGCCTTTAATATCTTCCCTGCCGCTACACAAGTTCTCAACATTCTTTTCTGTTCCACAGGTGAAATACACCACCTGTAGCACAGGCAGAACAGCAAATGCTCATCATCTCCCTTTCTTCCCTCCTTCTTGTACTCCCACCCACTACCACCACAAACCTCTAATACCCAGCCCTCTTTTGCAAAGATGGTCTGCTTGATGTGCATCTAACTAAACTCTGAAGAACTAGGCTATAATTTACATAGTTCCAAGAGCTACTGCTTCTTTTCCATACCTAAAAAAGGACTTGTGAACCCTAAAGTTCACGTACCTTTTCCAGTTACACATCAGTATGTCAATCCAACATCAACCCTTGCAAGACTTTTACTTCCCAGACTAATATGGGAAGAGAAATTCTTGCATTTTAGCCTAATAAAGCTATTAGCACAGAAGAAAGAATACTCTTTCCCATCACCTCTGCTAATCACTGGGCCATTCCAGGGGAGGGACAAAAAAACCCACACAGCTTTGACTCCAGAAAAATAAATAAATAAATAAATAAAATAAAAAGACAAAGGGTCATGGAGCTGTGTGAAGGAGAAAAATAAAAAAAGATATGGGAGTAACAAAAAATACCTTGAGTAACATTACTGCTTGAAATACATACGTAAACCGATATGCTGAGTTGACCTCAGCAATTCTGTAGCAATACATATCCACAATGTATTTTTTGTGATACACAGAAGTGGCTTTCTTGCACAGCTTCTAGGCGCCATCTAGTGGTGTGAGCGCCTTACAACAGCTTCACTAATTAAGAACATCTTTAAGCTCTTCAGCTTGATTTTAAAAGATGAAACAAAACAGTTGCTTGTAGTTTAACTTGCACGTGAATAAACAGCAATACTAGCATACTTTAAAAAAAAGGAAAGACAGTATTTGAAGAATCAGTCAACTCAAAATCATGCTAGAATTCCATGAGTTCCATTTTAAGATGCATCACACACTGCCTTTGATAAGCCAGCCCACCACATTCAGATCCTATTAATGGTGGAGCAGGGACGGTAAAGATTCTCAGCTGTTGCACTAAGATTACCTGAGACAGAAGAAGAGACACCAAGCTGTGAGCGAGCTCTGAAAAATGCAAAATTAACCTGCCTTGGGCAGCAAGATAGCAAGATCAGTGTTTTGTAGCTGAGAATTTGCTCTATCAAACAGCGTTATTGTACTCTTTGTAGCTCTTATAGTTTCTACGGAAGGAATATGCAAGGAATTCTGTGGAATATAAGAGGCATTACTTTCAGAGTGACCTCTATATATTGCAGTTTCATCCATGTGGCATTCAAGGGTTATTTGTGGATGTTATTTTAGTTTTGGTTACAGTAAGTGGAGAACTCCCTACTTCCAGGTGCATAACCCTATTGCTGCAGTTGCAGAAAGTCATTAGAATGTGATCATTCTTCCTTCCCACACCTTACATAGCATTACATTTTCTTAGATATTTCTATAAAACAACAACAACAAAGTAGAGAATTTCTACCATTAGCAAACTCTTGACAAGAAAAGCAGCTGATGCAGTAACCCTTCTTGCTGTGCTAGTATTCTGGCATGCACTTACACAAGCAGCTTCCTGTTTATTCTGATATTATGGAGAACTTCAGGGCTGTTTAGCCCCTTATCCCTATAAAATTTCTTATCCATCAAAAGGCTTTTGGAACTTATCTTACCTGAAATTACATTTTGCATCTTTCAGTATTACCACTTGTAGAGAAAATAGATGAAAATTGACTCGCATAGCAACTCCAGTTCTGTGTAAAGTTTATCTCAAGTACTTACAGCACCATGTGGGTTTCTTCACTCTTGATAGTTTTTTATTTATTTCTAAATATAATTAAGTTCACAGCATATTTTCTCTAGAAGAGATGGTAATAAATTAAGAGCTGAAAACAAAAATCTGAATTTTGGCTTCCATTTGACGTTATGTTTGGAATGAGGATTATATTTTAACTGATCTATCCGTTATAAAATTGTTTCCTTACAAGACAAGGTGAATTGGCTCCAAATATGTTATAAATCAAAAATTCCACGATAATAAACTACATCAGCAGATAATTCAATTTAGTTAAATCTGAGGACTTGGCTTTGGCAGCAAACCAGCATAAGATGGACAGCCCATTCCAAAGATTCCTCCTCCTTAAGAGTTTCTTGGAAGCAAATTGTAATGACAGCACAGCACCATACGCCATTTTCTTTTCTACCACCAAAAGATAACCTTTTCAATATGTTTTGGGCATCTCTCTGTCATGCAAAGGAGGAAAGCTGATGCCCATCCCAGAAGATGACTGCTAAAAGTAAACTCTTTTCACCTGCATTAATTTACAGCTTGCTCAGTCCGAGACTCCAAATATCACTTAATGTAAGAACGGCACTTACTATTCTTTTTGTAATTTCTCAGACATGTAGAAGGCTGCAGGCATGATGCCCATTAGTCACAAGACACTGTACATACTTAGCATGTACAAAAGCTGTCAATTCAGTGTTAAGAATCAGCTGCACGCTATATGTTGTGTACATCCACCTGTAAAGTGAGGTGTTACAAACATTCCTCTAACATGGCAAAAAGCAGCATGACCTACCCACCCAGGAACTTCAGCACAGTTGTTACAAGGTATGGTGTGTCACTGCCAGCACTTAGATTTTTAATTGGAAAGATTTACTTTGATTAGATTAAGACTCAGAAGAAAGTAGTTCTTGTCCATCGAACATATGCATACAAACTTCCACCCATTTAATTTATTCAAAGTTATAACCTCAGGCTGAAGGCTTAAGGTAAACTTTCATCACCCCCTTCATCATTCAAAGAAAAGACATCAGAATTCAGATTTATCAGAAGAAGTCTTTCACACATGTACTAAACCTGAAGAAATACAAACTGCGTGCCAATAAGCATTACCAATTCAATTACATTGTAATTATTTTATATTTGGCTTGATCTAGCACCTTTCTTCTAGATAATTTAATCAAACTTAATGCAATAGCAGAATGCACAACAGCTGGTACCAGGAACGCTGGCAAAATTTACAAATGAAAGAGTTTTAGAGTCACCAGCATCAGCAATCAAGTTTTGATTCTAGTTTACAAACAAAACTCAACTCAAACCATTAATGTTTACAGTTTAGGAATAATAAAATCCCCCAAAACCATTATTTGGTTGCTGTTGTAATGGATGCCTAAACATTTTGGATTTTTTCTAAGCCAGTTACAAGTAACTCCATATGATATTGCTTTTTCTCTCTGTACAGTACAAACTCAACAATTATTTTTAGTGATACACATCTAGGTATTCCATGAAGTTTGCTGATAAACAGAAAGTCCAGTGTATTCGATGGAACATTTTAAATTGTTGAGCCTACTGTATTGTAAAAACTACAGATTTCCTTTCTTTTCACTTCATTGTAATTAATCTGTGTCCATTCGTAACTGGGAATTTGCAGACATAAGAGTTGTAAATATATAGATATATATTTATATTTATAAATTATAAAATTTATATATATATATTATAAATATATTTTTTTTTAAGGGAGAAAAAAAAAGAGCACTATTTGCTTAAAATACATACGTAACTCTGGTATCAGACATCGCAAAGTCCATTTTAGAACCCAGTCTAACCACACTTCATACTGTAAACTTATTCTTTTCAGATGCAAATTTGTTTAAAATCCTATGAAGCCAAACTGATTATCCAGGTGGCTAGGAAGTCATAAAACTCTTAGAGGCTGTGCAAAAAGCTGTCTCTAGCTCCAGCCACTGCAAATATTGCTGGGTGGAAAAAAAACAAACAAACTGTAAGCCATGTAGCATCCCACCTTGGTTTCTTCTATTCTTATTTCAAGCCAATGCTATACATAACAAGAACTTGACAATAGCCTGAATTAATCCTGCAATGATAAGGCCAGGTAGCTTTCCAAAACATCACTTAACATTAAATGAAGATCTAGCCCCACTTGGAATTCACACTAGATAGTATGCATAAAAAGTGTAATTATGTAAAATAATTTAATTCACCATTACTAACATTGCTGTTAAATACATTCTGTATCTTTTTCTTACTACTGTATGCTGCAACTTAAAAATAGTGGCATCACTTAAGAGAAAAACATTACATGGCCTAAAAGCAGGACAGCCAAAACTTACCTCTGAGGCCTACGAATATCCCAGAGTCCCACACCTTCCTTAGAATTGGCAGTAGCCAGTAATCTGGGTTCTACTGGATTAAACATCACGCTGTGAAAGGCTGATGGGTAGTGTGCCAAGCAGAAGGGCTCTGTTGAAAAAGTTGTGATTTCAGACATAAGAACAAACAAGGCATACAACTGTTTGATGCAATGAGTTTGGCAGCTCAGCATGGAAACAGCATAACAAGATCTGAAGATATAGAGACATGTTCAAACAACTTCTAAAGCTGACAAATCCAAAGCAATATAAAAACCGAGGTTTTAAAATCCACCCACGTGTACATTAACTTTGTACGAATACAGAAAGGTTCATACTGGATTTCAAGGCATTGTTTTGCTTATGAAATTTTGAGTTTAAAAACAGCCACATAAAAAAATAAAGCATTTGAGTCTTCTTAAGGTTCATGGTCACATGGTCATCTAAGAAGGATCATACGGGGGACTTCTCAAAGTTTCCTAGCAAAGACCATGTATGTCTGGAAGCCTTCACAGCCATTGATGATCACCCAAACTATAAATATAGTAGCAATTGCTTACACTGGAGTATAATACCACAAGAAGTGAGAAAAATTGTATGGGACAGCACTCTAAAAGCAAGTTGCCATCCCTGGGGAAAGAGAGACTTCTTTAAAGTGCTATTCAGCAATTGTACAAAAGTATGCAAGAAGAGAGGGAGCTCCTCTAACAAGAACACTAATAGTTGGGTTTGCTGTTCACATATAGAATTAAAAACATGCTTATCCATACTCTTCCTCTCAGCTTGGGTAGGATAACAAGACTGTGCTTGACTTGCTACTCTGCTGTATTCATTCCATCTAAATGCTGCCTCTAAAAAGAGTGGGAAAAAGCCTTGACTTTGTCATCTTTCTCTGTATCTTTCTGCTAGCTTTATAGCTTTAGGCATAGCTCAAGTCTCTGTTGTGTACCTCTTTTGTGGCATGCTGCCATGCTTTCACTCAACTAAGAAACAAGACTATGCCAGTCTTTACCACTTCACTGTTTGATGCAATCACTGTGTTGCTCATGTGCTTAGGAGACAGTAACTACCCTTATTTAGGTCACTGTGTGCAGGCACCTTTAGCCCCACAAGCACCTCCAAAGGCACATCCTTTTCTTTACTCACATTTCTCATTAAGACACGTTTCAGGCAATTCTCCCAAATATCCTAATACCTGAAACTACTGCATAGCAAACAACTGAGACAGTCCAGCTCCCATCTGTATCCTCATTTTAGCCCCGCTACACCTTTACACCTGTATTTCAAATAGCCTGGAACCACATATCAACCACATATCAAAAGATGCCTCATTACAGCAGCCAAACTAACAAGGCTCTAAGTCACTTTAATGAAAAATAGGGGGGTTCAAAGAACTTAAGACACTACTTCAAAGAACCCCAGACATACTACAGCTAAATTTATTTCACGCCATTTTCCACCAGTGCAGAATTTGCATTAAAAGTCTCAGCAAGAGGAAAGCAGTAGAAAGGTTTAATTGTAAGAAAGAAGGGCAAACATTGTTCCTACAATTTCAAAAACTTAGATGAGATCAGGCATTAGCTTGTAATACTGAACAGTTTCACACAGATGAATTCAAGCAGTGTCCACTTCCACCAATTGTCAACAATAGGCAGCCCTCCTAACAGATCTTTATAATGCAGAGCTCAGGAGAATGCAGTGAGTAACATTTTGCCATTTCTAACTTGGAAGCCACATTAAGTGCCAGGTCTGATCACTTGGATATTATAAAAATAGAAAAATGAGGATGAAATGAGAGACTTGGATTTACCAGTTAGAACAGCCACATCAGACTAATTTAGTTCTTCCTTTAAAAAAGCAAGTGACCTTTCACTTAGGGAAAATACGGCAGTTCTAATCAGGACTACATTTCACATGTGGTATAAGTTTAGCTACAGGCAGTTGGGATTGGCAAAGGGAGTTGTGTGGTGGCTAAGCAAGTGGCTGAAGAGAAGACATCACTTCACTGCAATAGCGAGGGATTTCTGAGCAAGAGGAAAGTTACTAGTTCATTTCAGAGAATGATCCAGAGAAGAAACATTGTAGACGTTCTCATTAAATGTCCCACACCTGAGTGTGCATGCTGTTTTTCAGAAGTATTAATACAATTATCAGATGGGACAGAGATAAAAGGGCACAGCAACTGCATAGCAGAATCAGAATTCACAGTAAGACTCAGAAAATTAGATATAATGCATTTAATTTTTATTTGTACAAAGGCAATATATCCAGCATAGGGAGAGCATCAGTAAGCAATCTATTGTGAGTATTCTGGTGAGGCTTATCAAGGAAGACCTTGTTCTGCTTGTGCTTGGTCATTAAAGAGCTAGTCATGTCACAAGGGCTAGAAGACTGATACAAGACTAGAAAGAATATTGTTCCAGCTCTCACTTCCTAGGCAAAAAGGTGAAGAACTACAATCTCAATATGTTATCAAACTCACTAGCTCTGAGAACAACAACAACAACCAACCAAAAACCTAGTTCAGCTAAACAGCAAGTTTGACTCATTAAGAAATGGAAACAAATTGCCACAAACAACTTCCTTGCAAGACCAACCTAATCTATGAACTGAGGCAATTGTATTTAGTCATCTTACAGAAGAAATGCCACTCTAGCTATGATGGAAGGGACCCAGATTCTATATGCCTGCAAACTGCTCAGTTTTAAATTATCAGCTTTGTGTTCTTTAGGAAGGAGTGAATGCATAACTTAATTTACTGACATATTCATATACTGAAGTATTCCAGTCCTGTGGAATACGTAAATACATATGTAAATACAGACCTAAATTGAGATTCTCCAGGAGAAAAAATAAAAACAAAAAATAGCAAACCAGTAACACCCAGATTGTTAAGTGTCTTGAGAAGCTGCAGGTTTGCTATGTAAACCAAAAGTGCTCAGTTTTGTTTTAGAAAATTAAGGTTGAAGTATAAAAATTAAGCTTCTTAGTTGTTATGTCATAAGGGCTCTAAGTTTCCACATAAATGCAAGAACATTTTTTTTTCCCAGATAAACTGATTTTGCTCTGTCACTTTTTGCCTACACATCACAAGAGAACCAGAAAACACACAGAATTACACTAGTGTAATGGGGAAAACTATAATTAGCTTTGGAAAGTTTTTCAAATGAAAATAACAGCTTCTTAAACTTAAAAAACTTAAACTTTCCTAAACTTAAAAAAATTAAAAAATTTTTTATCCCAGGGTACATACAAAAACAAGTGTTCTAAAACAAACACCTGACCCACTTTCCTAATTGGTTTCAAGTTTCGCAAGATGTTTTTTATTGAAGAAACACTGCTTCATTAATTCAAGTTAAAACCTATTCCATACCAAGTTCTATGCTACCCTTTGCTACATGCAGGTTCCTTACGAGGTGATTTAGGACAGTAACAATGAACTGCAAAAATCACAGTTTACCTAAAACGGGTCACAAGAATTATGCATTATTTTCACCCTTCTCCAACATTCTCTGCTTTGATAATCCAGGTAAAAATAGCTTTTGCTTTCCCTGCCTTGTCCATATCCCAAGTTCTTTCCACATCCACGATCCTTTTCTCTGAATATCTCACCTCCATGAGAAGACTCTCGGATATCCCAGATAAGAACACGGCCATCATCTGATGAACTGGCAAAGATGTTATCATTAACTGGGCTCACTGAAAGGCCGTACACTGCATCTTCATGGGCAAACACATCCAAGGTCTCGGTGCTGGAAGAAAGACACAGTTTTACCTATACGGTAATAGTGATAAGGCTCATTTTTATATAAAGATCCTCATGTTTAATTGGGGTAAGCCAAACAAAAACAAAAAAACCCAACAACTACCACAATGAAAAGCCATGTAGAGTGGCTTTTTTTTGTAGAGGCCATGTAGAGTGACCAAGAGGACATGCAACAATTATTCTTGGGAGGAGGTAATGGCAAAGAGGTCTGAGGACCTGTGCACCAAGTTATAGCGCTTAGACTGGTAAGGAAAACAATACAGAAGCTGATTCATTAATGCAGGCTTCTGTATCACCCAAAAGTTCAGCCAAAGTTCACAAAAGAACAACTTTCCAGCTGACTCTTCAGACAGGCTTACTTGGGTCTCCAGGATAAATCAGACCCATGCTTTTATCTCATACAGAAAAAGCAGAAAGAAGTACAAAAAAATAAGTCAACCAAGTGTCTGAGTTTCAGCCATAGCACAGGGGAATATTCTTTAGGGAATATAGTTTGTATAGAATCTGTTGGATACTCCACCAAAACGACATCATACAAAAATCAGTGTTTTGTCAATACGGTAAATTGTTCCTCTTGGTGAGAGATCTAATTTTATTCCATAGGCAATTAACAAAAAGCCCAGAAAAACAATAACAGCCATTTTAAAGAACAAAAAAGCAGTTGATGGATTAAGTATTAACACTGTTATAAAGCAAGACAATAGAGCAGCTTTCTGGAAAAGTCAATTAGAATTAGTGTCAGACACTAATTCTAGTTTCCTTCCATTCAGAAGATTGTGCAAACAGCTTTATAGGGAAGAATTATATATAAGATTAAAACTAGACTTAGCACAGTTACAGAAAAAAAAAAGACAACAAATTGATAACAAAAGCACATTAAAAATACATCAAAATTAAAAGAAAGACTTGCTTTAACATCTAAGCAAGAGTAGAACAACTATTTTATACAGAAAATTGTCAGCAACGAAGTTCTTGTAGAAGCTTCAAAAATCACAACAAACATCAGCATCTAAAATTCTGACACTTTAATTAAAACAAGCACAGCTGCCTACTGACAAGTAGACAGAACAGCATTATTAGAAAGCATTAGAAGAGCAAGGCAAAGTTACTTTTGTGCAACTCTCACCCAAGATTTACAAGAGAAGTAGACACTATGTATGATGGAACACAGATGTACAATGAATTCAGAATAACCTAGCGAGAAGGATGTCCAGATTACATCAACCAGGATTTAAGAAATTTAAAAAGGTTTAAGGTTTTATATTTCTCTGCTCTTTCACTTCTCTCCTCCTGTTCATTTTCGTTATACTTGATTTTCTTGAGCTCACATTATTTCAGTTGTCATGCTTAAACCCATAGAAGTTATGAGTACAGATCAAAGTTTTCACTTACAGATTTTCTTCTTCAAAAAATAAGCCCAGTCTTGAGTAATCAAGGCTCAATTTTCAACTGTTTTTGGTTGATTGAGGTTTTTTGTGGGTTTTTGTTTTTCGTGGGTTTTTGTTTCTGGTGGGGAAAAGGGAGGGGGGAAGGGGAAGGACAAAACAAACAAAACACCACAGCACAAACAAACAAACCAACCACAGCTATGTGTCAGAATATTTGTATATATGCCAGATTAATCTGGCTCTGAATCTACGTAAAACCTGCTATGGTGCCCGTAGGAGGAGGAGCATATGTATTCAATAATCACTCTCCTTACCAAGGTCAAAATGATGCAGAAACCAAATACTTAAACTAATAAATGAGGAGAGGAACACTTTATTCCAGATATGAATTTAGATAAATAAAATGCATGTTTCAGGATTAAATCAAAACTCTTCTCTCAGACCATTAAATTAAAACAACAACTAAATAAATTCCTCCAATGTGCAGCTCATGAAGCAGTAAAAACAAGAATTGTGTTTACTGTTTACCTTTCAACATCATGGAGTATAACTTGCTCATCATTGCCTATAAAGAGAAATACAAACAGTTAATGTGATGCTTCAATGATTAAAAAACATCAGGGTGAGAAACATTTTTTTTTAATGGGAATTTCAATTTTTTTTCTATTTTGAAATTAAAACCAAAGCAGTAAAAGATCAGTGCTGTTGCCAAGTGGCCAGCCCTGCGCTCAGTTTCATGAAAAGCTGCATGTGACATTTCCAGTCACAATCAAATGCACCAATGCATTCAATTTTCTACTGCTCAACAAATACTTCTACTGAACTGTGCTACTGTTCATCCTTCATTCAGTCTGAGCTTGAGTAAAGGGAAGAATATACTGCAAGGCAGCAGGACACCTTTAGCTCTCACCTTTGAATGCACCTTTCTCGCTGCTCAGAGAATGCTTCCTAAGAAAGTAATGGAGGGTGCAAAAAGGTGCCATAAGCAAAATGCATTGGGCTCACACGTCAAATGATGCCAGCTCACGCTGCCAGCCTTCAGAGTTTGGCAACCTTTGAGAAGGCCCAAAGTGACAGCATGAATTGTAATTTCTTTTGTATTAACGAAAACCAAGCCAAGTATGCAGACAATCATGTCATTTTTCTTTGACTGCATCCATTGAATACAATGGAAACCAATCGCACGCATGCAGAATAAGATCACAGCTACAAAGTAATTCCACTGGCTTCTGCTGTGCTTTTCAAGGGACTGCAAAGTACTTTTTTCCCCCCAGTTTCTGCACTGAATATTAATTCACCTAATTTGGCACCAACTGTTTAAAAATATTCAAGAAACACACATTTTATTCAGAAGAATAGAAACAAAACCAACCAAAAAACAACAAAAAATGAAATAAAATAAACACAACGTCTTTATGCTCAGTACGTCTTTGTAGTCGTGATATCAAGCTGTGAAGCTTTTCCAGTGTATATTAAAGCCAGAAGTTCAGGTGCAAGACTTTATCAATTATGATTTTTAAGTGTTCATATGACAAAATTTCCATTCATTCCATATATCTTTCAATTCATTTGCCCCAATAGAATAAATACAAGAAAGTTTCTCTCTGACTAATGAGGCACCAGACTTCTCTGTACCTACTTACTCTCTATTACAAGCCCTGATTAAACTGTAACAGCCGTGGATTACTGCAGTAGCTCATCTTTTCTATGGTATAAAAAAAAAAATGAGTCACTTATGGGTAAGTGTCCTTTAACCATTAATTGCAACAGAAACTGTTCATTATATGTTATAGGCAAAATTTATACCTAGTAAAACTACACTAATGTTTATGTATTTCATCAATTAAAAACGTAGGCTAGTTTCTCCAGTTAAGAAGATTACCTTTTAATTTTATATGCAACTTTATTATATATCATCTCTGCTTTTGATAACAGTAGCTAAAATGATTGAAAAGACAGAAAGTATCTGCCATTCCTTCCAGTTATACTTATGAGTATGAAATAGTGCAGACTACATACAGAGGAGCACAGTTAAGGTGTCCTAAGCTGTCAGAATAGGCCTGCAGAGAAAAATTTATTTCCCTGTAATTTCAATTTTGCATATACCTAGGACTAAAAATAAAAAAATTAAAAAAAAAATCCCAAGTAGTTTAATAAGAGATCTTCCACTTCTTGTGGAAGAAGTTTCACTGCTCCCAGTGCTCATGGATCAAGAAGAGACAGGAATTTCCTTGGTGTCTTTTTCTCTTGAGATCACATGCACCTAGTATCCACTCAGTTCCAGACGCCCATTTTTGAAGCAGCTTAATATGGTGCCTGCTACACAGCCGCTCCTTCAAAGGAAGGATGCTTGAAATTCCTTGAATGGAATTCAATTTATCCTGAAGTACAAAATCTTTTCTCCTTCATTGTCAAGGGTTTTTTTGACTGAAAATTGCTCAGATTCTAAGCTATTAGTTGTTGGCAATATTATTTACATAATGAATAAAGTTATGTGCCCTTCATGCCAGTTTCTATATTTTAATTTTTTTGTAGTAGTAGTAGTCAAATCATGGAAGTTATATTCCAACTCCAACTTCAGCAACTTATAGAAGAGGGGGGAATCAACAGATTTTAGGACCTGCACTTCTTTCAGGCCTTTAAAAAAAAAAAAAAATCAACATTTTTGAGTGAATAAATATAGTTAGCCCCATTTTACTGACAGAGAGATAACAGATGGTACATGTAGGCCATGCAAAGCAACTCTTTACAGAGGATCCAAGAGTCAGACTTGCAGCCCTGGCAGATGATCTCTGTGAATTTTGATGGAGCAGCTGAAAGAGTTCCTGACTCCTCCAATGGAAATAATTTCTGGCAGAGGTGGAGCATGTGTATGTGGAAAAGCAGAAAGAGATAAGAACAGCCAGTTTGTCTGTGCCTCAGCTGTCACAGCTCATCTAATTTGGCACTTTAGCAATAATATACTATAATCAATTATATAAATCTATAACTACAGGTGTTAACCACTGTGGTAATGGTATCTGACAGCTTGCACCAGTGGAGAGAGGGTTGACTTAGAAATGGAAAAGTACCATCACAGTTGCTCCAGTAAGATTTATCACAGTTCATCTGCCAGCCAATCTCCTGAATATTCACATAATATTTCGTTTGCCTAAATTCAAACTAAAATAAAACAGCCTCTAGCAATATTTCATTGGAATAACTGCAGGCCTCAAACAAAAACTCATTCGAGGATGGCGCTGACTGCTGTTTCTCACAATAAGCAGCAGTCTCAAGAATCAGAAGACATATCAGTATTCAACATTATTGGGGTCCTCTCTACTTCAACTTTCAATATATCTGAATCATTTCACCTCTGAAATTTGACACTATCTCAAGCTTTAATGTCCTCTTCTTCTCACCCTTTTCCCCTCTAAGGGGCACTATGGTTTTAACACATCATTAAAGGAGAGGAAGTTTCCACCATTTACATATCCTGAAAACCAATTTAAGGCACTGATATTCAGTTCAAAAATCTTGCTAACAGAGGCAGAGAAATGCTCTGGTCTGATAATATCAAAAAATAAGTCTAACTGTACATTTAACAGATATTGATAGAAGATAAAAGTCTCTATTCCTTCATATAATCATGTACAAGTGAAGTACAACAGAAAAGGATGTCAACTGCATTTTTACAGCCTTAAGTACTTAAATCTTCTTTTCCTCTCATTTCAACTCTTCTTCCTACTCCAATACAAAAAACAAAACAAAACAAACAAACAAACAACAACCAAGCAATGAGAGTTAAATGAACCTAAATTCTAGGGATTATCACAGAATCACAGGATGGCCCGGGTTGGAAGAGACCTCAAGGATCATGAGTCTCCAACCTCCCTCCACAGGCAGGGCCACCAACCTCCCCATTTAATTCTAGACCAGGTTGCCCAGGGCCCCATTCTACCTGGCCTTGAACACCTCCAAGGACAGGGCATCCACAACCTCTCTGGGCAGCCTGTTCCAGCACCTCACCACTCTCTCTGTAAAGAGCTTCCCCCTGACATCCAACCTAACTTCAAACCATTTCCCCTTGTCCTGCAGTTATCTACCCTTTCAGAGAGTTGATTCCCCTCCTGTTTGTAGGCTCCCTTTAGGTACTGAAAGGCTGCAGTGAGGTCACCCCACAGACTTCTTTTCTCCAGGCTGAACAAGCCCAGCTCCCTCAGCCTGTCTTTGTAGGGGAGGTGCTCCAGCCCCCCGATCATCTTTGTGGCTCTCCTCCAGACCCTCTCCAACAGCTCCCTGTCTTTCTTGTACTGGGGGCTCCAGACGTGGACACAGTACTCCAGATGGGGCCTCACAAGGGCAGAGTAGAGAGGGACAATCACCTCCCTGTCCCTGCTGGCCACCCCTCTTCTGATGGAGCTCAGGATACCATTTGTTTTCCAAGCTGCAAGTTCACACTGCTGGCTCATGTTACATTTTTCATCAAGAAGGACCCTCAGGTCCTTCTCTGCAGGGTTACTCTCAGACTAATACCCTAGAACAAGTGCACATCCACTTTCCTTAAAGACTGAATTAAAATTCCTGTTAAATGTGAACTTACATTCAAAAAATATGAATATATAGAGGTCACTTAGACTCTAACATTCCAGCAAATCTCAAGGACAGACTCTTACCCAGTAGGGACTGAAACGAGATCTGAGAAAAAGTGACCCGCCAACAGATGGCAACAGCCAGCTGAGGGTACATTATAATCAGTAGCAGCAGAGTTGTTTTAAGGGTCAATCTTGAGTGTCAGACAGTATGAAAGATCTGCTCTGAGCACAGTTAAGGAGTGACAAAGACGATGTTTCACAACCTGCAGCACAAGTATGTGTAAGACAGGACCCAAGATTCTCATGACAGTTTGTGACACAATGCCCTTACAACAGGATTTGGGGAAAGAAAAGAAAAACAAACACGATAAAGTTGAGAATGCTGTGCTAAAGACTTCCCTGTGCCCAAAGAACCTTGACCTGATGATTAACGCCAGCTTCCAGAATTCTAGGGGATTATGGAAAAGGCCTTTCCTATGGGGGCAGGATCTCACTTTCGGCTCCTACTGAGGTTATCCTACTAAGGTATCCACAGTACAGACTCTGGTGAAATCAGGGTGCTCCTTCTTACCTCCAGAGAACACTTTTGTATTGCCACTGTTGAAAGCTAGGCAGAAGATATTGGAGTGATGCTCCCCTTTCAGCTGAACTGGTTTGACTCTTGAGTGGATGGCTTCTTCCATATGCCAAAGTAAGACCCGGCGGTCATCGCCTCCTAGAGGAGAGGAAGGAGACATTACAGTTTGAGACACATGTAAATTTGTGATAGGCAAGTTATTTAATTTTGCAGTTACTCATGGAAGAAACCCTAATCAGCATTAAAAGAAATTATCACACCTTGTAATGATTTGGATACATAAGAGTTTATATAAAGACACCATGAAGCTGGGTATTCAATTAATATTAACAATAGCAGAGAAATCAGCAGGAAGTCTGGAATAAAAAGCTGATATTCTGCCAATATATACTGACAAGCTATAGCAACCTGGAGAACTGGGATTTTACTGGCATGTAAAATTTTGCAGAAAGCTGTAGATAAGTTACATGCTAAACTAACATATGCATGTTGGCAGAATACTTCCATACCAACTTCTTATTGTCAGCATTGCCTAAGCTATTCATGAAACAGGAGTTTTTTTTCCCCCTCTCTAACCAACAGCTATATTTCCACTAACAGTTTTTTTTAAAAGTCCCCACCACATAGATTAGTAATGGGACTGACACAGGGCCATAAAAAGATTTTCTTAAAGCATTCAGGAATCTTAAGCGTGTCAAGTCATGTCATACTTCCAGATCTGTAATGGTTAAGGCAGATATTTCTGAGGTGAACTCCTGATAAAGTGGACAGCCAAATAAGTTCAAATGTCTCTTGCTTCTTACCTTTCTATGCTTTTTCTAATAGTTTGCCTACTTGCAGTTAAATCATAGAATGCTTAGAGTTGGAAGGGACCTTTAAAGCCCATCTAGTTCAACTCCCCTGCAATGAACATGGATGCCTGCAGCCAGATCAGGGGGCTCAGAGCCTGGTCCAGCCTGGCCCTGAATGTCTCCAGGGACAGGGCATGCACCACCTCCCTGGGCAACCTGTGCCAGTACCTCACCGCCCTCACTGTAAAAGATGAGATCTCAGTTCAGAACTTCACACAGAAATACATTTAAGCACCTCCCTCTCTATCTGGTAAACAGAAACAAAATAAGTATTAGATAATGTTTGTGCTTTAATTGCATTAAGGAACGGCTTATTTGGAAGTAAAACAAAATGAAGATTGTATTGTATTCAATAGTGCTAAACATCAGTTTTGGATGCCTTGTAAAATTCAAATAAAGATACTTAAACTTTGACTCAAAATATTTTTATCTTCCTTTTAATAACAAATGAAAGAAAGACATCACAAGTTAAGGCACCACTAGAAACTTGCTTGATTCACTTGAAACATTTTACTGCTTTTTTCACAATTGAAAGCATAACCTCAGTGCCTTTTGAGTTCCCACCCCAAAGGAAAAAAGTCACAAAACAGAGACAAAAGGAAACCAAAATTGTTCTGTTTTATTCCACAAAGAGGCAAATGCATAAATAGAGCTCTTCACTGCCATTACTCAGGTTTCTTTAAAATTTCACACCATTTTATTTTATTGGGATCTTTTTCCATGCAACTGAGTTATATCAAATATCCCTTAAGTTAACAGTCTTTCAGCCTTTGAGTCTCCTAAGAGATTTTATGACAATCACTTTGATAGACAGTACAGCTGCATGTTACATTTATCCATTCTCCATGAAATTAATATTGTGTGTGTTCTTCTCCCTGATTTGGTACTTTAGAATGCAAACAAGTAATACATCATAAAAAGATTTGTAATTAATTTGATAACTAACGAGAACAAGAGTCAAAAGTGAAGTCTCCAGAAAAACTCATAATTTATGGTAATTTAAATCGATATAAGCTTAGATTCCTTTCTGTCTAGAAATAGGAAAGAAAGCTGTACTTGTACTCGAGTGGTTGCAAGTGGTTGCAGATGAGCTAATAAGAAGAAGGCACAGAACTGATGACTGGTGAAATACTTGGTCACTTCAGTCACACTAAAATAAAGGAGCAACTGTCACACTCAAAGGGGTCACTTCCAGAAGCTGCCAACAACCAGGTCTTAACGTTATCACCATCTGACAAATAACATAAGCAACATTTAAGGCTGCTGCTTCTATTGGACTGAATCTATTGTCTTTCAAGACATTTCACAGCAAAACATAATAACAGTTTTATTGTTACCATAGCAAGGCAATTTGCTAAATCCCTACTTTAAATCTACTTATCCTCCTACCCAATAGCACAGCAACTTAGGAACTTCAGCAGCAAACTCTTAGTTACTTTTGCTACCTACCTAGTCCACATATAAACAAAAAAAATTAAATGAAGATCACCAGTGAGAACAATGATTGCTGTGCTTTTCAACAAGTATACAGAACAATAGGAGGGAGAAAATGCAGCCTGCACAGAAAAGTCTTTGGCCTTGATCAAAGTTATCATAACTTTAAAAAAAAAAAACTCTTATTTTCAATGCTTGTTGCCTACAGTTCCAGATAAGAAACAACTGTCCCTAATAAATCTCTGCTCCCAAACACCTAGATTTCGACCAGGCAAAGGGCCTCACTATTACAGGGGTCTGAGAATTATGCTTGCCCTTTTAGTGACACATGTTCCACAGCTTAGGAGCTGAAATGCTCTTCACACTCATACAATTCTGCCCCTTCTCCACTTACACATCATCTTGCACATGAGTTTCATGATTCAGTTTTATTCCCCTCATACTCAGTAAGACAAAAAGGCTTAACAAAATGCTAATGTTAACTGAGTTGGAAATGCATTGCCTTCTGCCTCCAGTTCAGCTATTCCAGAAATACTTCTGATTGCAAGCCAGTTCCACCAGAAACAAAAATCTGTTAGAAAATGAGGAAGGGAAGGAAGGAAGCATACAAGGACAGGTATGCAAAGAGACAGCAAAGAAAATGTTAGGACGTGGAAGGAGATGGCTCTGTAGAAAGGAACTGTGATTCATCTGACACAAAGTACACATGCATTATGGAACATAAGTTACAAGCCTGAGAACTACAGGAAAATTCATGCCTATAGCATCTGCTCTGTACCACTGGTCAGTGAATAGAGATTAATTAAGATAATTTCAATTCACAGTGGACTTATTGTGCACACACACCAACTGGGCAAGATGCAATGCTCAACATCGCTCAACGCTTTCCAAAAGCACTGGAACCACTGTGCAAAGTTGTGATGACTCTGCAACACTCTCCAAATGAGATTAACTGTGTATAACTACATGATAGTAAGCATATACCAATAGCAACAGGTTTACTAATGTTACTACATTCAAAAAAAAAAAAAAAAAAAAAAAAAAAAAAAAACAACTAGATATATGGGATCTCTGGAAAGCACCTTAGCACCAGGCTCTTCTGGGGATTTTCCAGAAATTAAGTCCCACTTATCCATGACTTTGCAATTTTTGTGCTCCTGATGTCACATGATCTGAAAACTACCTTTTAGAAAGTTTCAAAGAAAGTATTTCAGAATTCTGCTAAGAAAGTCAAGCAAAGATGCAAGAGATTCCTAAAAAAAATACTAGCACTGATTTTCAATATTAAATATTACTTAAATATATTTAACTACACAGAATTCAAATGCAGCCTACCAACAAGTTTAGAACGGCAGTGGCAATCACTTTCTGGTACTGCTTTCTTACGTTATGATACCATCAGTAATGTTTGAACAAAGTTCAGAAGTTTGCTAATGACAAAAAGTTGCAAGTATTTGCAGGTGTGGATACAAATAGAAGACCATTTTATGGGTTTCTTGATCCTTTAGCACTCATAAACCAAACAGTTAATAGCATATTGGAGGCTCTCTCCTACTGGGCCACGTAGTTGCTCATTGAAATCCCAATAATTCAAACTGTGAAAGTTGACAATGTAACTATGAAAGTTTCAGAAAGTAAGTTTGACATCCACGAAGAGGGGAAAGATCCACTTTCTTCTTGCTTCAATACTCCTGTTCAGTGAACAGTGGTTTTTCAGTGGAAAAAAAAAGTGTACGTTTGTGTGATCCAGATGAGAATGTCCCGCCACAGCCATTTCTCAGAAAGGAATCATATTTTAAAAGACTTAATTAGCCAAGTGCTTCTGTGTTCATTATAGGTCATACCTGCTCCTACATGTGAAATGGAGGTCAGGCAGGAAGAGAACTCTGGCCAAAGAAATACTTGTGGACAGCAAGGCTAAAAAATTTATCACCTTTCCACATCACTTTGAATGTAGAGAAGAAGAGTATTCCAATTATTATTTTTAAAATAAATAAATAACAAGAATACATGAATGAAGAACAAATACACATTTCTTCTCCTACCCCGAATCACTGGAATATTTTGTTAATGTTTAGTGTTTGCTGTCTTGATGAGACACAGGCAGGACAGAGGACGCACAACATAGCTAAAAATAAAGCTTTCATTTAAAATCTTAGGACAGATATCTTGAAATAGACTTCCAAGTAAGTAAACACTGTGTTCACCCTTGACAATTTTCTGGTTCCTGTCGACCCAAAGAGGACCTCAGGGAATAATTAAAAACCCTTTTACTGTGCGCCCACTTCAGAATGGTTTCCCATGGTGCCCTCCCAAGAGTTTGGGAGAATAAAAGTAAGAACAGCACTCCAAAACAAAACAAAACAAAAACGATGTTTTTAAGTAGCATAGACACAACGTGCCTACTTTAAATAACCAAACTGATCCTAAATGACTTAGCATGGCACATATCTAAGAACAAACATTTCACTACCTTCACAGTCTCAAAATCAAAGCATTCCAATTTTGCCCCACTTTTGGGCTAGTTCTTCCCTAAAACATTCCCTGAACTGGCTACTTTCAGAACAGGCAACCTGTAAATTCACACAGTTAACTCTGGAAGAGAATTCTACTCCCATAGTAGTCTCCCTGAACTGATTTAGTAGTTCTCCTCAAAAGTTTGAAGGAGGCCAGTGCATACCCTTGCTGAAAGCCAATCTAGTCTTAACAGGACCTGCATAGCTTATGGAACACTCCTGAACTCTCACATGTAGAGATAAGCATTAAAAAAAAAAAAAAAAAAAAAAAATCAAACCACTAAGGACTTAAACTGCAGTTTAAGTGCATTAACCTTATCAGTTGCAGACAAAGCTTAAGACATTACAGTTTTTTCTCCTGTATGCCTCTTCAGGCCCAGTCACTGAAGAACCTACATGGCAAGTGTGCAACAGTTTTGAATAGGAACATAAGATTATGCTTATTGCTTGTATCTGCTCAGGAAGCTGCAAGAGTGACAGAAAGTATAGAAGATATTTCAAGAAGACAATCACAGGCAAAATGGCAGACTGCCTGAATTACTCCCAGTAGATGCATATACTCTTAAAAAAAAAACAAAACACAACCAACTCCACTGAGGTAGACTTCACCACCCTCCTTAGGCAGCCTATTTCAGTGCTTCATTATCCTTGCCATAAGGCAGATTATCCTAATAGCTAGCCCAAGGGTACAGTTTGACGTGACACATAATCCCACTCCCCCTTGCCATGTGTGCCCTGCTGTTTTCTCTCCCTCAAAAACAGCAGCGATGTAGCCAGCAAGTAAATACCTTCAGGTTGACCTGATGGAAAACCAAACCTCAGACAAACACCCTCTCTCTATTCCTCCCCCATCCAGATACTTCAGTCAAACTTGTTTATGACTTTAACCCATACAAGTGCCACATTACAACAAGTGAGAGGGGAAAAAAAAAAAAAATATCAAATGAACTACAGGATAAAGGGGAGAGGGGAAAAAAGGCTACTCCTGTTGGATGTAGACATGAGTTACAGCAGATTAAGATCAAACCACACCCTAAATTCTTCCTTGCTATAACTCATGACAGAGTTTTTGTCTTATTCCCAGTGGAGAGATAGAGAAGTTTACAACTTTATGCAACAACAATTAAAGCACTTTTATATGTTTTAAGACTTCTCTTTCTAGCCAGCTTTTCTTTCACAGAATCACAGAAACACCAAGGTTGGAAAAGACCTACAAGGTCATCCAATCCAACCATCCACCTTTCACCAATAGTTCTCACTAAACCATGTCTCTCAACACAAAATCCAAAAGTTCCTTGAACACCTCCAGAGTTAGCGACTCCACTGCCTCCCTGGGCAGCCCATTCCAGTGCCTGACCACTCTTTCAGAAAAGTAGTATTTCCTAACGTCCAGCCTAATCTCCCCTGGCACAGCTTGAAGCCATTCCCTCTGGCCCTGTCACCAGTTACACAAGAGAAGAGGCCGATCCCCAGCTCACTACAAGCTCCCTTCAGGTAGTTAGGGAGAGCAATAAGGTTTCCCCTGAGCATCCTCTTCTCCAGACTGAACAATCCCAGCTCCTTCAGCCGCTCCTCATAACACTGTGCTCCAGACTCCTCACCAGCTTTGTCACCCCTCTTTGAACCCGCTCCAGGGCCTCAGTGTCTTTCTTGCAGTGAGGGGCCCAAAACTGGACACAGTACTCGAGGTGCGGCCTCACCAGAGCTGAGTACAGAGGGACAATCACTTCTCTGTTCGTGCTGGAAACACTATTTCTGATGCAGGCCAGGATGCCATTGGCCTTCTTGGCCACCCAGGCACACTGCTGGCTCATGTTCAGCTGAGTATCAATCAATACCCCCAGGTCCATTTCCTCCACGCAGTCTTCCAGCCACTCCGCCCCAGTCCTGTAGCACTGCCTGGGGTTATGGCCAAAGTGCAGGACCTGGCATTCAGCCTTGTTGAACCTCACCCCATTGAGTTCAGCCCAGCTATCCAGCCTGTCCAGATCCCTCTGTAGGGCCTCGTTACCCCCAGGCAGAATGACACTTCCAGCCAACTTGGTGTCATCTGACACCAACATCTGAGGGTGCACTCAATACTCTCATCCAGGTCGTCAATAAAGATATTGAAGAGGACAGGCCCCAGCACTGACCCCTGGGGAACACCACTCGTGATCGGTCGCCAGCTGGATTTGACTCCATTCACCACCACTCTCTGGGCCTGGCCCTCCAGCCAGCTCCTCACCCAGCCAAGAGTGTACCCATCCAAGCCTCAGGCTGCCAGCTTCTGCAGGAGAATGCTGTGGGAGGCAGCGTCAAAGGCTTTGCTGAAGTCCAGGTAGACCACATCAACACCCTTTCCCTCATCTAGCAGACGGGTCAGTAGATCACAGAAGGAGATCAGGTTGGTCAAGCAGGACTTGCCCTTTGTGAACTTATGCTGGCTAGGCCTGATCCCCTGGTTGTCTCACACATGCCACGTGATCTCCTTCAAGACAATCTGCTCCATAACCTTTCCTGGCACCGAGGTCAGGCTCACAGGCCTGTAGTTCCCTGGGTCCTCCTTACAACCTTTCTTGTAGATGGGAGTGATATTGGCAAGCCTCCAGTCTTCTGGGACCTCAACAATCAACAAGGAGTGCTGATAGATAATGGCAAGACTGAACAAAATCCTCCTTTCGGACTTTCATTTTCTTATACCTCTGATCACTATTCATAACCTTCTCACTCTCCTATGAACATTCTCAAATTAGGCCACATCTTTCCCAAAATTCTGTGCCCAAAATGGAGCACTGAAGCCCCACCAGGGCCTAACAGTGCAGAACCATTACTTCCCTTGCTTTATCATATCTAGCATTAGTTATGCTGTGGTCTACCATCACATTTGGATTCTCTTCTGTATGACTGCTGCCAAGTTTCCATGGTGCAGTTATAGAGTCGACCATTTTGAAATATTCTGCACTGGTTCCTATCAAACTGCATGCTATTTTTTCCAGGTAATATTTTAATTTTGAATCCAATTCTTATCCTCTGAAATTATTGCCACCTTTCCAGGTACAACCTTTAATTCTTTTTCAATTTTTCAGACATTAATGATAATAATACGTAGTAACTGGATCTAAGATGACTCCTCACTCAGAACTCTATATAAAAAAGGCTAAGATCAGGAATAACTAATTAAAACATACTTGATACACAACTTCCTTAACTCAGAAGTAATATTCCACTATCTTTGTGTCTGCTGTGCTGGGCTCATATTCTTTAGGATTCACCTGGCAACCAAATGACAGATGAACTACCAGCACTTGCTTACAACCTACAAATTTATGATCATGGAGAAGCTATTAACTTCTACATTATCTGGGGAGGCGAGGGGGGAGAGGGGGCCGGGGGGGAGGAAAAGGTGGAGAGAGGGAGAAAAAGAACACATGCATGGATTAAATGAGCCTCAGATTACAGCATTTCCAAAGGGTTATCTTGAAAGTACACTTTGGGCGGGGGGAAGGGGGAGGAGGTTCTGATAAAGATACTTATGTTTCTAAGAGATAGCACACATGAAAAATGACTGTCAGATAAACAAATAGGAAGACTCATCCACCAAACTTGAGGATGAGGGAAAGCAAGCTTATTAGACAAACTAAAGACTTTTTTAAGTTAAATTGCAAAGGAGATGCTTGGCATATCTGAGGGAAGAAATCAGCTGCTTATTGTTGCATAGTGAATTTAATTTCCATGCACTGACAGTCATGTGTTTCTCAAACTGTTAGCAAAAAAATAAAAAATAAAAAATAATACCACCACCTAGTACATAAAAAGTTGCAATGAGACACTGTGTCCAGTTAAATCTTTCAACTCCATCCAGCAGCTAGTTTTAACAATTTCAGTCCCAGCTACACATTTCTTTTATGCAGAGCTTTCTTTTTCCCTTGTGTCATTCTACAAATAGGTCTTTTCTACTTGTTACATTGTCTCCTAAGTATCCACTTCCTCTTTTCATTTCTCTTAAAATCATTTCCTTATGCCTGTCCCTTACAGCACTCCTGCCCCAGAACATCAGTGTTTCTTTTTCTCTCCTTCTCTGAAGTGAGACAAGTTCCACGCAGGCAGAGCAAAAGCCAATAGGCTGAAAGATCCTATCTAATTTGATGACCTCAACTTTTTTTATAGTGCCCAAAATGGCCAAATGCAACCAGAACATAGGAATTTCATAAACAACAAATACAGTGCTATTCAAAACCACAGTTAGAAACAAAATTAGTTACTATTAAATGTGAAATCACTAATGCAAGATTTAATGAGGTTAGGATACCAAGAACTCCTAAACATGCTTCCAAAAAGCTAGCTGAAACTTGTCTACACTGAAGTTCACTCCAAAATCCTAACAGGAAAACTATCTGTAACGTAAACCCTGTTTAAGCAGCTTGAAATGTTTACTGAAACAGTAATCATTAGCCTTACAGACTTGCTTCTGGGAGATATGTCAAAAAAAGAAAAAGTGGGGACACATACTCAAGAAGAGCATTCCAGACAATACAGATGAGAACAGCACTAATTTGGATGCAGGCTAGTATTTAAATGCAATCAGTAGAGCCAGTACCAATGCACTGTATGTTATTAAAACAGCTCCAATGAGGTTTAAGCTGTTAACAAGTCAATTAGCTGAGACAGATTCCTCAATGTTGGGAATATACATATTACTTAAAACTGAACAACGGAAAAGACTGCATGCACTCTTCCTTTTCACACACTCCAGTATCCCTGTTAACTCTCTTAGCTGCTACAAGCGCAGATGGGAGTATCTAACATCTCATCCTTACCTCAGCACACTGACTATTTTGGGGGAGGACAGACCCACATGCCATCTATTCTAAGGCTGTATCTACATTTGGAAGTCTTTTGAAGCAATACTTCCACAAAACCTTCAGATTAGAGGCAGCTTATACCACTCCATCTTCCTTCTGAGCACCCCTTCTCATTGCTTTTGCCATTTCTCAGCATTTCACAATTAAGTGCGACTCTACAAAGTAGCGTTTTGAGTGTAATATCAACAAAGCCTGTACTTACAACCACAAAATTTAAGAGCATCCATAAGTCTTTTGCCTTTTAACTTTTTATTCTTGAATGATGAACAAAGAACCTGCCTGTTTTTGCTATGTCACGTAAAGCATTCTAGATCATGTGGTCACAGATAAGGCAAAACTTCATCAAAAGCAGTTACCGTAATTAGGACCTTTCATTTTCTCAGGGCACCGCTGCAAGGTCAGGCTTAAGGTAGTCTGCTCCTAATTACCCCAAATACATTCACTGCTAACACAAGTAACTTACATGAATGAGGGGAGGAGAGGATGCTTAACTCCCCCCTCCTCTTTTATTTTTTTTTTAAGAATATTTTCTTATTACTTAGTCATCTTATGAGTTTTGAAAGGTACCATCTCCTATATACTGAGGGAAATGTCCACAATATGAATCTTTAAAGAAGTTGAGAAATCAAGAACCGGACATGGTTTGAAAGTCTTCCTTTCATCACTTCTTCTTTACACATCCACCTGATGGGAAAACCACCTCCATTATCTTGCTGCCCCTATTTTGACTCAGGCAGTTGGACAAAACTAATTCTTGAAGACCCTTCCAGCCCTCAACTTTGTTTGCTTCTACCTAAAGGATGGATGTCAACAAAGCTAAGTGTATCGGTGATATATGACAAGACTTGAAGTGCCTCACAAGACTTTCTTAAGCAAGAATTGAAAACTCTGATGGCTTTTCTTACTACATACACCATACACTTCTTACTTACTACATACAACAAAAAAAGAATAAGATATGTGCTCTTCATAGCACTTTTGAACAAGAAATGCATAGCCTGCTGCTGGAAAAAGACCAGTATAAACCAGCTTGCCAGATTTAGCACATCTGAGAGCTTTAGATGAATCAGTACTTTCCCAACACAAAAGCACACATATATGCATTCACATGACAAACAGACCCATGCTTTAAAAGTTGTGAACACACATGGACACAAGATTCCCCAAGTAATGCTTATTCCAAAAGTCACTGGACTTAGACTTCAAAGTTTTTTCAATTAAAAAAGTCAAATTGAGGAAGGTCTTGGTACATCAGATGGACTCTACAAGGATACGCTTTGGTGCTTTTATTTCATCCTAGCTGATAACAGCCACGCTAACTTTCCACTAATCCCGATGTTACTCCCGGAGCCTTCCCCGCTACCTTTGTGTGTCACATGCTGCCCTGCCCAGCAGATACAGACGGGGCAGCGCACAGCCTCCAGCCGTGCCTTTACCCACTCGCCCAGCCCTGCCGCTGCTCACAGCCCACCCACGGGAGTCTGAGCAGCACGGCGATGCCTGGGCTGCCGCCCGAGGCCGTCACCCAGAGGGAGAGACCGCTCCCAACAAAGCTGCCGAGGCCTTGCGCCCAGGAGCCGGGCGACTCCCCGACCTGTCGTCCCGCCAGGCAGCGAGCCTAGGCCGCGGGAGGGCGGGCAGGCCCCGGGCACGGGGCGGGGGGGCTTCCTCCGCCCCCTTCCCTGAGGGCGACGGGCTCCTCCGCGGCCTGCAACGGACGCCGCGCCGGCAGCGGCCTCAGCCGGGCCGGCGGCCCCGAGGGGCCGTGCCCCGGTCCAGGCCGGGTCCCCCACGGGAGCGTCGCCGCCCCTCGAGGCCGGGATAGGCCCTCGATTCCCCGGCCTATCGCTGCGAGCCGCCCGAGGAGAGCGCGGCCTGCAGCGCCCGGCCAGGCCCCGGCCTGAAGTTGCCCGCTTTCCGCCCTCACCCCCGCGGGCCCGAAGGCGGAGAAGGAGGAAGAAGCACCTGCGCCGAACGCTGCCAGGGTGGGGGGAGGCGGGCGGGCGGCCGCCGAGCCCCGCAGCCCCTCCCCGGCGGGGAACGGGGTGCGAAGCCCCGCAGCCTTCCCCCCTCGGTGCTGCAGCTGATGCCGAGCCCTCGCCGCCCTCACCTGACAGCATCCCGCCTCCCCCAGCCCCGCGGGCGGCGGCGCAGCCCTAACCCCCTCCCCGAAAAGAAAACATCGCCACGAAATAATCCCCCTGCCCGCAGCACCCTGAACGAGAGGAAGGGGGCAGGGGGAACCAAACAAATGCTCCTCTCCTTCCCCAAAAGATGGGGAGGGTTGGGGGTGCCGGGGTGCCAGTCCCCACGCCCCACTGCACCCCTCCCCGCACTCGTCGGCCACCACTGCTGGCCCCACTCCTGGCAGCACCGACCAACGTCACTCAGCTCCCCCCGCACTTCTGTGTCCCCTCCCCAAATATATATTTTATATATTTTTATATATATGTTAATATATAAAAGGGGGTAAACCCAAAGTATCCAGGAAATAAAAGGACACCCCTCAGTCTCCCCTCTCCCCCCTACCCCCACCAGCGTCTTGGAAACACTCGCGTCAAAACTTTGTCCAGGGCTGCCCCCCTCATCCCCCTCCCCAACTATAACTGCAGCATTTAAAACCTGTCAACCATTTTAGGTCCCCACACGGGATGCACAGTTCTGGGCCGGCTCCGGGCACGGCTGCGGGCGCCGCGACCACCCCCGCCCCTCGGCCGAGGGTAGCGGCCGGGGAGGAGGATGCTTCGCGGGGAGGGGGCGGTGGGAAGGGGGCGAGAGCCGGGGAGCGCCCGCTTTACCTGAGACCAGCCACTGGCCTCCATTGTTGGAGAATTCAATGGCATTGACACAGCCGAAGTGGCCCAGGAGGTCCTTCTTGTAGAGGTTCCTGCAGCCCCGCAGGCGTCGCCGCTGGAAGTCGTGGGTGAGCAGGGGGTCCCCCTCCAAGCCCCGCTGGGACAGGAACCCCACCACGGAGCGCATGCTGCCCCCCCGGCCGCGCCTCTTCATGCTGCCGCCGAGCCGCTCCTTCCCCGCCGCCCCTTCCCCCGCCGCCGCCGCCGCCGCCGCCTCCCCTCCCCCGCTTCCCCCCTTGTTATGGTTATGATGATTTTTCTTTAGCCAGCCATGGCAGAGAGGTGTTAGACACTCCGCCGCTTCCTGATCCCGCTGGCTCCTCCCCACTCCCCTCAGCAGCTGATCCTCAGCTGCAGCCCGCGCCTCCCCGCCGCCGGCCCGGCTCTAACGTCGCGCCGCCGTTTTTAACTCCGTAGCGGCGCGGGGGGGCGCCGAGAAACTCGCAGCTCTCGGGATCCGCGGCCGCTCTCCGTGCGGGCAGGTGCCACTGCGGGTGGGAGCCGCTCCGAGTCGCTCATCGCGGCGCTCCCCTGTCCTCTTTTCGAGTCCCACTCCCCACCGCGTCGCTTCTGGAAGCCGGCCCGGCCGGAGGAGGCGATGGGCGGTCCGTTCCCCCCACACCCGCTCCGAGCTGCCGGTCCGAGGGGAAAAACCGAGGCACGGCCGAGTAGGAGCTGGAGGGGTGTGAGGGTAAGACGCCCACGTGTGCCCTCCTGGAACTGGGCTTTATCCTCCCCTAACCTTGAACAGCTTCTGTGAGATTTCCAGCAGTGTGTCTGCAGGAACTTGTTGATTTTAGTTTCTGTGGGCAATGCGAGGTGTGGCTGCCTGCCTTCTCCACCCTCCTCCTACTCAACTGGTGATGAGATGGGGGTGCCCCTTGTGCTCTCAGGACTCTGCTCCAGAGGAAGCAAGGGTGAATCTCGTTCTACTTAGCAACCCTAAAAGACAGACAATTAAAGAGGTGGAACTGAACTGTGTTGTGTTGAACTGTGTACTAAATGGGTTCATAAGGAAAAACCATGTTCTTTCTTCTCCTTCACAGGACTGCGTCTTCCACGTTTAAGTCCTGATACTGTGTGGGGGCAACAGGAGCATCATCTGGTAAGTGGTTCCTGTCCCGCGCACATAAGGCATGTAGTCCCACAGTTGCAGTGTGAAACTGTCAGGTCTGGATTTTCCCACAGGTGCCTGCGAAGCAGCACCTAGGGAAGATGTGGTTTGGGAAGGTGAGAAATTGGCCTGACAGCCATGACCTGCCCTGCGCAGCACTGTGCCCACTGAGAACTGGGAGTCCCCAGACTTTAAAAAAACAACAAACCAAACCCCTTCCTGATACAAACTGTGATGTGACAGCAACAACTGGTGCTGCTGGGATGTTGCCATGTTCAGGGGCTGCTTCTCAGCAGGAGCTTAAGCAATTTCACTAGAGAAAATCGGGTGCTTGGAAAAAAACAAAACAAAACAAAAAAAAACCCCTACACCTGTAAGCCATGCTTGCTTAGTTGACATCACTATTGCCTTGCTTTTAACAAAGTAACAAACATTCGGCTTCTAATGGAATTTAAAAAACCACTGAACGCCTCTTGTATTTCAACTTTTCCATGTGTTATAACAATAGGTGTAAAGATCAGAACTTAAAGGTTAATTAAAGACACAATAACCATATAAAGGGAATATCTATACAGTCTGTGAAATGTTTTCTGTTGGGATGATGGTTAGAAATGTTAATATGGAAGTGGAAACTGAGAACACTGTAGCTGAGCTGCTCAGTTCCAGCTGTGGAGAGCCAGCTATTGCAGGATAAGGTGTGTAGGGAGGCAAGGGCCCTGTCTGTCATGATTTGTGTTTATTACCCTAGCTGCAGGCACAGGTGAATTGTATTGGTATAAATCCTACTTTGTTACTCTTTTGCCTGCATTCTATGAAATTCAACAGCATTACAATTACATCCAAAACTGTTGTGTATTTCTAAATTCCCAGTTTAGTGATATTATATTTTTCTACCTATGGACTCTGAAGTGTCTCCAGCAGTTTGTATTCCATCCTCTCCTCTTCCAATGCAGCTTGCATCACTGTATGATCCGAGAGCCTTCCAGAAATACATTACGTAATGTGGCTGTCACTTCTGTCACATGTGGTTCATTTTCTCTCCTTTTCTGAACTATTGGGTAGGTCAGGTATTTTTTTGTTTCTATGCTGAAACAAATAGATGTAAGAACTTTTCATTTGTGATATGGCATAATAAAATCTCCAGAGGCGTTCCTTCATGTACTGAATCTAGTCTCTAGGAAGGCTGTGTACTTTCATGGTCAGATGTAAATAAATTAAATTACTTCCTAAATCTCCATTGCCAGGATTTTCAGGAAAGATTTCACTGAGGCTTTTTAGTCACGTATTTCAGGAGTCAGAAAGAAATTATCATGTTGTCAGAATTTGAAAGAAAACCAATAGCAGACTGCCTGCCTTTTTTGATAAATGCAATATTGTTTCAAGACCTTATAGATTAAAACTGTGCCAGTAGGTGTTTCTTTTGCATTGCATTCTGATTCCCTTATTTAAATTAATTTTGAAAATATTGAACACTTAAAATCATTGTGACCTGTACTGTGGTAGTATTTTTCTCTGAAAATAACATGTTGCTGTGCTAGTGCCTGAATGCTGTAATCTCATCAAAATGTTTGGACAATGGGTCTGAATCATGCTGGAGTGACATCAATGAAGTGCCTTTTTCTAGCTCAGTGAGAAACTTCTGCAGCTTGGAATGGAACAGAGGTATGGACAGTACTTTTTAAAACCAACTCAACTTCCACAGATTACTGTTTTGTGGGACATATTTTAATGTAGGGAGCTGTACTGGGACTGTCTGAATACTGTGGGCCAAACTGGCCTAGGTTAGGCCAGGCTGCAGTTTGACAAGATAGTTCAGGGCCTGTTTGTACTGACTGCTGAAGCAGCTGAATTTTGTAGGATGTTTGTAGTCTCCTCCATGCCTCAAAAGCAGCATGAAATAAAGCACAGAAATGTTTTGATTGTAATTTTAACAAGTGGACAATACAAAGGAGGAGCCAACTGAGAAGGAAATGGGAGATAATGAACAGGGAGTGACTTTCTGTGGAGGCTCTTGGAAATGTAGATGAGTAAACAGTGTTCGATGCAATACAGAACAAGGTACTATCAGAATGTTTCCAACAGAGAAGTGATGTGGTCAGAGTAATTATCTACATAAATAATCTTAGGCTGTGGTTTCAAGGTTGCTAATTCTAGGCCTGTGTACACCCAGATTTCCCAGCACTTCTAAATAGTCCAGACCAGGTATGGCCATGCTGTCACATTGTCCTCACATCAGTTTGTGCCCGTTCTACAGTTTTTCCTCTGCCTCTGCAGGGACTGACAATACCTGATGTTGTTTGAATGTCTGCTGGTACAAAATTATCCCATCAACATTTCTACTGATGAAATTTAAATTGGCAGAATGAGTTACAATTGAATTAGTGGTTTCCATTTGATGGCTGTGGTGTATTTGATCGTTAATGGGAAGGCTATAGTCAGCTTTACTGTATTGTCAAATCATGGAATTTACAGCTGTTAAAGGCTGTTGTGTTATGAGCTGAGCTGGTTAATGCTGGAGGGAAAGGTGTTTGCAGCAGCTCAGTTATGGAAGAAAAAGACCTAAACAAAAGTCTTAGTTGTGTGGATGGATCAAAGGGCCTTGTCTTACAGGTGCCATGTACCACAAGTCTAAATTTAGGCACAGCCTGGATGCTAGAATCTATACAACCATAGCTAAAAGTTGACATAGAAGCTTGAAATGGTTGGTAGGCTGGTGGTGTTATCCACAGATAACACAAAGAAGAGGACATCCAGGGAAGAGAAAGAACCAGGTTCTAGCTTTGAGCTATAGCGTCCTGCTAGTCATCCCCAGAGAGAGAAAATGGTTATGATTTGAGGGGAAAGGAGCAGATCTGTAAATCATCTGCATAGAGGTGGTACTTGTATTTCAGATGCGATAACTCTGGAAAAAAAAAAACGTGGGAGGATGAAAGCAGAATACAGCTCTGTGACGCAGCATGAGGAGAATCTGTCTAAGAACACTTGGAAGGAAGGCTAAATAGGTAAAATGAGATTTAAAGTGAAGCATACTTAATTGTGTCAGGTCAAACACAGTAAGGCTCAAGTACATTTTTTTTTTCTGAGCTCTGCTGAGCCTCTGAATGGCTTTGGTTAATCCACAGTGGAAATGGAGAATCCAATGCTGATAGTTTGATGTCTGTGGAATCAGTCTACAAATGCACCAGAGAGACAGGTAGAGAAGGAGATGGGGAGGGGTAAAGGCTTTTATTTATTGAAAACAGGCTTGGGGTCATTTATTTATTTATTTATTTGATGGTGGGATGTATGGGGAGATAGAAGGAAAAGGAGAGTGAACAAAGAAGGTGATATTATATTTTAGCCATAACATTAAATAAATAAATAAATAAATAGAGTTTTTTCCCTCTAGCAGAAACTAGACAGCTTCTGGGTTTTTTGTCTTTTGCTTATTCATTCATTTCACAGAGCTGAAAGGTGGGAAGAACAAGCACCATTCTCCCAATCACCCCTTGGGGCTGTTCAGCTTAAGATGTAGCTTTAACATGCAGCCGAGCCTATTTAATGACTTGTAGCTTCTGTAAGGAGGATTTACTTTTCTTGGCTTTGTGCTCTGTCACTTTCTTTGTACTGGTGCTGCTACTCTTTGGACCTGTTTGTCTATCACTTTTCAGAGTTCATTTGGCTCACAGAAGTGTCCTGATGAGTGCCAAAATCAGCACAGGCCAATCAGGAATGTGTAGCTGGGAGCAGAGTTCTGGGATATGTAGGGAATGTCACTTTCTCAGCAACCATTAGCTGAGGCCAACTTACTTTATCTTCTGAAACTCAGCCATTTAGGTAAGTTGATCAGCTCTTCCAGAAATGGATTTGTGAAATTCCTCTCTATTCCTACAGTGAAAGAGTAGGCAATTAATGAAGAAATATGTTGGTGATGATTCATGTTAATACAGCTCATCCTCATGGGATCAATCTGGCAGCTCACACCTCTGAAAGCAGATCAGATTCTTTGCAAAACATGCAAACTCTGGCAGATTCCTGCACTGACTGAGTTGCAGTTGATTCATCCTTTGGCTGAGGATATAGTTTCACTGAGATCTGGCTCTATGGTGAGCAGTCCAAGGAGTTAAACCACAAGAAAACTCTGTTTTTCCTACTAGCTTTCTGTTCACTAAATTCCTTGAATCAAACTGGCACCCATGTTTGTAGAAGTGTGGCAGCAGAAGGAAGGCTATGGGCAGAAGAGGGAAGCAGAATTGTTTTTTCAACCAGGAGCTAAACCTTTCATCCACCTTGTTGCATTGTGAAACTGAGCCTTTATGGATGTGGCTTGACAGTTGATTTCAAACTGATGTCATTCTGACTTTTGACAAAAGAAGTGGTCCTACTACTTCCCTGAGATCAGCCTTATTAAAACAAATCCTACTCAGAATTACTTATTTGAATATACAGTCATGGGGTTACTACCATCCACACGAGGAAGATAAATGACATTAGCAGTTGAAATGTGAGTTTGGCTTTCTTATGTAGCTTGGGATGGGGCCCAAATGGAGTGTTATTAATGAGCTAGTGGGGACTACATGCAGCTCTCTGCTCATTGTCTGCTAACAGCAAATTAAGTCTTGACTGGAGCCTCTTTTCTTTGATATTCCACTATCATTGATTTTCCTTTGAACACTGAGTCATTTACTGTACTCTTCCCTCTGTTAAAGGATGAGCTAATGGGATTATAAGTATATATATATATATTTTCTGTGATCAGCATAACAAGCAAAGTCTGCTTTCCTATGGATTTGTCCTGATGTGGCACTGCTGTGTGGATTCTCTGATATTAAGCAGCGTCTGCACATACTTGCCATTTTATCAGTGGCAATTTTATTATGGTCTATCTCAAGCTTGGCTTTGCATTTCACAGTAGTCACCTTTGAAAGCTCTATCTCTTTGTACAAATTTAGATGGAATCGGGCAGTGGCTTAGACATGCTTTTTTGGCAAGGAAAGGGAGAAAAAAAGGGGATCCACAGGCAGAAGAGCCAACAGACTTCCTTAAGAAATCAGGCTAAAAATGAATCTTCTGGCTGCGGTCTCTGTAAAGATCTCAAATCAGATACCAGAGAGAGAAGAAAAAGTAAGTTTAGCTGTTTGGCATGTAAAAGCCTCAGTTACCAGCTGCAACAGATTTCCCATAAGTAAGGTTATGCCAGTAGTTGGTGTCTACTCACTTGGTTACTTTTCCACTTGGTTACTTTTTACTTACTTGGTTCTTTTCTTCTCCAGTGTCCCCATCAAGCTTTGGGAACTTTTTTTTTTTCCCCTGCCAGAGCACACTCGTGCATCTGTTACTTTCATTTATTTTTACTTTAATGTTCATACTTGAATTTATCAAGTATGTAGGTAGTAAGACAAGCTGTTAAAGAGACTTGTGGTTTACAGGACTCTGTTGATGTCAGTGATGCCATAGAGAACAAAGGTTTTAGATGCAGCTAAGGATACAATTCCATTATTGTTCAAAAGCTTGGGTATTACATTGGATCTTCTCTGCAAGACATTTGTTGTGTGATTAAATGCTAGGGCATTTTATTTCCCCCTCCTTTATGAATTTACACAAAATTCCTATCACCTTAGAAACTAAAACAAACACTTTGTAAAAGGAAAGACTGGTCTATTTCAGATTTCTAGGTGGATGTCAGTTTATTTGTAACAGCACACTTCTAATAAACTTTGCAGATTTGTTCGGATTTTCTAAGTTCTTGAGTCTCTGACAGAGTTTTTACAGATACTCTTCACCCCCTAACAGGGCAGCTGGGTTCTGCAGTCTTCACAGAGGGGTTCTGGGTCTTCTTCCTGTCCCTTGCTCTTGATTACATGGTCTCTGAAGTACGTGTGTAGTGTCTCCAGATGTTAACTTTTTTCAGCCCCAGCTCAGTTCCCTGAATCTGTGCTCTTGTCATTAAGGAATGCTGGTGCTGCAGCAAGGGAGCAGGAAGTGGTCAGTCAGGCTTAACAGGAATTGTGCTAATATCCTAGTGGTGCTCCAGGTCTGTGCTAGGTGATGACGACCCTGTAAAACAAAGCAGTATATGCTCTGGAGAAGGCAGGAGAATGAAGAGGGGGGGAGGGAGAGAAGACAAAAGAACATCCCCATGTAACTGTGGGAACTCTCCACGACAGGCAGGCTACTCCAGCTTGTCCTCCTGTCTGTACACTGAATCATGTGATGAGCCTCAGAGTAGCAGCATCCTGCCCTGTGACCCGCATTTCAGCTCCCAGCTGTGTCTGCTACACTGGTTGGCAGGGGGTGGGTGGAGAAGCCACGGCACATGTATGGTTGTGAGAGAGAAGCCCGTCTTTCTTGTGGGGGTGAATGAACCAGGTGGGAGTCACTGCAGCCTGGCAGATTGCACTGTTCTCTAGGCCCTGGTGAATAAATGTAAAAATGAAGACAATTTTTTTTTTCCCTGTAGAGCAAGACTGTGGGGCTTTGCAGAAGGATGGCATGCAGGAGCTGTTACTTTCAGTTAAAAGGATTTGCGTGCACAAACCAGGCAATTTGACAGAAAACAAACTTCCTGAGGTGGTCCCATCAGCTGTGAGCTCTGATACCACCTCACTGTGCTTGGGCTTGGGTCTGCTTCCCAGAGCAAGCAGCAGCTTAGGCTGTGACTGATCTCCCCCAAACTGAGCACTGCTCCATCTGCGCTTCCCCTGGGGACAGCCCCTGTGCTGCAGCATTCTGCAAAACGCCAGCTGCTAGGGAGCTCTGCAACAGGCAAAGAGTAAAACAGAATGGAGTTTGCCACAGAGTCAGAGCCATCGGAAGCAATATTTCCCGTGGCCTTGGGGTCTCCTTTGTGTGGATGCAAATAGTTGGGGTCTGTCAGCACATTTGGAAACAAGGGGAACTGTGAAGAAATGTGAAGGAGTGAGGCACTCTGGCATCTGTGAGCTCCCACGAGATCGGTGCTGGGAACTTGTTTGCTGGCACTGAGGCCCAATGGTGACAATCCCTAGTGGCTGCAGCTGCTCTCCGTGTGCCGGGCACGGTGTCACGTCTCCACAGTTCCCCACACGTGCTTCTCCCGAGCTTTGACAGAAACGATCCCTCTCTTAAACCCTTATCCCTCTCCACGCGACTTCCCCCTTTGTTTCCCTCCACCTGTTTCACACTCGCTGCTAAGCAGGCGATGCTCCTGTTTCTATTTCCCATCCCGCCTTTGTTACTCCCTTCTCCCCACCGCTTCCTGTTCCTCATTATCGCTTCGCTCCGCTCCCCCCGCGGCGCAGCCCGCCGCTTCCCCAGCAGTCCTCCCGCCCGCCGCGGGCAGCATCCCCCGCGGCCGCGCCCATAGGCCCGGGCGGCGGCGGCGGCGGCGGCACCCCTGAGACCGGCTGCCGTACAACATGGCGGCGCCCACGGGCCGCCCGCAGCCGCGGGGAAGAGGAAGCGTCCGCCTCTCTAAGCGTCCCGGTGCGCGCCGCGGCCGCCCCGCGAGGGGTTCCTGCAGCCGGTTCCGCGGAAACGCAGGTGGCTGGTGGGCCGGCAGGGCCCAGCTGGGAGCGAGGGGTAGCGGTACGCGTCCCGGGAGAAGCCCCGAGCGACCGAACATCGGGGCGCTGCGGGGGCACCCGGGGGAGCGCCGAGCTGAGCGGCGGCCGCGGGGCTTCGCCGCCGGCAGGATGCTTCCCGTGCCCGGAGCTCGCCTCGTCCAGCTACGGACGTGGGTGTCTCGGAGCTCGGAACGCGTATCGCTACGTCGTCTCTAACGCCCGCCTCTCCTTTCTCTTTGCAGGCCATGATAAAACCTGACCGCGCCGCTCCGAGAGGGTGAAGCGCAGGGTTACAAAATGCCCAGGCAGGCGGCCGTGCCCGTGGCTCTGGCGGCCTTGCTGGGTATCGCCGCGGGGGGGCTGGTTCTGTGGAAGGCCGCCCAGCGCCGGAGTGGCAGAGCGCGCTGCGGGCGCCTGCGGGAGGAGGCGGCGGGGGAGCGGCCGGAGGAGAAAGAAAGCGAGGCGGGGGGCAGAGAAGCGCTGCCCCTGTTCGCGTCCCCCACCCTTTCCTGGGTGGAAAGGAGCCTCGGCGCAGATATAATGATCGTGTCGGAGCGGCAGGAGTGGGACCGGGTGGAGCCTTTGCTGAAGAAGGAGCTGGAGAAGTGGCCGGTGCTTGGAATGGACTGCGAGTGGGTGAGTGATCGGAACGCCTCTCCTTTCGGTTGCGAATTGTCGTAGGAAATCCTTTGGGGAGGGGTGAGTCCTTGCCCGAATGGATACGGCTTGGTCAACCGTTGAAACTTATTATCCCTCGTGGCACCAGCGAAGTACCCGCTAACGGTGGTTATTCTCGCGTTTCAGTCTGCCGATGGTAGGGAGTTCATTCGTAGTTGTATTTGTTTGCTGGGTTGTTGTGATAAATCTGGTTCTAAACGTGCGGTGATCGTTGTATGGCTCAAAAGCGCTCTGTGCTTTGTATCGTGTTTCTCTAAATGTGATTTTGTAAAAGTGGTTTGGATTTATGCTATCTTAAATCCAGCTATGTACTGGGGAAAGTATCTCTCAAAGATAATAAACCAGAATTGGAGATGTTCTTATCTACTGATAGTAGCTACAGCTCACTGGCTGTCCCAGGGAGCAGGGCTCTGATTACGCTTGCATGTTTGCTTATGTGAACTCTCAACGCAGACTTGGAGTCATTTATAAAGCTCGACTTTGCCATTGTTTCTGCCTGGAAATTTATTCACATCATATTCATTAGTATAACCGCAGTTAAACAGTGTGTTTGCCATAAGCACTTTTATGGTGGGTGGCTTTGTGCTGAGGAAGATTAAGGAATGCTGAGGAGGATTAAGCTCCCCCCAATGGGGGGTAGGGGGTAGAGGAGGGAAATTTCTCCTGTAGGAGTGTAGCAAGAAGTAGCTGCTGTGGAACAGTAATAATAAGCTGTGGGACAGATCACTTAATGTTCAAGGGAAAAAAGATTAGATGCTTGTAACAACTCTTGACTGCATATTCTGACAAGTATTTCCTGTCTTTGGTGGCCTCTTCTATAATTTGTTCCAGCTGCAGTTTTACCAGTAATGCTGAAACTCAGCCTGTGATTTTTGTCTTTCAGGTATCTGTGGAGGGAAAAGCAAATCCCGTATCCCTCCTACAGATGGCTTCTTCCAGTGGCCTTTGCATTCTCGTTCGGTTGCCCAGGCTTGTTGCCAGTGGACAGCCTATCCCAAAGACCCTCCTGGACATCATGGCAGATGATGCTGTGTTGAAAGTAGGAGTAGGATGCTGGGAAGACGCCTGCAAGTTACTTCAGGATTATAGTCTTCCAGTCAAAGGAAGTGTGGATCTCCGGTATTTAGCCATGAGGCAGCGGTGAGTGTCTGAAGACAAAGGCAGATGTTTTGAGGGCATCATTTGTATTGTTTAAATATTTAAAAGACGGTTTCTGTGTGCTGGATGATGCCAGGTAGGTATGGAGTTCTCAAGGTGGTGCACTCTCTTGGAGAGCATGAGCATTGACAGCAGCATCCCAAGAACATGTCATGCCTGTATTTTGTGGTCTGAAATGAAAGGAAACCTTCATGAGTATTAATCATGTCAGTCTTCTCCTGTAATACCTGTGAAGGCTTTTCTGAGTATCATGCTTCAGCCTGTATAAAGGCCAAGTACCGTGATATACTGCAGGCAGAGTGATCACCATGTATGCAGACGTTGAGTACGCTGCCTACTGGTATGGGTAAATATGCTAGTGGCACATAAGTGGAACTGCTGAATGACAAGATTTCTTGAAAAGTGGCTAAAACTAGTTTTAATATTATTTTATAATGACACTGCTTCCATTTATAGGTTGCAGTTGTGATGTCATTCCTCATCGATCCTAAAATAAAATGTTTTACTTTGAATATTCTTCATGTTTGCTATATGTGTGATGTTAGTGGTGTGGAGCATGATCTTGCTCACCTGGTGGTGCCTTTGTATTGTGGAGGATGGACTTCTTGTCCCTAGAAGCCAGGATTCCTCTTGAGCCATTCCTGGCTCTTGTACTCCTCAAAAAATATCTCCAGGCTTGGATTGGTTGGATTCTGTTCTAGAATCCCTGGGACACACAGTCCATCACTCAATGCCAGATCTCTCTATTTGATAAGCAGGTAGTTCAGAGCAGAATACTTCAGCCTTAAATGTTATCAGCTCCCAACCTTGCCTGTTTTGCATATTGCAGACACTAGATAATTGCCAAGTCTAAGATGGACATTTTTGTGGAGGGGGAGGGCTTGTAAAGCTGACAGGCAGCTAGCTATATGCTGCTTGAGTGGGAGTCATGCATCAAGTGCACTCAGTTCTGGCAGAATCAGGCTGTATGAGGCCATCCAAATTTGCATGAGTGTTTAGTTTTGTTTTTAATGCTTGTTTCACTTTCTTTGTTAAAACTAAAGGAAGGATCTACTTCACAACTGCCTTAGCCTTAAGTCTTTAGCTGAAAAAGTCCTGAACTGCCCGCTTGACAAGTCTCCTCATATGCGTTGCAGCAACTGGGAGGCAGAAGAACTGACACAAGATCAGGTGTGTCTTCCACTTTAACTTAGTGTTTTTGGAGAAAAAGGAACTCTTTTTATGAGAGGAAAGGCAATGTAATATGGAGATTTGTGCCTTCTTTGAGTTCTGCCTCAGTAGCTTCTGTGTATCTGTGATGTGAAGTCAGTTATGGATTCTATGCCTGAGTTTCCCTCCTTTTCTGTGAAGGTGATTTTCTGTAATTCTCAGTGGATTCTTGCCTCTTGCTTTCTTTTAATTCTTGAAGATTTTTAAGGCAAGATCCCTGGAAATATTTGTGCACCCAAATCCTCACTTTTTTCCCCTTCCCATACATAGCAGTCAGAGCAATATCAGAGAAATGCTGAAAACCAAAGCTACATTCACCATCTTTATGCTATTGTGGTTTCCCTCATTGCTCACATTCTTCAGTCATGCTGCGGATGTCTACGATATCAGTGACCAGTAGAGGGAGTGACAGGACAAATAATCGCGTTGAATGTTAGTAGGCAGTGTGTGGGAGTGCCTGTGAGCATTTCAGGCCTGACTGACCCTAAAACGTGGCATATGCAGTGGTACAAAAGTGTGACTTAACTGCCAGAGTTTTGTGTGAGTTTTGAAGAGAAATAAATCCAGCTTTGCTGGATCTAGTGTTAAAGACTGATGGGGCTTGGAAGTGTTTGCTATTTGCCAGTGTGTCAATGTCTATGCTTTTCTGCAGGTTCTCTATGCTGCTAGAGATGCCCAGGTCTCGGTGGCTCTGTTCCTCCATTTGCTGGGATTTGCCTGTCTCCCTGCTACATCTAAAGGTGAAAACTCTGTTTCTGTTTGGGAAAAAGTATTGAGTAAATGCCAAGGCTTGGTGGATATCCCATTTAAAGGAAGAAAAAGTGGTAGCACGGGAGAGGACAAGAGTGGAGAGGCACGTTCTCCTCAGAAAGGGAAGAATCGGAAATCTTTGGTGAATGTCCATTCCTCTGGCAGTCAGCAAGTGAGAGATCCTCGGAGGCAGAAGCGAAAGCCTCTGGGTGTGGGATATTCTGCAAGGTAAATATCTAAGTAAATTTTACTCCTTGAACCACAGCTGAAAACTGATTGATACTCCTTGCTCTACTTGTTAAATAAAGTGCATAATCCAAGCAAGGGAGGGAAACACAAGTCTCAGCAGTCATGAGAACCAATTCCTATTTCTGTTTTCCCAGCTTTTCTTTATTGAAAGTTGGCAGGAGCACTCAGATCTGTATTAGGTCTTGAAAAGATTGAGAGGATATCTTTGTTTTTTACCTTTCCTTATAATATTGAGACACCAGGGAAAAGGTGTAAAACTGGGTAGAGCAGATCTTGTGAACAGCGTCTGCCTCATGAACTGCTCCAGTTCAGAGGTGTCAAGAGACTGAGCAGACCTGAAAGATGATGTGAGGTGCCAGGCAGTGCGGGAAGGACCATCTGTAGCAGTGACAGTGTTGCATTTCTGTGTGGGCCATGGAGAAAGGAGGGGACAGTTCTACTCTGTCCTTGCAGGGATAGCTGTTGCTGTATTTAGGTTCCCCAACCAGCAGGCTGTTTTGTAGGGCAAATCCTAAATTCCTATGGTCTTTTGCTATTGCAAGTTTTGTTCTTTTAAATAAAACAAGTAGGAGAGGTCTCTTAGTGCAGTAGGAAACATGGAGAACCAGCATGTTTGGTTTTGTTTAGATGCACTCTAATAAAATGAATCACGTGGATGTGATTTTCTGTGAAATTTTCTGTGACTACCTGTATTTAGGAAGAAAAAACATTCATTTCAGTATTTGTTTTCTCCTTTTCAAGTTTACTGGATGACATTGTAATGTAATCTATAATACTGATTTCATTATCAGTCATTAACAATATTGTGTTGTACACAGTAAGTCTCTTCAGATTTTGTTTTTGAACTTGTAACCTGTGTCATAGAGAGCACAGAGGTCCTCATGGGAAGATTGAAATTTAAACAAAGTTGCATTCCAAGCTAGAATGAGATCTCACTGTTTGCTTGTTTTGTTTTTAACCATGCTTGATTTCATGAGAGATCTGTAGACTCACTGTTCATTATAGTATCTCCAGCACACTGTTCTGTTGTTCTGTAATAAGATTGGATGTGATTTCAAAAGTCATTTTCTTCTCTTCCCTTCTGTAAGCATGTTTAGTTTGAATGTACTCTCACTTATGATGTTGTTAGAGCTGAAGCATTGCTGTGTGGTGGAAAGATTCCTGCCATGTCATTATTGCTTTCTTTTTTTTCCCGCTCATCCCCAAGGACATCAGCAGAAATCCTTTAGCTAGACTGCATTTTTTTTTTTTAGTTGATAGAACTTCATTGAGTGAATATACAGTGGACTGAGCAAATACTGTGTGAATTACCTGTGCTCCAAGAATGTTGTGGGATTTTTGTTTGTTTGTTTTTAACATTGCTCTTGGAAGAATGAAGTAATTGCTCTTCACACTTAAGTTTTAAACAAATGATCTTACTGAAACTTTAAAGTTATGGTCTTAGGTAGCTGATGCTTGATTTGCAGGTGGCTGCAGTATGGGGTGCATCACTATAGATAAATCTGTTATGCTATCATAGTTTCTGCAATGCTGTCCTTATTTACAGAAAATCTCCACTGTATGACAACTGCTTTCTGCATGCACCAGATGGACAGCCCTTGTGCACTTGTGATCGCAAGAAAGCTCAGTGGTATCTGGACAAGGGGATTGGAGGTGAGCATACCATTTTTCCAGCTGGTGTTTAAAATACAGCACTTTTGTACTGTATTTCATTCACAGGGCATGATTTTTGGTACCCTTTTTATTAAAAATGCTGTCCTGAATGTTTCTCTTGCTCTAACATCATTATCATAGATTTAAATACAAATTTGTCTTGAATATTCTCTTTGCCTTTACTCTTTCAGATCTAGTTAGCAAAGACCCATTTGTTGTGAAGCTGCGGTTTGAGCCTTCAGGACGTCCTGAGTCTGAAGTTGATTATTATCTGATGGTTAAAGAAAACCTGTGTGTTGTATGTGGCAAACGGGAGTCCTATATTCGGTGAGTTGTTCAGTGGGATAAGAGAAAAACACGTAAAATGGGACTGAAGTCTGCATCTAGTTTGGCATCAAGAAGTTAGTTGCCTGAAACACTCTGCTTGCTCACATCTTGGATGGTCCACTGCTGTTTGAATGCTCCATGATCAATTACATCTGGGTAAGTTTGACACTGAACAGGCCAATCTTCACTCTTAGTGAGGAAGGAGCTGGCTTGTATATGTCTTTGTGTGGGGCTGCTGAATCATGGCCTGAACCTCTGATTGATCACCTGAGGTGAGCAATGAGTCAGCCACAGGAGCACAGCTGAAGGCAATTCACCTGTGCTGCAGGAAGGGATGGAGCCTGGCTGCACCTCTCCTAGACCCATTTAAGAGCTGACTGCCAGTGGGGAAAGATCTCTTCTGGAGATCTGCTCCACTGGAGTTTTCTATGTGAGCCCAGGCCAGGGTGAGTGTCCTTTACTGCTCTAGTATAATAATTACATAAGCCAAGCTCTCAAATATACTATTGTCATCTGTATATTCATTGATTGTACAGTCTTACAATTTTAATTACAGGGAGCAGCAGTATGCAAACGCATGCTGTTTCCATGGTGTGGGAACAAAATAAATATACTGCTTCTGCTAGTACTTGATCCTTAAGTTTTTGAAAGACTTATGTGACCTGAAGTCTGTGAGGTCACAACAAGAAAAACTGGAGATATACAGAAAGCTTGTGTAGAGAAATACAAGTAAGGAGTTGTGGATCCTCTTAGTGCTTTGTGAGTCTTGTCCCTCATGTTCTTTGTTTTCCAATATTATCAGCTGTACTTTAGTACAACTACAGTATTGTTAGTTGTGCTTTTATGGGCCAGAAAAGGAACTGGGGAGTGGCAGTTCCAGGCAAATTTAGTGAACCCTCTGCTTCTTCTCCAGAAAGAACATTGTTCCTCACGAGTATCGAAGGCACTTCCCCATTCAGATGAAGGACCACAACTCCCATGACGTGCTCCTACTCTGCACCTCCTGCCATGCCATCTCCAATTACTATGACAACCATCTCAAGCAGCAGCTGGCTGAGGAGTTTGGTGCTCCTATTGGCTCTGAGGAAGGAGTGCGTCTGCTGGAGGACCCTCTGCGCAGGCAGGTGCGCTCCGGGGCCCGAGCTCTGCTGAATGCAGACAGCCTGCCAGACCCTCGAAAGGCAGAACTCCTACAAGGCATCAAGGACTTCTTTAACGTAGAAGCTGTGACCCCAGAGATGCTGCAGGAAGCAGCTGGTCTAGAAACCAGGTATAATAAAACCACCTGTAGATATAACATTTTAGTCATTTATGTTAGCATGTGAATTCAGGCAAAGGAAATCAACACAAGAAGCCTTGGGTAAATATGAATGAAACAAATCAAAATCCAGCAGCATTTGCAGAGCTGAGGTTTGTACATGCTGACATTTTCCTGCTAAGCCTTTAAATGAAAAAAAGATGAGACCCATTGCTGGTCTCCTTGGCATATGAAGTACCTTTCATAAAATAATGTCAAGTTAAGGGATTTCTAAATTTGAGACTAGGAGTTGTTCTGCACAGGAAATAAAAGCCTCTAAAAGCACAACTTTATCGCTTGTGTAAACCTGAAGAGTCTGGATTTATAGTACTCTGATAAACTTCACTGGAAATCAAGGAGAGAAAGAAGATAACTGTCTGTGCTTTATCATGAGTCTCTAAGCAGACAGATGAACCCTGGATTTCTTCCTGTGTTTTTATTTTACTGTCTTGTCCCCACCCTGGCAGTGGTATGTGGACTGTAGACCTTGTGTTTTTTTTCCCCCCTCTTTCCATTTATTTTCCAGAAATCTCCATCTATTCTTACTCACCACTCATCCCTTCCACTATTTTCTGCTCCTTTTGAAGGACGTGTCAGAGTGGGAGACTGCTGGTATGATTTGTCTTTGTCTCCTTTACTCATCTTTCTCTCAGCCTCCCCAAATATCTTTTAACTAGTATCTGGTCTCTCACTGCATGAAGATATTTTCTCCTTGTTAAGCTCACTGTTGTTTGTAATGTGCCAGTGTTACATCTCAGTACATATCCAGGCAGGGAGTCCAATGGGCAGGATTGAGGCTCTGGAGCAGCATATTGTTCTTGCCTTGGAAATTTGCAGTCTGTCTCCTGAGGAGCATGTAATGGGCCTTGAGAGCTTTATTTAGTATTGCTATAAAAGAATAACACTTTCTCATTTCAAAGAACCTGGCTTCCCACTGTAGCTGTGTTCCAGAAAGCAGTCTGGCACTGAAGCAAAGTTTAATTCTCCCTCCTGGGTCCCCTCCTGGTTAGCTTACCATGTGGCTGTAATTAAACCAAGCAGCTGAAGGCATCTTAAGCATCTTGCTGTTCCTTTTAGATGAGTCAGATGGAGTCTGACAGTGGACTTGTGTGAAAATAAACTCCGCTTTTGTCCTGGCAGGATCTGCAATGAGAGCTACATGCCACATGGACTGAAGGTGGTACAGTGTTGTGCTAAAGGAGGCCTGCGCTCCCTCATGCAGTTGGAGAGACGCTGGCGGCAGCATTTCTTGGACAGCATGCAGCCCAAACATCTCCCAGAGCAGTGGTCAGTGGACCACAACCACACGAAGCTGATCCGAAAATATGGGGAGGATCTTCAGGTCGAGCTGTCATGAAACTAACTTCCTGGACTTATGATAGTGTCTAATAGATGTATGTAACTGAAAGTGGAAAGACTATTTTCATTTCTGTTTCTCCACTAACATCAGAGCCTGGCTTTGTGAACAGGCAGCAGTGAGTTGACATTTTACAAAGAGTTAATCTGCTGACTTGAATTTTATCGGGTGGTTAGGAATTTTTAATCCCAAACTGTCACTGGATAGTTCAGTGCAGGAATTATACGCCAAGGGAATTTTTCTGTTCTAATTGATTACTGGGAGTTATTTTCTATTCCTGGGATGTCTGGTGCCTCCAGACCCTCTCTTTTAACATAGAGCACAATATGTGAACATTTCCAGGTTTTCAAGAGATAGATATGCACCTTGGCTGCACCACCAGCATCTCCTGATAATAAATCTTTCTTTGCTTTCAGTGCAGTTGTACTCAAGTGAGTTCTTCCTGGAGAAGATGCCCCACTAGAGAGAGATTCCTTGTTCAGAAATAGCAAAGAAATCTTACTGTTTTGTTTTGTTTGTTTCAGATTCTGCAAAGTCTTTGCAGCACTGCAATAGGCCTCAGTGAGTATCTTGTTGCCTGAGGAGAAGTGATACTGTTTGATTCTGGCAGCGTGGAAGCATCTATGTTGAGTCTTTTTTTTTTTTTTTTTTTTTTAAAAACAGCTTCCAACAGCACAGAGTCTGTAAAAAGTGCTTTTTCGCCAATTTCACTTGCTTACTGTGAGTAGCTCTTGGCAGGTACTGTTTCACACTAGAGTGAAACTCAACCAGGTGTCTTAAAAGGAATAAGAAATAAACTTTATTTAAAGACCAGCTTTTTTTGCTTTTTAAGAAGTCATATCATGTATGGCAGGAAGCTAGAAAATCAAGTGTTTTCTTCTTGGATTTGATTTGTGGTGATGATCAGATCGTACTCTCCATGCCTGTTTCCTTGTCTCTAAAATGAGACTAATAGTACTTACCTATCTCACAAGGGTGTTGTGAGGATTGATTAATCAAGGTTTTTGTAAAATTCTTTGAAAACTTAAGGCAGTGTGTTGTAATTACTATTGTTGTTATTAAAAATGTGTTACTGTCTTGACTTTCTTAAATATTTGTGATTTTTGCCTGAGGTTAGACCTTAGTTAAATACGACTATAAAAATAAATCCCCCTTTCTTTGAAGTCAGTTTTGATTATTTCGATTGCATGAGGTGAATTGTACTTCTGAATGAGACTGTGCTCAACTTCTATAAGCCTCTGTAAAGAAGTCTCAGTATGACCCTTGCCATACTTCATGCTATGTTGTGTATTTCTCAATAACTTTTGGACAGAATCCTGGACTTGCTGTGTTTATGGTGGAAAGTCTCCACTATCAGGCAGTTCAAGAAATTTCACAGGCCAGGGGTGAAAACCACCCTGTAGCAGAGCTTGTTTGAGATAAAGAGGAGCCACGGAGAAATGGTGTGTTTGTGCCATCCTGGAGGAGCTGCTGTAGCAACCTGGGTGAAAGGAATCAAAGATTCATGGTAAATAATTGTTATTGCAGAACTGCAAATTAGGCCATTCTCATTATAAGGGAAATGTTATGCCTTTCCTTTGCCTTTGGCAGGTCTTAACAAAAAGTCATCTATCCAAATGTGTACTATCCTTGTGCTCGTTCATGTTGCTGATTGTAATCTCAGTGAGACCCTCCTGTCTACAGCAGCAGCCTGGGTATAACTTTATTTCTTCAAACCGTTTTGAGCGTATGTTCAGATAGTGTTATTTCCTATCTCTGCTGACTTCAGGCAGTGAGAGCTCATTGTGTGGCTCAGAAAACCCCTTTCAACAGTCTGGAATAGCAAGTATCCATCTCACTTCTTTGCTGTTTCATTTTTCTCCCTTTGTTCTGATGCATGAACTATTGATAAAACCATCCTTCCTGACAAGAACCTAAGGGCTGACCACAGGACTGCTGTCATTTTTGTTTACTGAGGGGGAAAAAAACCAAAACATTTTGAGACAGGAATTGGACTAATGGTCCCTGGACTTTGGCTAACCTGCTATCTCAAATGACCTTTATCTTTTCAGATCACCTCAGAAATAGGAGCTTGCAAGGAAAGCTTTCCTGTAAAATATAAATTAAGATTCCTCATTGCTGTTTGTAAGATATTCTTAACTTGCGTGATTTGAAGTCAACCTGAAAGAAGAGAGAAATGGTATATTTACTGCGTAGAAATACAGTATTTTTGTAGATGGTTGTGATTTAACATTTTCTGCATTTTAATCGAATGTGTGCTTTTTACTGTTCAGTAGATTTTGCATATGGTTACCATGGGCACTTGCTGGGCTTTGTTGGGTCACAGACTAACAGGGAGAAACATCTGTTTCCTCCTTGTAGAGTTGATTGGACTATGGAATGTACAATGATCAGAGGAAGACAAAGGCAGTCTACAGATTAAATTTCTGTATGCATTTTTTTTTGCTAATTGTTACATTCAGTATAAATCTGCTCTTTTACCAGACTTAACCACTAGTCAAGCTCTTTTTTTTCCTTTTTTGCATGCTTGCTTTTTCTCTTATTCCTGCGTATCCTACTCCATCTTTGTCATTCCTTACAGTAACACCTATCATCTGAAGTTTGCCTAAGGTATGCTGCCAGAAATGGAGGGATGTTTCCTTTTAACCTCTCACTTGCTACCTCTAGATTAGTGGGGAGGATCCTCCAGCTGCTGCAGTCCTCACACCTACTTGGTTTATGAGTTCTCCATAGGTGTTGCCTCCATCCTTTCCCTTTCAAGCAGTTTGTCCTTGTGAGATGGATGTGCTTGGAGAACCTGTTAGATTCCTTCTGGTCTGTGTGAGACCTGAGGAAGGCTCGAAAGAAAGTCAGGTTTTATTCTGGCAAGGCAAGAGCTAAGGTATTATTTTAAATTTGGGAACACATTTACCTCAGGAAAACATAACGTAGGTGGGATCTGGTGGCTGTTCTTCTGTGTGGAATCAGGTTATTGTGCTCTGATCTTGGTCACCCTCTCCAGTTCAGCAGCATTTGAAGCTGTGCAGGTTCTGCTGCCGTATGAGATCTGCTGCTGTTGTAAAATTAGCTGTCAAAAGTGGCCAAGCTGGAATGCCAGAACTGTGTCAAAGAATCTTCTAGGAGCCCTTACTCCAAGACTTCTTGGAGCAGTTTTAGATGCAAACCCTCTAGGCTCGAGGCTAGGCTGTGCTTTGCCAAGCTGACCAGAGGGTTGTGCTGTGGGGAAGGGGTGTGATAAGGAAGGGCCGTCGGGCTACAGCCTTCTTCCTCTTGTTCTTACAATTCAGTGAGCTTACCCCAGAATTTTTGCCAGGGATAACAACAAAATAACTAAAATGTTTGTAACGCTGCTGGGAAACTGTGAGGTCTATCTTGCTGCTCTGGCACCTATGTCTTACTCAGCACTTTTCTGAGCATGTCACTGGGTTCTGTTTCCAGAGATGCTCCTCTGGAGCTGCAGGAACAGCAGCACCTTTGGTGTGTTGGTTTACTTTCCTGTATGGGATGCAAACTGATTCCTGTCTTCCCAAACATTACAGTTTGCCTTTTCTTGGCTGTGCAGTGACTTTGGCATAATTCCACAGGGCAGGAAGTGCCAGGTGAGCAGAGTTTTCCACAGCCTGGAGCTGCAGTAAGGACTGTACTTTCAAACAGGCCACATGTGACATGTTAATTATGCTGCTGACAGGCTTGGCATTTGGAGGGCCTTGATTTCCTGTGACAGCTTTTAAAGGTCTCAGCTGTCACCCTTCGTGACTGACAAGGCTAAGGCAGCATATCCCTGTGGGCTCCTTGTGTTTCCTCTGTTCATTACTCATTAATGCTGGGGATGGAAGCTGTCTTCCTGTTGCATTTCTATTACTCTGACTCCCTGGAGAAGATCTGAACTCTGCACTCTCTATTACAGGTTTTATTTCATTTTACAGATTTTACTGTTTTGTTTTTTGTTTTTTTTTTTCTCTCCTCTGTAAAGTCAATATGGTATCCCTTGAGAAGGTACCTCGATGCTCTGGTGCAGGGCCTAAATGTCTCTGGGGAATGGGACCTTGCACAAGCAGGGGACAAAGAGCCACCACTGACCTCAGCAGCATGCAGTGTGCTGATGGAGTGGCACCTCTGGTATGAACCAGCAGGTCAGGTTCCACTGCTGCTCCTGGATCTCCTTTTCCTTCCTTCAGGCCTCCAGGAGGACTGCTTTCCAAGCAGGAAAACAACAGCAGTCCTAAAAGGTAACTTCACAGATGAGCAGGCGGTGCATCTTTGCATGGGGCAATGCTTCAGTATCTCAGGCCTGTCCCTAATTGCTTTTCTCATTCCCTTGGTCTGTTGCAGGCTGTCACGTCCTTTCCCCAGTCCCCAGTATCCTTTGGTTCGTGGGGAATAAGGGTAATTTAAAGCACTTTCTCACATCTGTGTTACCTTATGTAAGTGATGTAAAGGCTTTTCCCCATCCTCGGGTACATTGCTTTGGAGGAACGGGAGGCATTTTGAGAGAAGTGCAAAGAAGACTTATCCCTCTTCCTCTGGGAGTTTTCCACAGAGACACAGCTTGTCCTGTTGTATCAACCCAGCAGCAAGACAGCTGTGTTATATGCTCTTATGTGTAGAGTGGGTAACATAAGAGAGCCAGCATGGTTAACTTTAGTGAGGGGGAAGCCAGAAAGGTATGGATGAAACATAATTCCCTGCATTCGAAGCAGGCTGCTCTTCCACTGTGAATGGCACTGTAAGCTGCAGGTGATGTGGGAAGGAAGTTCTGCACCAGCTGGTTGCTGCACTCTCACTGCCCACTTAGCTGTCCCTGTGCTGTTTGACTTCACTAATGTGATGCTACCTCGGTGGTGCTGGTAGCCAGGAGACAGAGCCAAACCATCTTTCTGTTGTTACTGGTCTTTGCAAGCTATTGGATGAGTTCCGTTTCCAAGATGGTGGAAGAAACAAAGACTGAAGAAAAAAAAATATGGCTGAGGCTTTTACTGTAAAATAACGATGTCATCTTTTAACAGTAAGAAACCATTTCTCCTGGTACAGGAGAACTCCAGCTTCAGCTATAAATGATATAAAATATGGCTTTTATCTTTCTTCACCTAAAAATGGAAAGTTTGTGTGGTGATTAGGGAGCAAAAGAGAGAAGATGTTTATGCATCTCGGCACCAGTGGGGCAAGTATGAGAGAGAGGCCGAGGTGAACCTGTAGGCTTAAGGGAAGAGCTGCATGTCCAGGTCCTTTTCTCCCCAGAAAGTGTTTCTCTAAGGAGCTGTTCTGCATTGTGGTGTGCTCTGTGGGGTTCTGCCATGTATTGGTTTCGTACTGCTTAGCAGCATGTCCTTTCTGATAGATCACCCTTTGGGAAATGCCTAATAGTACTTTGCATCGGTGGACATCTGTCAGTTGCTCTCCCTTTTTCCTCTGTTCTCCGGTTCCATCCAGGACATTCAGCTGTAAATAAAAGCAGAGGGACTCTGCTGATGGCAGGCTGAGAAAATGAGAGTGGGACCTCCTTTAAATGCATTGTGAATAAAAACTCATTATCCTAACTTGTCTAGCAAGGGCTATGGGGAGCTCAAATCTGTGCTCTGTTTGCGTGTGTGGCTTTATGTTGTATTTGTGCTATTTAGATAATGTTTTCCATATGTTTTACAGTGTTACATTCTCTTTTTCCCCCTCTGGCTCCCCTGTGATAAATGGCAGCAATACTGGATGTCGTTCAGCTGCATATCTCAAATCACTCTGCTGATATCTTAAAAGAGTGCCTCTATTTTACACATATTTTCCCTTAGGAAAAACATCTCCTCCTCGCGAGGAAGAAAGTCAGCCCAAGCAATGAGATTAGAACTTGAGCAATCCTTACAGAGACCTGGAAAATGTCAGGCTGGGCTGCACGACTCTTGACAAATTGGTTATGGAGGGGAAAAGCTCCATAAATCAAACAGACCCATGGCTCTGTGTGTGACTGCCAAAGGTGACGACCACTAGATGGTGCTGAGCATTAGACCCTCGCAGACACCCGAGCAGTTTTGCTCTCTGCATCGTGAATGGGCTCTAGCTCCATTATGTCCTTGCGTTCCAGTTCTGCTCTGCTTCTTCCGAGGTTTCCAGCTTGCAGGGAGTTCCTGTAAGGTGCCCTTGCCCCCAGCAGTGTATGAGTGCTGTAGCAGCTTTGGACAGAGAAGCCAGAAGGTGCAGTGAGTACTAGGAGAGAGGTGGGAGAGCTGATGCCTCCTGCTGTGCTTTAAAAACAACAGCAAGAGTAGATAATCTTCATTCTACTCGCTTGAAATAGTCACCTTCAGTCCTTCTGGTGCCCGTTGCTTCTTGGCACAGGTCGCACTGCTTCCTCCCAGGCAGTGAGCTGAGCGACTCCCCAGTTGCGAACCATCTGCACTGCCAAACTTGGTGGTGATAAAGCTGAAAATCTGTCCTACAGCTGGGCACCTTGCTCCCACCCTTACTGTGTGCCTTTCAGTCACCTGCTGCCACACCAGCCACGCAGCCCTGCTTTGGGAATTGCTCTAATTAACGTGGATTTTTTTTTTTGCTCTTAAGAAGTGTCTGTGTGTGTATCCTACACCAGAGAGAGGTTTAATATTGCTGTTGTACAGCTGCCGTCACTGCTGCTGCAGATGTGCCCTTGGCATGCACTCTTCCCCTTCACTCCTTGCCCTGTGTTTTAACACTGAGCTTTGCTCCTTCAGACAGATGCTGCCAAAGAAAAGAAGAAGAAGAAAAAAAAAAATCTGAGACAAATGAGTTCTTTGAAAAATGCAGCTTAGTGCCTTTCCAAAAATCTCACTCCCTTGAGAAGAAACTGGATGTTCAGCCATGATGGGTTTTCTGATGCTAAATAAACGCTCATTTTTTAAACCTCAGAATTTTAATTAGGGGGAGAATATGGGCTAAGTAACCTCAACAGCCTTATTCTCCTAGACATCCCTCTTGTTGGTACATGGATGTACGTGTATCTTTTTAAACTGGAAAATGAAACATAACTGCTGAGTAAGGAATTGTGCCAGAATAAGGATGGGAAATAGATGCCAGTAAAGCCAGGGTGACATTTCCACTTCTGTACCTCCAACTGTGCTTTTACCTTGAAGAAAGAGGAAGCGAGGAGTCTGGCGAACACAACAAAAGGGGATTTCCAAAGCAGTGTAGTGCTGTGTGCAAGGCACACAGGAATAATGCCCCAAACCACCCATGAGGGCAAGGATAGGGCTGTAGGAGTGCTGTGCTGGATGGAAACCTGGATGTTGTTTCAGGGTAATTTCTCTGACCACTACAGTCAGTGGTGAGAGCTCAGTTCTCTCTAGACAGTTTGTGTTTCACACTTTGTGTTTTCAGGGATGGCAGAATTGAGTGCTATTATTTGTTTGAGAGGAACTGGGGAGAGGTGTGGTTTTTAGCAAGTCTCCTATCATTGAGAAATGTAGCCAAACTCCTGGCAGATCTGAGTTTTGGCAAAAGGATGTGAATGCATCTTCAGAGTTATGGGAGTAACCCATATTGATATTTAATGCAGAATCCTGCTTTTCTGCTCCAGCGTGCTTCTCTGTCCTTCTTCCTATGTTTTCTGGTGAATTGTGGTGATCATGACATACAAAGGCATTGGGAAATGGTGTTAGAGAGCTGTGATCTCAATTCCCAATTACAGTATGTAGTAGAGGGATAGGAGCTACCTCTCTATGTGTGTGCTGGCCTTGCTGCCCTGCAGAAATGATGTAAAGGGGACACAGAAATATCCCAGGGTCCTTATCACCTCTCCTGAAACTGTGATTAGATTTTGTTTGCATGCTAATTATTGTTTTGATTGGGGGTGGATTTTTTGATAGACTTTTTGTTTGCTTATCTAACTGGAATGTGATTTGACACTGTTGGGGTGTGGGGGTGGTACAGAGGTTGTTATGTGGTTATACCTCATTCCCCTGGCACTGCAGTGCTATAAACACCTCAGATCCAGCAGCTGTGTCCATCCTGGGGGAGTTGTACTGCTTTAATGCTGTCAGTATATTAAAGCAGCGTTGCTTGTGTATCAACAAGCTCCTCTTTCTATCAGCAGTGAAAACATGCAGTAAGTAAATACATTTATTTTCTGAAAACGGGGAATAAAAGGCATTAAATCTAAATCCCTGCCACAGATTCTTGGCTGGATGCAATTATGCACTGCCAGCAGCCTGGAGCCTTTCTGTACCCAGCAGCCTCAAACACAGGAACCTGCAAAGGAACGGGGTGCTGGAGTACCACCACACCAGGGTGAGCCATCTGCCAAGGAACCAAGGAGCAGGAGGGCAGTCCTTGGGGCTGAGCTCCTCTGCTTTGCGGTCACCACTGTCCTCATGGTTCAGCCTTTTGCTCCTATTCCCTCTGGCTTGCCTGTCACTGAGACCCTAAGCATGTGCTATCAATATAAGAAATGCTTTGTTTCTCCTTCATATAGCTCCCGTGGGGAATGCTGCTCCTGAAGAGTGTCACAAGGCTCTCTTCTGGGAGCTCGGATCCTTAGAAACCAGCTGGGAGTTTCTGAGAAGCAGAACAGATCTCCCTTTCCCACTCACTGGAAATATCCATTTTTTAAATTTTTTTTCTTCAGATTTTTCCATGTCTCCTCTCGGCAAATGTTGTCATTGATATCCTCTAAAAAGGAGAAGCAGGTTTTCCCTTGCTAGCATCAGAAGGTCATGCTTAGTCTCAGGTCATTCCCTGAAAATTGTTAGCTGCAATGTGTTCTGCCCCAGCTGGGAGAGATGAAACGTGGCTATCTCTTCTCACCCCTCTTCAGAGCAGAATTCAGTGAAATCAGATCTCTCTCTTGTGCAACAAACCAAAGCCAAAGCTTGGTCTCTCTCCAAACACTGGAAGAGGAAGGGATGTCCTCGGGGGTGATGCAAAGAGGAGGGACAGCTGGAAAATCTGCATGTGGGAATTGAATTTTAAAGTTAAGCTTCAAAGTCCTCTTTCAGGGATGGAGTGAAGGTAGCATCAAGGGGATTGGAGCTGGGAAAGTGGAACCGCCACCACCACAGTCTGAGCAGCTGCCTGTTTCCAGACAGAACAAGCCTCAGTGCAGGGGGAACTGCACAGCAGGCTTTGGAGATGGATGTGGATGTGATGCTGAGAGAGCATAAAATAAAAGATAAACCAGATGAAATACACTGACCTAGGTCATCTTTGTGGAGATGTATCAGTCTCTGAGAGCTTGAAACCCATCAAAGTTAATCCATTCTTCCAGCTCAGCAGAGCCCAAACACCCCTACAAGACACCTGTTCTCAGCCACAGCTGCTTCCCAAAGACAACCTCGTGTCCATTCCTCTTCTCTGATTGCACTCCTCAGTGTGCTCTAGGAGCGTTGCCTTCTTTCTGCTGTGTTTCCTTTGTGTTCCTGCTACTTTTCACAGAATCATTACGGTTGGAAAAGACCTGTACAATTTTCTAGTCAGCCAACCCCACCTTGCCACTAACCACGTCCCTCAGTGCCACATCTACACATTTCTTGAACACCTCCAGGGATGGTGATTCCCCCACCTCCCAGGGCAGCCTGTGACAGTGTATTACCACCCTTTCTGGGAAGAAATTCTTCCTAATAGCCATCCTGAACTTCCCTTGGCTCAACTTAACATTGTTAGCTCTCGTCCTGTTACCTGGGAGAAGAGATTGACCCCTGACTCACTACAACCTCCTTTCAGGCAGTTGTGCTGGGTAGGGCTGAGCTCCTCCCATCCATGGAGGAACGGGATCGGGGCTGCCAGGCAAGGACATGGTGCACGAGAGCTCGGTGTGTGGCTGAGGTGCTGTGATGGTGGAGTCTGAGATTTGAAGCAGTAAGAGCAAAGCTATGGAGCGTTAAAGGTTGGTGTCACACTGATGGATGGCAGTGTGCTTCCTGAGAGGCTGAGACTGCACAAAGCTCTGCACGGAGCTGTGAAACCCAGGACCGGGGGCTACTGATATGGCTGCTTCTGTCTGTGTGGGCTTCACTGCGATGAAATAACATATTAGTGTTCTTTAGTGTTCCATTAAGCAGCGCGATTATGACTGTCACGTACAACATCTTTCATCTTCTTTCTGTGGAGAAAAATGCATTGCAGCAGGCACATTTCTAGAGGAATTGCACACACAAGCCATTATACATATTTGCTGGAGATGGCACATTCCTTTAATCTTGCTCTGACCTTCAAACAGAAATGGTCAGGCTCGTGCTGGTTCTGAGCTCCTGTGGGAGAGGTCTCCTTGTCCTCAGCCAGCAGTGGAAGATGCAGTCAGTGACTCCTGGAAGTTCCAATTAGTCTGAAAAACAGGTCTGAGTGTGTGAAATGCATTTGCACGAGTGATGATGCATCTCTGCATCTGAAAAAGCTGCGCCGATGTGCTGAGTGTCTCTGCAGACATGCAGGCTCTCAGATGAAATAGTATCACTTCTGTATGTGGTGGCTTAAGCAGTTCCCCCATTTCTCACTTTCTGGCTGCTGTGTTCCCACAGTGGCAGCTCCCTGTTGCCAACCCTCACGTTCAGGTTCAGGAGGTAATTACGAGAGAAACAAGGGGTCATTTTTCTTAAATGCAGAGTTTCTTTCTGCTGCCAACAGATGCAGAAGGTTATAGACTGCATTAACAGATCCCACAGGGAGTAGCAGGTAGAAATGCTGCTACTTCCAGCAGCCCTTTGGGATGTTTTTTAATAGATACTCCCTAATGTCAAGTGTGCTCTCTATGGCTCTGTCTCCTCAGACACCAGCAATTGGAGAGCTTCAGAGGAAGTCTCTGCCCCTAGGTTTGCACCTCAGATCTCACTTTGATCTCTGTGGGACCTGATCTGAAACTCAAGGAGCCCCATCTGCCTGCCCCAGGACTCAGAAAGGGCCGGCAATGTGGAGATACCAAGTAGAGATGATGAGACTGAGTTGGTTTCTGTGGAAGCTCCAGAAGGAGATACTGGTGTGTGTGTGCAAGATCAGGACAACTCATATCACTATTTAATGCAATGAAAAGGAACACCGCCAGATTCAGGTTGTGGTTTTTAGTCTCCAGTCAGAAACAATGTCAACTGACAATTGTGCGTTGCCCTGTGAGCGGCCACAGTGCTGATGCCATCTACAAATCCTTCTGCCTGTCAGCTCAGGGAGCTGGAAAGCACAACCACCTAGGATTTCTCTGCTTTTTTCCAGCCTAACATGATGGACAATTGCTCCTGATGTCCATTGGATTCCGCCATTTCTCTTGGCTTCTCCGGTTCCCCACTGGACATGGTCTGGACCCTGGCTGGACATGGAGGCAGTCTGGTGCACTGTGGTGCCTCTTAGGCTGCCAAGTTAATGGCTCTCATTCCTGGCCCCTCCTCAGCCTGGGCTTTCTCATGCTCAGTGCCAGGACTGAAATGTTTTGAAAAGTTTTCTGTTAATTGTTCAGGTTATTTTGAGTGATGGAGCTTCAAAAATAAGTATGTTGCTTGGCTCTAAGGAAAACTAAGCATATTTCAGTGCACTCGACTTGAACCCAGTTTGCTCCCTCTCTTAAGAGAAGATCCTTAAGGGATGCGTGAGAAACTGGGTAAGACATTTTTCATGGGTTACTTCCCAGACTGCAGTGTTTTTGTCTGGAATTCCTCTGTAGTGAGAGACAGGAACTTCATCATTTTGCCAGATGAGCACTGCAAGCTGCTAAAAGGGCTGTTATAAGCACCAACCTGATAGTTATATTGAGCCTTAAAAGCTTAGAATTTCTATGAGGATTAAATTGCTGTTCAGGTCACAGTCAGAGCTGTGATGTGCTGCCAATAAAGGAGAGCAAATAGTCATCAGATTGTAATAAAAGGATTTCATTGCTAATTGATTCTGAGCATGATAAAAGAGTTACATGCTTTACCATAAAGGTGGGAAATAAATCTCTGTCCTAGAAAAAAATCAGATACAGCAAGTAAGAGAAGCACGTGGACAGGGATGAGAAAAGATGATGAGAACAGTAGAAGGGAGAATGAAAACTTAGGTCACTTGTAAAACTGGTCAGGCCGATTGTTAGTGGGTCTTCTAGTTTAATCATCTGGATTAATATGTAACTATTTCTACTTAAATATTTATTCTTTTTCACGGTTGAGATCTCACTATGTGCGTATGACTCTGTGGCATTTTCTGTGCCTCATTCTGCCCTGACTCTGCTAAAGCAGCCTTGAGGAATGGCAGTGAAGGTAACACCACTCTGTTCTCCAAGGCTGTGCCCAGCCCTGCAGCTGTGCAGCTCCTGCAGTGAGTTACCTGGCTCAGAGAGGGTTAACAGCATCTCCTCCCCAGGGGGAGTCCTGAGTCCCAGGTCACCTTCTATGAAGACTTGCCAGGCTCCTTCAGACTGCCAGAGGAGTTGCCCTGGCCAAGGTTAGCCTTCAGCAGATGTTTCTCTTGATAAGCACAAATGTGTTGTAGAACAGTTAATTACATCTTATTGAGAATTCTGCTGTTCTCATTTTCATTAACAAAAAGGTTCACGAAGATAACTAAGGTCATGGTGTCCTTAAATAGCACTTAAAAGAATGTTTACCAGTAGAGTTCAATACAAAGCAGTTCAAATCCCAGTTCCCAGCTATGTGCTCTTTGCCTTCACTTTGCCCTGGGTCACTGCCCTCTGCCACCGTGCTGCTTGGATATCGGCCAGTAACCAAAGGCCAGGAGGCATTTCTGTCCTTCACTGGCATGTGTGCCATCCTAGGCATCACATCTTCTGTTAAAGGCAGGAATCATCCATCCCCTGTGCCACTTGTGTCCAGGCAGCAGAATAAATAAAGGATGGAGCCACTCCTGGGGGCGCAGTTTGTCTGAGCTGTTCATAGTGCCTGTGGAGATGAGTGGCTGCAGGCCACGGTTAAGATGAGCTGTCAGACCTCATGTATACCTTATGTGTTCATGGTGGTGGCTGAGGCCAAGGATATGCAGGGTGACAGATGATGAGAGGCACAGTAATATGGGTTGCCAGAAACCCACACCCTCTGACCAGCATGAGAAAGCTCTTTCAGACGAGGAGAGTGTTTGGGGCAGTTTAGGAATCTGGCCAGCTCAGTTGAGTAATGCAGAGCACATTTTTCTCCTCTGAAGCCATGCAGTGCTGGATGGTGGCACAGACATTGCTACCTTGGCTCTGCAGTGAGGCTGACGTTTCTGAAGGTTCATGGAGGAACCGTGTGGGTCTCGGTAAAGAGCACATGAGCTGCTGTGCTCAGACCGCCAGAGCTGCCATTCATTCACTATGGGGGAAGGATTCTGAGGCTCACACCTCTCTTTTCAATTTTCCAGGAGTTTCCTGGGCTGAAGTCAGGGCTGAGCTCAGAGTCCTTCAGAAGGTGAATTGCTTTGACCCATTTCTTCCTCGTAACTGAGCACCTGGAAGCACTGTCCCTGCTCAGAGGGAGCAGAAGCTTCACCAAGGAAGGTGTGTCCAGCCCAGGGAGGGTCCGGAGGGGGAGGAAGGAGCCACCGATGGCAACAAGCTCAGAGACAGATGTTTTGCCTTATTCTCCCTGTTACAACGCTTTGCCCATGCAGAAGGAGCTCCCTAGGAGCAGCCTGGTGAGAAACCCCTGAGCTGGGGCCGGTTTTCACCCATATGGCATAGCTAGGATCTGCTGCAAAGGCTTTTGTAAGAAAGTTCTGCTGCCGGGTTGGGGCAAGGAGGGAAGATGGAGCCTCTGCCCGGCGAGGGTGCGACTGCGCTCCTCAGCGCGGAGGGACCCGCTCAGGCCCCCAGCCCCTGTGATGGGTTTTCTTTAGACACTGTTAGCTAAACTCTGGGTATCTTTCTTTAAGCCGTTTCTGGTGTCCAGACAGACCTTACGTTCACGTTTCAAACAAACGTGGATGTGTCATCCCACAGCCGCCTCGGTCAGAAACTAAGGCTGAAAATTCCAGCACGGGAGTAACAGCCGAACCCGGCAGCGGCGGTGGCGGTGATGGCACCGCACCGCAACTGCGTGAGTTTCGCACAATCTTGATTTGTTTCATTTATTAGAATTATGTTTCTCAGGTCACCCGTGCCGGAAAACGGGGCGTTTATTGAAATTAGCCGATGCTTTTGCGAAAGTCAGCGGCGCAATGTTACCGCTGTTGATGTTCATCGTACGCCTGCGTCAGAGGCGGCACCGAGATCTCGCCGGGCTGCTGCGGGTACGGCCGCCTCCGCTATCCGCGGGCGACGTCGCCGCTTACATCGCGGCCACACTCGGGGTGGGGGCCCGCTTAGGTAAAACGTCGGCGGGGGTTTTCTCCCGCTCAAGGCGCGGCTGAGCGACCGCACTTCCGCAGCGCGCCTGGCACAGCACCGACAGCACCGCCGAGGAGCCGCGCGCCTCTCGCACTACTCGGCGCGGCAGGACCCGCGCGGGGCGGGGCGGGCACGGGAGGGCGGGGCGCGGCGCGGCGTTAGGACCCGGCGGGCCGGGGCGGCTCCATCGCAGCGCACGGGGGAGCTCCGCGCCGCCGCCTTCCTCCGCCCGCGGCCGCCTTTACCCGGCGCGGCGGTGCAGCCCGGCTCGCGCGGGGCGCTCGGCATGAGGAGGATCAGGGCCAATGCCATCGCCATCCTGACGGCAGCCTGGATCCTGGGCACTTTCTACTACTTATGGCAGGACGGCAAGCCGCGCTCGGCGGCCGCCGGCGGTAGCGGCCGCGGAGGGCAGCGGGCTGCGGGGCGTCCGGAGGCGCGACGGGAGGAAAGCGCCGTGCCCCTCGGAGTGAGTGACCGAGCGGGGCGGGCGGAGTTGGCGCTCTTCGGGTTGATTCCGGCTTCCTCGCCGTAACCATGGCAGCGGGGAGCGGGACGGGCGGCTTCGGGGAGCGGAGAGGTGCTCGCGGAGGTGCTCGGGCTGAGCCCTCGGCTGGGGCGGCCGGGAGCTCCGTGTTCGCTTTCCCCCGGGGCAGAAGCGGCCCGGCGGAGCCGTTCCCGGCCGATGCGGAAACTCCTAAGTCTCCCCGAGCCGATGCTCCTGGCACACCGAGGGTCTTACTGTCGCGCGTCGCAGCCTGGAGCAGCCGCGCGGATGCTCCCGATGCCCCCAGCTCCTTGCAGGCCCGCCGCGAGCAAAGCGCTGTCCCGCTGCCGGGCCAAGGGCTGAGCTCCTCTGTATGCCGGGCGCTGCCCTTAGCCCCGCTCTTCTGGAGCTCGCTCCGGCACTTTTATTTCTCCGCTTCACCGCCTACCCTTCTGTTGTTTGGGTTTTGTTTTTTGTTGCTTGCTCTACTCGCTCTCTCAGGGCTGCGGTGTGTCACGGGGCCGCGTGCCCTCCCGCCTCGTGGGGCAGGACGCGGTGCCGTGTTGGATGCCGCACTGCCCGGGCAGCGCTGGCGGCTCAGCACCGTGCGAGCTGCAGCGCGGGGTAGCAAAGCTCCGCGACCCATCCTGCATCCTGGCTGGGCTCGCTCTGGAACCTCTTAACGGAAAGACATTCTCATCCTTTGCCTCCTGACCCGACTTGTAGCCGGGTGCCCGCGAGGCGCTCGCAGACAGGCTGTGTTATGGGGCCTTTCCTGCCGTGCCCGACAGCAGCGCGGCGCGGTGGCAATGTCGTCTCCTGCATCTGCTTGCGCTGAGGGGTGGCCGCGCGGTCCCGTGATGTCTGAGCTTCTCTCTTGCGCTGTGGCAGCGCTGGCCCGGGGGGCTGGCACCCACAGCACAGCCACGAGGCACCGGGACAGGTTCCGCCTGCCGTACTAGGCGGCACTCGGTGCCCGTTCCTCCCCCATCGGTCGGGCTGCGGCGCTGCCCTCTGCCCCTATCCAGCCCGGGGAACATGCTGCTTCCAACGGCTGTCCTGTGCAAGGCCCTCGGCCCCGGGGTAGCCAAGCGACTTGAGCTAATCGACGATGGCAGCAACGTTGTGTAAGAGGAGCGCGCGCATCCCTTGCGTGCTGCTCGGTCTCTTGGCCTTCCACAGCCTTCGGCTGGCTCCCAGTCTCCTCCTCTCCCCGCGAGTGATGATCTGGAGCCCAGGTCTGGGCTCACTGCGGGCAGGGCTGACTCATGTGACTTATGGCTCTCTGGAAAATTATTTCGGCAATTTTCTGCAATTGGCTGCTTCTCTTCCTGGGGGAAAAAATTAATCACGTCTCTTGGATGAGCGAGCCCATGAGAAGCCTACTCTTGTGTCTGTACCATGGCATTTCAGATCCTGGGCAAATTACAGTGAATTGCATGGTTTTAAAAAGCTGAAGTACTTTCTAGGCTCTCTTAGTTCTCTTAATTATTTTCTCCTGATGCGAAGAATAAAATATCACTTCTCCATGGGATCTCAGCTATGGCAGTGGGTGAGCACCCTGGGAAGGGATTGCTGCATGACTGCTTCCCCGGGGATGTCACTGCTGGAATAATGTTCAGTGGCAGCTTGGCAGCCTCATATTTTATTTATGATGTTTATCTCTGAAATGCAGGAATGCTCGTTTGCCTAAACAGCAGAAAACAATTGTATTTAACTTGTCCCTTTGGGCCTGTGTAGGGCATTAAAAATTGAAATAAAATAAATGGTTTGCAACAATACTGTTAATGTAATCAGTACAGGGGTACTGAGCCTCAGCACCTGTTGGAGCAGATCTGAGCAAAGCTGTGCCTGTCCTGTCCATTCTGTTTGGGTGGTCCAAGTGTGGCCGTGCTGTGCCTTGGGGTGCCCAGCTGCTGTGCTGTGCCTGCTGGCTGAGCACTTGCAGCCTTTCAGACCGTGCTGGCTGAGTAACCTGGGAAAGGGCAGGGAAATTGGTGCTCCTCAGAATTGGCTGTGGTTAGCACAGAAGGTCCGTTGGGAGAGGATGAGGTGCTCAGAGGAATGTCTCGCCTCAGAGGGTTTCCCCAGCACGTGCTTTTGGCAGCGTGTGAAAGAGATGCAAGGACAGACCTGCTGGCTCATGTTGGAACAGGTACACATCCCAGGCTGCAATGCCGGGTGGGCCAAGAGGAGGTGGTTCAAGTGGCAATGAACAGCACGATCCTTGCAGTGCAGGACATGGATCGAGCCACATCGGGTAGTAGAGGAAACACCTGCCAATCACCTTGTATCACTCAGCTTCTAGCATTATGGAAAGTGCTAATAGTAAATTATTTCTTAATTTTTGAAGGCTCAAAGCCTCACTTTCAGTACAGGTGTGCTGGAGTTGAAGGGATACCTAGTGTGAAGAAGGAAATGACTGCACCTGGCAGAGTGAATGGTATGCAGGCTGTGTGACATTTTCTCTGCAGCTGTTTAGCCGCTGGGCTGCGCAGCTCTGCTTTGTGGTGAGCACTGCTCCTGCCCTGCTGCCCCCTGCACCCCTGGGTTTGTAGCACTTTGGTTTCAGTGTGGCAGTGCCTCTACACAGAGCCGTCTTGCTGCTGGTAGCCCGGGGCAGCTGGCTCACCAGCTGTCACTCTCCCGTGGGGAGATTGGTAGAGATGCTCTTCTGTAGGGGCATCACCAGAGGCGTGGGATGTGTGTGTGGCTGAGACCTTTCCATCTTGATGTCCTAGATAACAGGGATTTAGTCCTCCCAACCTGTCACAGACTGTCTTATTTTTTCTCTTCTTTCTTTTTAGTTGGAGGATTATAACTGCGGCATTGAGTTTAAAGAGGATCAGAATGCCCAATGTCTGCTTTCTGCTTCTGCCTAGTCTCTCTTAAGGTGCATCCTAACAAAGGGCTGGGGATGGATTAACAGGCATTAGCATTGCTGTGAGCACTGAAGAATGGTTAGAAAGCTCTCCCTTAGCTCTTGTGCCCCCATCCCAGTGGGATCTGCAGGGGTTGCTCTAGGACCTGCTTGGCTGTATCGGCTCCCTGGCCCTGTGTCCGTGCATCATGTGTGGAGGATTAGGAGCTCCCAGAAGGTGTCTGGCAGGACCAGCAGCTGTAGGGCAAAAGGGTCCCCTTGCTGCTCTTCTGTGCCTCCAGTGCCCTGAGACTCTTGTAAGGCGTTATTTGAGCTCATGAGTGTACCGGAGGCACTCAGTGCTGCTCTGTGTTGAGTGTTCAGAAAACACGATACACAGATGTGCCTGGTTCCTTCAGCTGCACTTCAGCAGAATCTAAAGCTGTAACATCTGAATTGTAAATGAAACAGTGCTAGTGAGCAGACGTGCAGGGTGACTGTTTGAACTCCAGTGTTTATGTAGCAGTGAATCTGAGAAACTAGGAAATAATGCAGCACACAGCATTTGTTAAATGTCCAGGAATTTGCTCAACCGAGTCTTGTGACACATTCATTAAGAGTAAGTAAGGTTTGGAGATCCGCCTTCCATCATTAATCTTTTTGTCTCGCTTTCCACTACCACGGTTATAACTCCAGCAGAAACACACCTCCTGCTGCTATATTTAACTTGCCAGCCCTGTGTGAAGCATTAATTGTGGTTGTCACTGCTCCATGGCAAGGACTGTCAGCAAGCATGTTGCCAAAAGGTTGTGTTGAATCATTAGAGGGAATTGTTAGCTTTCCAGTTTTGAATCTGAATGGAAGATGCTTCTGTTAGGTCAGGACTTGCTGTTAGTCATCGGTATTTTTCTCCCCAAGGTAAATTCCCATGTCATTTTCAGCAGGAGTATCTGATGCAGCTACGCTGAGATGGATTTTGGTTGCTGCATATCAACTGGTGACCTTTAGGAGCCACGTAGGCTCAGCACCTTGCAGTGAGGGATCACACCTGCTGTGGGGCAGGTCAGGATGGGACTCCTCAGCATGGGATGGGGAAGACTTGCTCAGGTCAGAGATGAGAGACTTGGAGATAAGCTTACCTGATTTGGAGTTGAGGTGAAGCCTCAGTCTTTGCTGAAAGAATAGAAAGAAAGTTTACATTCATTATTCAAATCTGCATGCCTCTGGTAATTAACTCCAGTTTAAATACTAGTGAAGTCAAGAGAGCTTGGATACTGTCTTGTGTGCTGACATGGACTTAAGTATCTCAACAGTAGATTCAGGCTGCCACCCAGGGATAATTAACATTCAGGTTGTCCTGCTGTTGTAGCTGCCTACACTTTGCCCTTGTTTGGGCTTCACATTTTGTCTTTGCAGTCTTTAAGGACTTGCCCCTATCATTTCTGGTCACCTAAAGCCTGTTGTGATTGAACAGGCTGCCCAGAGAAGTGGTGGTGGCATCATTCAAGAAACATGGAGATGGGGCACTTGGCAACATGGTTAAGTGATATGGTGGTGTTGGGTTGGTGGTTGGACTACACAGTCATAGTGGTCTTTTCCACCCTTAATGGTTCTGTGATTCTGTTATCCGTGCCCTGACAGGGTTGTGGCAGATTGGTGGAAATAAATTCTGCCCATGACAGGGGGTGGGTCAGGGATGTTCTACCCCCTCAATTATTCCATGTACCAACTCAGGTTACACTTTTCTCCGCTGTTCATCTGAGGGAAGGAGCATTTGAGAATAAGCTGCTAAAGTGGGGAGACAGGCTGGAAAGCTTAGAAGTAGTTCCTCTGTGTGGCAATGTTAATCATTAAACTGTGTGCTGGCCGAGTTTCCCCTGCATGCTGGCTGCTGGCACAGGGCTCAGGGGCTGCCTCAGCTGTAGGACTCCTATCATGCTCCCAGTTCCACCTTCAGAAAGTTAAGTTCTGTGCTTTGCCCTCATAAAGTGAGGCTTTTCATGTTTTGTTGACCTTAATGTAAAGTGACATCTGTAACCAGTGCCTCAGACCAGTGGCTCACTGCAGAAAAAGTGCATTCATGTGGGAATGTGCTCCTGGCACTTGTGGTTCTTGTTTTTTGCTGTGCCAACGAGTTCTTTAAGCAGATCGATAACAGCACTGTGAATCCTGCATGCTTACTCCTGTCTAGTGACACAAGGCAGAAGGTATAATGGGCAGCCCCTTGTGACTGGGCGTATAGCTTTTTGCCACAAGTTATTCACAGCCAAATGCAAACTGCAGCATTCATTTTTATGAGAGCAGAATTTTGCAGGTGTGGGTTCAGCTGGTTGTTGTTGCTTCCCCTGGAGCAGTATATCTGCTCCTGCCCCCCAGCTTTTGTCAGGAGGGCTTTGTAACTAACATAGACTGGGCAGCATAGGCAAACTCTGCTGGGTGACTGGATGTGAGAAATGGGTGAACAGGCACTTTCCCCTGTGATGCTGGTGAGTAATGCTGGGTAGTGGAGGCCCTGAGCTATGCTGGGAGATGGATGACCTGTTCACTGTGGCAGCAGCAAGGTGCCACCGCATGAGGGCTGCTTATAGCTGCCAGCAGCTTTGTATGCAGTGTTTAGGAGAAACCAACATTCAGATCTCAGCACTTGCAGTTTATGTGCTGCAAACTTCAACCAAGAGTCTTCAGTTGGGGGAAAGAAGAGAGGATGGCAGCAGTCTAGTCTCTGGAATCTTTTCACATGGTTTGACTGTTTAACATGCTTTTGCAATGTTCTGGTGTGTGTGCAGAGCCAGATTGAATACTGTGAAACCTACAGATGCTGGGATCATAGAGCAGGGTTCAAGATAATTGGGCTGGAGCTGGCTGCTTTTGCCATAGGAGCCACGTTCCCTCATTGAAAGATGTGAGATTTAGGAGGAGAGGACTGCTGTCTGCTCCTCCACAGCTAACCCACCAGGCTGTCCTCAGTCAGGCAAGGGATACGTGGTCAGTGGAGCCCTTCACGTTGTGTTAAATGACCAAGAGACCTGACTGTATGTCATGACCTGATGGTAATATTGCAGAGAGTAGTGGGTAGAGGATGATTTTTCTTGAATATTTTCTTTGTTGCCTGGGAAAGAGGCTCTTGCCATCTGATTCAGCTGCTAGGCAGCCAGATTTCTTTCTGCAGGTCAGTAAACAGCAAGTGCTGCTTTCTGCACTAGGAACTGGGATGCTGGCTGCTACACTTATGTCTTAGTGTATAATGTCACATTAGTTGGGAGCTAGATATTGCATGAACCCAAGGATCTATCTAGTAGGGATGTACAGGCTGAAAGCTGCAGATTTGTAGCATCATCTGTTCTACCCTTTATTAGTTAATTTATTTGTAGCGGGGAAACAGTCCAGAGACAGTAAGACCATGATGCTTCAGTTATTATTTCTGGTAAATATTTTTCTGTATTGAGATACCTGTCTGGTGCACTTCACTTAACACATTTCTGGAAAGCCCTTGAGCATCTTTTACAGAAAGGTTAAAGTCTTGGTTTACATGGATTGCTCAGGCTCTGACGTGTGCTGTGGACATCTTTCTCAGTGGACACTTGACTGACATTGCTTCCCTGGGGCTTCAGAGAATGTGTGAATAGCAATGGGTCATTTGTGAGAAGGAGTGGTGAGAAGGGATGGTGGGTTAAGGAAAATAGATGAACATACCCAACTGATGTACAGTGCCAGAATGCTTTCACCTGTGGGGATGGTGCTTCTCTTCCTGGTGTGTTTTTGGAATGCAGCATTGAGAGTGCTCAGGTCTCTGATGGCAAGTGTGACAGCTTGTGTACTGCAAGGTGAAGGCCCTCCTAATGAGTGACTTGAATGAGGCAAACAGCAAAGAGCTGTCCAGGGATGGTTCATTGGCTTCGGCCTCACAGGAGGACACGTCACTGTGATTTGTGCTCACCTAGCCACGCAGCTGAGTTCTATCCTCAAGCTGGGTTCTTGGCTAAGATAAAGTCCCTGGGGTGAGATGCATGCTATTCACATGGGGTTCTTAATTAGAAGAGTTCATCATAAACATTCACGTCTTTCTCTCGTTAATATAGTAGGGGATAGAATAATTACATCAGCAGAAGCGTCTGTTGCTTACTGCTCATGTGAAATGCCTGCAGACAGGGATCGAGTTCCATGTGATATTGCTGTGCTGTCACTATTGTGTTCTTAATTACCTAATGAATTGCTGACTTTGCACTGAGATAGCTCTGCAAGGCTTGCTCTTTGCTGATCAGGAGATGCTTAAAACTTACACATTCCAAGGCTTCCAGATCTGCAGTGATAAAAGGAGAAAATCATGCCATATTTAAATTCTTAATAGCCCTCTCCTCAAACATCTATGTTCTCATCTCCTATACTGCTGCTTGTGGAGGAAAGGATAGGCTGAAGATGTGACTGCTGCCTGAAGATGTGAGCAAAGTAAAATTGTTTTACTGGCTTTAAAGAGCATAAAAATGAGTTTAAAGTGACTGTTGCTTGGCAGAGAACACTGTTATCTACTTTTAATTATAGGACAATGTTTTCATTTTTAAAAAGTCTTTTGTATCCTTATAGTGAATGGAAGTAGTTAATTAACATGGTTGCTTGAGGTTTGTGATTTGCAAGTCTTAGAAGGGGGCTCATAGAAACACCTGCTTCCAGATCTGCCTGCAGCTGTGTCCTGCTCTGCAGCTCCCTTTGAGCCAGGGTGGAAAGGAGGTGCTAATCATTACTCGAGCTCCACAAGATATTGATGTGGTCCTGTGGAAACATCACTGAACATATCCTCTGAAAGATCTTGCTTGGGCCATTACTGAATGGCCCGGGTTGGAAGGGACCTCAAGGATCATGAATCCAACCCCCCTGCCACAGGCAGGGCCACCAACCTCCCCATTTAATTCTAGACCAGATTGCCTAGGGCCCCATTCTACCTGGCCTTGAACACCTCCAGAGACGGGACATCCACAGCCTCTCTGGGCAGCCTGTTCCAGCACCTCACCACTCTCTCTGTAAAGAACTTCCCCCTGACGTCCAACCTAAATCTTTCCTCCCTCAACTTCAAACCATTTCCCCTTGTCCTGCTGTTATCTACCCTTTCAAAGAGTTGATTCCCCTCCTGTTTGTAGATTCCCTTTAGATACTGAAAGGCTGCAATGAGGTCACCCTGCAGTCTTTTCTCCAGGCTAAACAAGCCCAGCTCCCTCAGCCTGTCTTTGTAAGGGAGGTGCTCCAGCCCCCTGATCATCTTTGTGGCTCTCCTCCAGACCCTCTCCAACAGCTCCCTGTCTTTCTTGTACTGGCTGCTCCAGACCTGGACACAGTACTGCAGATGGGGCCTCACAAAGGCAGAGTAGAGAGGGACAGTCACCTCCCCGTCCCTGCTGGTCACTCCTTCTTCCCATTCATCTGGAAGAAGGGATAAACAGCTCTTACAGCTTGCTGAAAGAAGTAAGAATATTTTATTTAAAAACCTGGGTGCACTTACTTACTGTTCTTGCTCTATGAATGTGCTATTGTTATCTTTTGCTCTGCAGGTTAACATGGGCTGTGCTGTTTCTCCAGATTTTCGTAGTTGCCAGCAAAGGTGGTGCCTGAGATGTCAGGAAACATGGGTGAAGTTATCCTTACTAGCTGGCTTTTGGGATACACCCTTCATCAGTCGCCCAGTGATGCTTGCATTTCCTTGTTCCTGGGTACATCTCCCAAGGTATTGGTTAGTCTTCTGGCTAGTTGAGTCCTGGTGGCTTGAAGAGATTTCTCTGTTTGCAGAGCACTGGGATGATGACTGAAAGTGGAACTGGTCTCAGTCAGAAAAAGGGAAGGGACAGACAGGCGGATGCAGTCCCTACTAGATTCCAGGCTTGTGTGCATGGCAAACTGTTGACATCTGACGCTGAGCGATGCTACCCCACTATACGCTCCTTGCCTTGCGCTTAGAGGGAATGGATTTAAATCAGGGCAGTGTTTCCACCAAAAGCTGCTCATGATCCTGCTGTAGCCTGAACCCCTGCTGTGCTCACTGACCTGAAGGCATGTGCAACTAACCAGCCTGGAGCAGGTATATTGCTGTGGATATGACTGACCTGTCCCTGCTGTGGAGAGAAGAGCACGTGGTGGAGCTGAGTGCAGTACAGTGTGTCATGTTACGGAGGCACCAGTACTGAGGGCACTGATGCTAGCTTGTGTCATTGCTGCCTCTGATAGTAGGTCAGACAGTTGTGTGTGGTCTTTGGAGACTGAATGGAAAAGGATTAGTAGGTAGTGGGTTTATTTTGAACCTGTGACTCATCCTCAACTCCCTAGAACCCACTGGCCCAAAAAAATGTAACAGTTCTGCAAGACTTCTTTGTTGTGATCCTTTCTTTCATTGGTAGTGTCTTTAGAAAAATCGTGTAATACTGCTCAGTGCTGCTGAAGCCTTAACCTTGCAGCCTCATGTCAGCAGCACTGCTCCAAATCTGCAGATTGAGAATGTGGAGCACAAAGGGGCAGAGAGAATTGCTTTGTGCTGATTTTGGGAAGCATGTGAAAGCATGTCTCCATTTGTGCCAGTAGATAGTATAGGCTGACCATTCTTGTGAACTACAAGTGTTGCTGGATTGTCTGAAAGTCAACTGCTTTGTTAACATATGAAATCTGTAAACTTTTTCAGCCCTTCTCTGTATGAACATCTTACTAGCCAAGTTTACTTCTTGCCAGAAATCATATGTCTGTAGCAGAAGAATTGAACAAGATTGCTGGTGAGTGATAGAGAGTCCAGGTCTCTTTGTAAAAGCAGCAAAGGAAAAAGATTTAAAAAATAAAAACATTAAAATTATCCACCTTTGGATGACTGTAGGCGAGACGTTAGAAATGTCTGTGCATATGGTACAGGCGGTAGGCTGGCTGCCATCTTTTTCATCCATTACTCCTCTCATTTTTGTGTCCCCTCATGCAGAAACTACATGATTTCTGAACATGCATAGTTTCTGAACAATATGCCAGGGAGATTTGTATGTGTGTACTTTGGCAGGCTTGAGGTTCGTGTTGCAGCCCAGCTGCAAGTGCATAATGATATTTTAATTGTGACAACTTCTGGAGACTTTTTTTTCAGTACAGAGAGTTTTCATCATCTCTGAAAATAAATATTTTCCTGGTTTATTTCAGGTAGTGACCCACAGAGACCTCATGTTTCTCGTACTACTCTTACTGCACTGGAGTGGTACAGAAGAAATGACAAACTGTTTGACCTCCTGAGCTAAGCCACAGGAGGTCAGAGGAATGCCTCATGATATCTACCAAGGAAATGGAAATAACTGTCTGAACTGAGAGACTAAACTAGATCAGTCTGTCTGACATGGGAGATTTGTTGGCATTGTTCTCTCCTTGTTGAGCAGAGGATCACCTTGGATGCTTTTACTATACAAGCCCCAGAGTTCTTCAGAAAGTGCAGGTGATTGGTGGCTCCTGGGACTGAGTTGTCTTCCTTACTCTTAGATTTCTCTTTTTCTGGGAGTGTCCCAGAGATGGAACCAGGCCAGGTTCCTTCCTGTGTGAGGACTGCCCAGAAGGGGGTGGCTTCTTTGTCAGATGCAGCATTGCTGTCAGAAGGGCAGCATTGACTTGCAGTAGGTAGAGCCCTCTTTAATGGGAGGTGATGTCTGAGCTGGTAACACAACCAAGTCCTGGATTCTGAATTTGTGCAGCTGCTTGGAAGAATCTTTCACTATCTGCTACCTCCTGCAAGGCTGCTTTGGTGGTGCGAACTGCCCTGGCTTTTTTCCCCATCCATTTCCAGAAGTCAAAAGGCAGGTCAAATGTTTAGGATTCAGCTCTGCATCCCTCTGTGTCACCTTATGCATACAGAGTGTGCTTAAGCTTTGGAACAGCTTGATACAAGCCTACAGGCAAATCTGAAATTGGATCATTATTGGTAAATCCCTAAACTACTTGGCATGCTGCGACATGATCGAATGGCTGTCTTGATGCTATCTCCATAGGTCTGGGGAAACAGAGATGGAAGAGCACTCTCATGGTTGAGCTGGAGGGACCAGGAGTTGGAACTGCAGGGTTTTATTCTTATTTGGCTGCAAACTGAGTTTCATGGCATCTGCAGTTGCGTAGGCCCTATTCCCCAGAGCCATGGAGTGCATGGGCTGGTACCCTCACAACAACTGGCCCTCAGCCACCCCATGGAGCAGCTAAATGTTCCCACCGACAACCTAGAACTGAACAGAGGCTCCACTAGCAAAAAACCGGAGAGGTACTTTCAACTCCATTGCAGATTAAAACTGCAGTAAGTGAACACCTGCTTGTGACAGCTAAGTCAAATTGTAGTATCTGAAGCCATGAGATTGTTAGATGTTTCCCAGTTAATGAGCCTCTTTCAGATATCAAGAGGAAAGAGAACCTCTCATGTCTGACTTTACACAGTAGGATTTGAACTGTGTAACACTGGTTAATGCAGTGAGAGAAGTTGCTGTTGCATGACCTGTTCTGGTGCGTGGTCTGTGTCGATTGTTTCTCTGCAAGGCAGCCACTTTTGGAGCACTCCATCGCACACTACAATTACACTTTCAGTGAGGAAGATCCCTTTCTGCAAAAGGAAACATGATTTCTACGCTAATCTGTAATTAAAGGCTTTTGAAAGATACTGTCCTGCTCTTGTTTAATGGAATTATTCTATTGTCCTGCATAACTGACAGATTTATATCAACCCCTGACCTCTAGCATCGCAGTGTTGTGTTTCAGGACTGATTCTTCTCACTGGTGACAGGTGACAGGATGAGGGGAAATGGCCTCAAGTTGCACCAGGTTGAATATATGGGAAAAATTTATTTACAAAAAGGGCTGTTAAGCGCTGGAATAGGCTCCCCGGGGGGATAGTTGAGTCACCATCCCTGGATGTGTTTAAAAACATCCCTGGTTGTGTGCTCAAGGACATGATTTAGTGGAGGGCTGTTATTTAGGGTAGTATGGTTAGGTCATGGTTGGACTCGATGGTCTTTAAGGTTTTTTTCTAACCTGAGTGATTCTATGATTCATTTGCAAGGAGAGCACTAGGCATTTATCCACAGCACACCAGCATGCAGAGGTGGTGAGTTCTAGCAAATCACAGGGACAGCTCTTCAAAAATTGCTCCTTTTTATAATGAAAATCTCACCTGATCCTGTGAGATGGTTTTCTGTTGTTTAGCTTAGCAGCACACTCTTCATTAGAAAATAGCAGTTAAGCTCTTCTGCTCTACTGAATTCAGGGCGTTGTTTGCTAAAGGGGCAGCTTTCCAGAATTGCCTGAATGGACCAAGAATTTGGGTCTTTTTCTTTTTCTTTTCCTTGCCTTCTGGAAGGGTTCTCGCTTGGGTTTCCCTAAGTCTGAACATGACTGCATTTATACTTCCTAGGAGAGCTGAGGGTGAATTTCTGGCAGTCAGCTTATTTAATCTTTGGAGCGTCTTTTGGAGTAGCCTACAAATAATGCATCGAAAACCACGCTGCTAACCAATGTATGTTGGTATGGCAATTCTGGAGAACACCCTTACAGCAGCTGTATGTCGACTTCTGTAGATCACTCCCATACCCTTGAAGCAGGCTGTAGTAATGATGAAGTTGCTCCTATTTTATTCATGCTGGTTCCATAAGCTGATCTGGGGGAGAAAAATGTCTGGGGAGAAAGACTGTTTAGAGGAAAAGCTGCAAGCTCGAAGCAATTTGCTGATTGTCCTGGGAGAGGCTGGCATGAGCTCGGTGAGGAGGCATGGCAGCGTGGGCAGGCTGTGACAGTGAGCTGGGAGCAGGTGCTGGGTGAGCAGCGTGGGCAGCCGTCTGCAATTGCAGTGAGGAGGCAGGAGCAGAGGCCCATGCCATGCTCCCAGCTAGCAGGTTGTGCTGTGTTAATTTCCATCTCACGTTACTGGGGACTGCCCCATTTGCCGCAGATGAGTACATAGCTTAAAAAAGAAATAACAACAAACCACGAACAAAGGCAACGAAACAAACTAAAAATTCCTATGGTATTGCTATGGTAACAAATATCTGAAAAGCAGGCCTGTATCAACTATGAGCTCAGGCTTTGTAGCCTCTGCCACGGCCAGAGGCAGAAAATGATGCTGTGAAGGAAAACAGCAGCAGGCTTACCTTGGGATCTTTCCAGTTAGGAGAGCTATTGTTTCCCACACCTGAGGCAGGCTGGGAGCAGTTGGTGCATGTCTCTGGCTGCTTGTTCACTCTGCGTAGGCGATAGAGGGGAAAAATGCACTGCGTGGCAGTGGTGCCACTGAGCAGAAGTGGGTAACCAAGGGATGGGTATTGGAATATCCTCTGTCTTGAGTTTAGGAATACCTTGACCTCATCAGATTTGTGGAGAAGACCTAGATTCGGTTTGCACTCAATTCCATGGCAAGCCTGCCTTCAAGGCCTGGGAGAATGCAAAGGGAGCTTCAGCTTCCTGGTATGGCGTGGTTCTGAATTTTGCTTTGTTCTCATGCTTTGTTTTCTGTTTTCACTCTTATGGGCAATGTTTATCCATTTAAAATTTGTGAAACAGGAGAGGAGGTGCCAACAGCAGAGATATTGGAGTTTCTGGCTGAGATGGAGCAAATTTTTCCAAAGAACCCCTACTGCATTTGCCATTGTGGTAGCTCTTCCCCTCCACAAACATCACCAAAAAGTACAGCAGCACCAGGCAATAGGGCAGGAGAGAAAGAGATAGGATTTCCAGCAGGGCAGTTATGGAGGCACATGGCAGCCCCACTGAATTTGTGGAGGCTGATGTTAGGAGGGGAAAATCTGTCCCAAGAAGGCATGGCTTTTGAAGAAGAAGCAATAGCCAAGCAGTGGTATAGCTTCAAAATGCTGCCTAGGAAAACAGGTCTCATTTCTCTCAGCCTTCTGTGGGGGATGCTCCTGAAAGGAGCACAGTGTGCGTGTGGAGGGATGCTGCCTCTTGTCATGCAAGAGTTCTGTGCCTGCTGCTGCTCTAGCTTCTTCAGGGCACAAGTCACAAGCTGGTTCTTCCTGAATACCGTCTCTAGCATTAGATGAGTAGGAACTGCAAGGTCACCAGGGATGTGGTCTGGATGCTTTTGATGTGCTGCTAGTTTCCATTCTAACTTGCATGCTGTTGTGGAGAAAAGGGATCATGGTAACTGAACTCCAGGTATCTCTGTCTCACGCGTTAGGGCACAGGTTGGCGTATCATTGTGGGCAGCCATGCCACTTTCTGCTTATACTGGATGTGCACAGCAGAACTATGTGCTGTGGTTTGTAGTTCAGGATTGCCCTTTGTGTTGAGCGCTTGACTCTGCAACTTCCAATATCTCTTTTAATGTTGGTTTGGGAAGGAAGGGGTAAGGGAGAGAACTACAAGAAGTAGTGCATGTGTTGACTGTCAGTAAAGTGCCCTTCACGTAAGGTAGATAGATGCTGAAGAATGTGCTCCTGTAGAATTCTGTACATTTCTCATCACAGGCTTCACAGCAGCTCTTGTTGGATTAGCCTCTGTTGATCAGGGAGGAATAACTGAAAAATCCTGCCCTGGCACCTTACTGAATCCTGGCTAGCGTGCGTCGCTTGGTGGCTATGAGAGCTGCTGTGTGTGCTCTGGCTCACGTCCTGCAGCTGCAGCCATTGGAGTGGCAGCTACTCTTTGTATTGATCAAAACATCATATAAAAAAAAAAAAAAAAATCAAAAATTTCATTTTGAACCACCAAGCTTGTTTTATTTGGTAGATGTTGCTCTGCTAAGGAGTTCTGCTCTCTGTTGGAGTTGGGTGTGTTGCTATTTCAGCACCTTCAGCAGTGTTAGCCCTAGACAACCTGGACTAGGATATGTGGGTGAGTGGATGGACTGGGTGCTGTCACTCTATCATCCTGCTGTGTTCCAAGTTGTTATTCTGAATGTCTTTACATCCAAACAAGTGTGGTAAGAAATGCCTATTGCAGACCGTAATACAGATTTGCAATCTATTCCTTTTCTTGCTCTTCTTTTCTCATTAAAGGATAGACCTCTCTCATCTTGTTCCCTCTCTAAAGGTTCTTTCAAGTATTTTGGTGGTTGATTTTTTTTTTTTTTTTTTTAAATGTGAAAACTTTAGTACTGTGTATCCCTATGCTTGTAACCACAGCTCTACTGTTTGCTTTATGAATTATTTGTTTGAACATGCTTTGAACAAACCTGTCAGCAAGTTTCCTTTGTTCATGTTAGTTCATCTCCACAATCCCTTTTGGAGCCAGAAAAACTAAAATCCAACAGGAATGAGGTGGATCTGTGAAGAATGTCTCTTTCTTTTTTCTATTTGGGAGAAAATGAGTTGTGTCGGAAGGCTCTGTGTATCTAACAAACTGTTTTGCATTTATCCTTTAGCTTACCTCCACAGTCTCCATCTAGACATTTATACATGTCATCTCTGTAATGAAGGCTATTTAAAAACATATTATTTAGGATTTTTTCTGAACGCAATCCCTTCCTAGGGCAAACATAGCAGAAAACTGATGCCTTGATTGGTAGAGTGTCTGTGCATTTCTCTCTGTTTACATACAGTATTGTGGCTGAAATCCTGTCCTGCTGATGTGACTGGGAATTTTGTCACCAGGATTTCATTGGTAATTTATGACATCTTGTGCTGTGTTCTTATGAGTGTGAACAAAACATTTGTGCTTTGTGCTGCCTTCTGAAAAACTGGCAAGGAGAAAGCAGAGCTCATCCTCTTAAGAAACCCTGTGATTTTCGTGGAATGGATGATAGGATTATATGTATATACTTTTTCTTTTCCCTTCATATTTAGGAAGGCTGCTGAAAACCTAGGCAAGATGCCCTAACTGTCACAGTGCTGGTGGCTTTTTGGAACTGTGCATCTCCTTGGTGAAATAAATTTGAGTGGTGAAAAATGCACCTGCTTGTGATTCTAGGCAATGAAGGGTGGCTAGGGCATCACACTGTCCAAAGAAGTGAATGGAGCTCAACAGCCATAGCAGGGAGAGGCTCTCAGGAATGCTCTTGGCTGTGTGGAGGAAGCAACGCCTGACTGCAGGCCTCCTGAGAACCTGCTGCAAATGACATTTAGGCAAAAACTCCCTAGTGGAGTAAGCGGAGAAAAATGTCAGGCTTACTTTTTAATAAATGAACACAAAAATACCAGCTCTCAAAATCTGCCTGATCAGACCTATCATTTAGCCAAGCCAAAAAAACAGCTGTGGGCCAAGATTTCTGCGTAGCTATGTTTTTGCTGACCACAAACATTCAAAAGTAACAAGATTAGAGCTGTTTATATTGGATGGGAATTGATGCAGTAATGGGTTTTAAAGATCGTCACAGGTCATATGGCAATCACTGAGGTTTTTTGGATGCAGTTTGCACCCGCAGAATGAGGCAAGTGGCCGTATGAGAGATTGTGGGACTTGGTGTATGGGGGAGCTGTGGGTTTCCATGAATTATAGCTTGGTCATAACCTGTCCAGAGTATTTTGAGACTCAGATGGATGTATTTTTATGGTACCTGCTTCTGAGGCTCAACTCTTATATACCCAACTCTTTCCTGGTTGACAGTGATTAAAAAGCAGGCTGCAGAGGAAACTGCTATTCATAATGTGATGGAAGTCTAGAGTGACAGAGGCCTGGATGTGTAACACAGTTTTTTTCATATTTGACAGGCATATTCAAGCCCACTGCATGATTTTTTCATTGGTATTCACCATCCTTGATTAAATTTGCTGTTGGGGAGATAAATTAGTTTTTGCAAATGGAGACCCAAGCAGGAGCAGAGCATGGCTGTGAAGGTCTTGTCAGCTCAGATTGATTGCTGAGCCCTGGAATTGGGGTAATGCAGTAACTGAAAAATTAATCAATCAATTAAATCGGATTTCTTCTGGCTTCTAAACAAAATGTCAATGACCTGAAACTCTCAAATCTTCACTGACAGAGAATGAGTTTTTCCATTATTAGAAGACTATTGCATGCTACAGAGCTGAATATATGGCAGGGAATGCATTTGAGTGAACTGCCTTGTGCAGGAGGACTAATTTTGTAATAAATCATGGGTACATATGCACCATATCCGTTGTCACTTTAGAAAGAGCATTAGAACGGGTCCCTGAGGACAGGTCTTACATTCGAACCTGCAGTATACGAGTCTTTGCCTTGTGAGCTGAAGGTCATTTGTAAACTTCCCTAACAAACCAGTCCAGGATTCAACAGTGGTATGCAATGTTATACCAGGTGACTCTGTAAAACACCAGTTGTGTTGTTTGTTTGTGGACAAGTTGCATTTTAATATTGGGCTTGGCCAGCTCCCAACCATCAGGTCCTGCCAAGAGCCTTTCTGTGTGATGCTCAAAAGCTAATATGAGGAGCATTATGGTAAATTACTCAATTCCTCAAGGTCGTGTCCTACCCACATGTTATTTCCTGGGAAGATGAGCCCCATGCAGTTTCTAATTGAATGGAATGGGGCTGAGGGCCAGCCTACGGGACCAGGTCGGTACCCCAGCCAGGAGAGCTGCTCCATGAGGCCAGATTCCAGCTGGCTGAGCCCACGAGACTGCAGCTATCTCAGAAGCTGTATATCACAAGGTCTCTTTCAGAGCTGGCTTAAAGCGGGGAGGGGAGAGAGTTGATTCTGAACTGGATAATGTTCAGAACTGTGAATGAACAAGATCCACCAACAGAAATGCGGTAGGAGAAGTTTCTGTCTCCTGCTGTGGGGCTGGGTATCAAAGTGTCCCCTTGTCTTCCTGTCTCAGTTGTACGTGATGCAGCACTTCTCCAGAGTGTGAATACTGGCCAGTTGCAAAGCCGCTCTATTTTATTCTTAATCTTCCATTTTTAAAGCTGTGACTCTTGAGGATGAATGATTAAAGAAGTACTTCAACTTTCTTTCTCTAGCCTTAGCAAAAAGCTCTTTCATCATGATCTTGAAGGTTAAGAAAATGAGCCCCAAGCTTAATATAATTAAATCTTTTAATGCTTTGGGTGAGCAGTGCTGACTAACTTCTGCTCATTTCTTAAGTAATTAGTTCACTGCTGTCTGCATTAGCAAGAAGCACACAGCAACTGCAGGAGTTGAGACGAGGATGTTTTGGGGAAGCAATATTGTTTGCTTAATTGTTGAAGCTTTCTGATGTTTATTTATTTATTTTTTATAGTTAAATCCTTGGCTTTGCTACTGTTGAGGAAACTTCTTCACAGCTTTTCAGAAAAATAGTATGTAAATGTAGGCTATCTTCTTAAATGTTGTCCATATTCTGTGCTGTATGTTCTCTGTGGAAGGCTAGGGGCTACTGTAGTTTCATTTCCCCTCTGTCTTGAGGTATGCAGTGATTTAAAAATATAGTATCCTGACTTCATTTGGGGGAGGTTAGTTTTTATTACCATTTCAACTGCCTACTCTCAGCCTCCTGTTCTCCATGCCACTTGACTTCTGCCTTCTGTTTGCTTGGGGAATAACACAGCACTGCCCCTCATTGCCAGCTTAGCAGATCTGAAGTTTGCTTTCTCCACTGTGAAAATATCAGTGGCTGCATCTGTCACTTTAGACAGCTGTGGTTCACTGGGAGAAAAAGGCTCAAGTAGGTCACTTGAGTTCAGAGGGAACAGATTAGTGCAGCAGCACAGGAGGCACACACATGTCTGTGAAGACAGCATAGATGGGGGAGTGGGCATAGGGAAACAATTTGTTTGGCTAAAGCGTTTAATGAAGACCTGGTCCACACCCACTTGAACTGACTTACTGATGTTGTAGGTGCTAGCAGGTAACCAAGAGGGCATTAAATATGTCTTGATATAAAGTGAGGTGCTATAAATATGAGTTCAAGTACTAAGTATCCTCAGTACATCTAACACTTAAACAAATAACAAAACACTGCTACTTCTTGTTTTAATCATTCAAAATTATTTGGACACCGTGACATTCTTAAGGTGTTTATATATCTACAGAGACAGGGATGCTTTTGGGGAAGAACAAATGCAACAACCTCTAGTACCTTTTTTTTACAAAGCACATATGAAATGCAAAGCAGCACTCCTGTATACAACAAGAAACCTAGATGGCTTTTGCTAAGGAGGGGATGCTGAACAGATGTCAGAAAGCAGATGGCTTCATATCTGTGTGGCCATTAATTTTCTGTAGAGAAACTTCATTCCCTGAAGTACCCATCCCCAGTCACCCACTGGGACCTCTGACAGTACTGTTTTTCTGGTAGGGGTGCCAGCATCAACTGCCTAGTCCTTTATGTATTCATAGTGTGCTGTCATGTCTGTCTTCTCCCTGATGCCAGATGTTATCATAGATATTTATGGATGGAAATAGGTGCATTTGGGCAACAAGAGCTGTTTTCTGGGACAAACAACTTCAGAAACCTCACTCTCCCCTCTCCTGCTGGTTCTTAGTCATTTTGAAGACTTTCCCCTCACTCGCTTTTTCAGGGTTTTCTTCATATTGTTGTTTTCCCAGAGAGAAATGTAGAAGAGTGAAGAATTTCTGTCAGCTAATACGGTGGTGTTCGTGTTACAATAGAATTAACCAAATAGGGAAAAATATGGCTCTACTCCAGGGAATGAGATGAAGATTAAGTGAATACTAAGCCAGATGTATGTGTGTCTGGACATGTGGGTGTTTATATAAATTCAATGCATGTAAATGCCATAAATATATTAAAACTAAACATTGTCGCATAATTTTTTAAGTTTTGCATAATGGACATCTGTGTGCATTAGGCTTCAAACTCAGAGAAGAAGTAGGCGCTGGCAACTGCTTCACGTCATCTGGGGCCTGGATTTCCATGGTTCTGAGCAGCTTTATTTCCTCAGAGCTTTTTTGGAAGGGAGTGCCCTCAGGCATCTTTGTTTGAAGTGCTTTTGGCTTCCACTGTTGCTTTACATAACACTAAAAACAAAAAACTCGAAGGATGCCCCAAGACATCAACTCCCCTCTCTCCAATTATGGGCGATATATTCTTGCTTCTGGTTAGCTGGGCCAGAAGGTTTTGCAGGATCCAGACTATGCTAACTTCTTCAAGACCTGTTCAAGAATTACATAGCTGGGTCAAAGATGTATGTGCTTTATAGGGTCACTTCCTATTAAATGTAGGGAAAAATCTGTCTTGGTTAGCAGGAGAGCATAATTGTCAGTATCATGCACTTGTCATGTGAGGGTAAAATAAGTTCCATCTTCTAAGGTTTCCATTTTACAGTGAGTATACATCAGGCAGGGCAAATGCAAACTGTGGACTGTATCCAGAAGTAAAGCCATGGTGTTGTGATTTATGCGTGGACTCTTAATTTACATGGGGATGGAGTGAGTTTAGGTCATACTGAGACCAGTCTCTGCATGTGAAAATGATTTGTTTACGTGCAATGCTGAGCTCATAACCAGCATGGCAGTATGTACCTTGCACTCTTTTGGCTGCTGTCTGCAAAATGAATGTAGACTGTCTGCTTCAGTGCTGTTATTTGTGTGCTGCGTTACTTCTGGTGGTCAGCTAGGTGTTATCCTATGCTGCTTTGCATACCTGTTGGGACCTAGGCAAAGTGATCAAGGTGTTCTTTCTGGAAGCATTTCACTCTCCTGAAGATAAGGACGTGCAAGGTCAGAATAAAGTATCATAAGAATGTTCCTCTACAGAGTCACTAACAAGATGTCTAATAGGATCATTAGGCAGAGGTCACGTAGCTGCCTCAAAAGCAAGGTTGTCAGTTCTTAGACATGAAAGCAAAGACTGTGGTAGGATGAACCATGGCAAGTCTGTTTGAAATGTAGCGGTCAGTCCTTGTCTATCAACCCATTGCTGTGACCTGCAGGTCAGCATCATCCCCTTTCTAAATCCTTTACACCAGAAACTTAGAACATCCAGCTGCTTGTGACAGACACCGTGTGAGGATGTGATGATCGCTACTTCCAGACTGAAGGTAGTGCCATGGAAAACACTGTGCCATCTTGTGCCTCTCTTGGAGGGAGCTATGAGAGTGGTGTCCAGAAAGTGATGGGTGTGGGGAGAAGGTCACTGTGGAAACCAAACACTCAAAAATATTTATTTCTCCTTTCTGGCCTCTTACAGATTTCAACCTGTTCAAGCCAGATGCTTGAGGATGCTTTCCATGTCAACAGCTTAATGTTTGGTGAAGCTGAGGGAAGGAAAGAAAAACAAGTCAGAAATGCTGGATAGACTCCTGTCACTTTCTGGCTATGACAGCAGAGACAGAACTTCTCAGAGCTAAAACAAGAGTAGAGCAGAGAAGGGCCTCTGTGTGTGCAAAAGGAATAAATACCAGGGAGCAGTGGAAAACAATAGGGAGATGCAGAGGCATCTTGAGCAAATTGCAGCACTGAAAAGGAAGCCTCAGCAGACTTTCTATGCTTCTTACTTACACTGTCCCTTGGGTTAGAGTCCTAAGAGGCTACAGCTCTGTTTGTCACAGTACTGAAGAACACCTGTGAGCTGGCAGCTGCAGCTTATTGGCCATAGCTTCTTTAGAGTAGGCAATGAAAATAGGTTCTGGTGTGGACCCATCGCCAATCCTCCAGCATAGTTTGGAAAAGGTAGCAGGACTCAAGATAGTCCAGAGCTGATGCCAGTAGAAAATCTCTCGTGACCAGTTTTCTGGTGTGGGAGCTGATCAGTTCAAATTGCTTTACTTCTTCCACTGTGTTGCTCCAGTTTGTGCAATATGCGAACAAAACATTCAAATCAATTTCTTTGCTCCTCTGTCAGCACTTGTACTTCTCAAGCAAACAAACAAACAAAAAAGAGGATGGTTCTATTTAATTGTGGTCACTTCTCTTACAGAACTTCTGTTATGAAACGTTAAGAGCGTGCTTCCTAAACCACATTTAAAGTGCTTTACACAGTTAGACAAGGCATGAATAAAATAGGCCATACTGCTGCTAGGCACAGCCTTTTTACGTATTCTGTGCAATTTTTTGGGGAAGTATATGAGTTATTCCATGAGGCATAACAGCCATGTGAATGCTGGGATTCATAAACCCCTTCAGGGAATGCAACACCCCCTCTGAAACAGCTGCCTCTGGCAATTGACATTTGAGACATCTTGTAGATTCAGCCCATCGACAGTAGCCTGCTCCCTGGCAAGTACTCCCAGATCTCCTGGGAATTTCTTGGGATCTGCTGCAGCTTTCTGAACACTGTGTCATTCAGAGTCCATGTGTAGCATCTCCAAGTGCTGCTGCACTCCTCAGCAGCCTGGTTGCTGGTAGCAGTGCTGTGCTGTCCTGTCTGCTCTGAGGATTAGCGTCAGGTCACGGGAGCTGAGTACGGAGCTAGAGGAGTGAGTTCATTCAGGAAAATCTTAGTTGTAGATACCAGTGGCTCCACAGTGGTTTACAGAGGTGACTTGCTCTGAGTGGAGGTGATGCGCTCAGCCAGCCAGCTGGTAACTAAATCCTAAGAGTAGAAGCTAGCACTGAACCAGTTCAGAGGGGAACACTTCTGCTGAAGGGGTTTCGGCCTGAAAGGATGGTGGAAGGGAGGTGTAGGCTGTGTGATAGATCACCCTAAAGCCCATTTAGGTACAACACTGTGCCATGGGCAGGGACACCTTCCTCTGGATCAGGTTGCCCAGATCTCCATCCAACCTGGTCTTGAATGCTTTCAGGGATGGGGCATCCTCAGCTTTTCTGGGCAGCTGTGCCAAAGCCTCACAATATCTTCTGAATATCTAATCTGACTTGTACCCTCTTTTAGTTTAAAGGCATTACCCCTTGTCCTGTCACTATGCTCCCTGATAAAGAGCATCTCCCATCTTTTCTGCAGGTCTCCTTTAAATGCTGGAAAGCTGCTATGATTTCTCCCTGGGGCCTTTTGTTCTCTAGACTAAATAATCCCAGAAAGATGTGTAAGCTGCAAAGTACACATCCTGTTGTATAATACTGCTGTTAGGCTAACTTCAGAGTAACTGTAAAATGATGAATTATAGTGACTTTTGAGAGGTTTGCAGACCTTACTCTGGATGAGTAATGATTCCTCTTGGCCCGTGGAATATGGTTATCCTTTTTGAATTTGGCAAACCCTACTGTTGCAAAATAATAATAAAAATTAAAAAAATAATAATCTTGGGACCCTGAGCTCCCAAATTGCTCTAGTTTTAGTGGCTATTTTCTCAGTGTTGGAATTGGTGTGTTTGTATCCAGAGGCAGATAACAACAATATACATGGGTGAATGTCTTGCTGTCTTAGGACTTACAGGCCTACACGTGTATCACTATGCTAGTTGAGAAATTAAGTCCTCAAATTGTCACAGACATGCATGGCATTAATTCCTTTCCCTTAATACCCTGCTTATGGTATTAATTTCACTGCTTTAACAGTTGCTGGTCCCTTCAACCGTCTCAAAACACAAATAACGATGTGCTTTCAACATCAGGAGAGCAACTAAGTCCATTCTGTCACTGACAGAAAAAAGTGTATGTGCGAAAGAGAAGCACTGAAATGAGACTAGAATGTTTACACTGTTTCCTGAAATGTTGGTATGTGAGTTGTGTTGGAGGTCACAGCGGTGTTTGGGTCAAACCTTGGTTTGTGCAAGCTACTTTGCTAATCCCTAGTCTAGACACTCAGTTTTCCAGTGCCTGTTAATCTTCTGCATTAATGTAGTGATATTTTTTTTTTGGTCTGTCACACAGTGTCAGAAGGAACTGGGCACTCCTGCTCCTGTGACTCCCATTTGTAGTTTCAGCCTCACGCATGGGGATCTGGGGTGTGTAGCCGTATAGCTTGTGGCAATGAGCTGTCCCATTGATTTTGTAAAAGCCTTGAGTTAGCACTCAGCTGTACATAGCGTGCCTTTAACATACCTAAAGCTCGTGTATGATTACATCAACTTTTTCCTGAAGTGAGAGAAGTTAATGCGAAGGGAGAGAAAGCAGGGGAGTTGATGTCAGTCTGCCCACCTCATAGGAATTTGTGAAGGGCTGTCTACTATTTCATGGAGAACCTGTGCTGTTCCTGTTAAGTGAGTTTTGAATTAGTAGTGATAAATGTTCTGCAGTCAAGCGTGTATATTCTAGGGAAGGAAAGCAAGTCAGTCCTCTAGTGATATGCTTTATATTCACTTTGCTAGGCTGTTTTGTAACTGTCTGGACTCAACTCCAGGGCAGTGTTTGCTGTCCTCTCCTCATTAAACTTTGTTTTTGTATTCTGCATAATGAGTTGTAATTTCTGAAGAACTCTTACTTCCTCTTATTTCCTCTGTGTTTTGTCCCGCTGAACTGTAGAGGTTTGCCTTTATTGAATTTTATGTATTGTTTTCAGACAAACATAAGCTGAGATAATTTTCAGTTCTAATCTGGCTCCCCAGTGTGTCTGATGTTTTTGCTGGATTTTCCTTGGGTTTGATAAACCTATTTGGTTCTTTGACCCAAGCCAGTTATGAACAAACCCCTGATACCTGTGCACACCATTGCTCCCCTGCTCTGGCAATGAATAGCTGGCAATTCCATCAAGGCTGCTATTTCTCTAGCTTGCTAATGTTATCTTATAGGACCATATAAAAATCCTTACCAAAGTCACGATACGTCATATCCACTGCTTATTCACACTCATAAGACTGATTACTCCATTTCAGGAGAAAATAAAATTGGTCTGACATGATGTGGTCCTGCCAAATCTCAGTCTGCTGCTATTTGTCACCCTTTTATCTTCTTGGTGCCTGCGGATCAGCTGTTTGATTACTTGTTGCGGTGTCTTTCTCAGCACTGAAGCTAAGCTGTTCAAGTTATTATCCCCTAAATGTCCCTTCTTTCCTGTTTAAGGACAGTATGAAGAGGTACCAGTCAAAATAAAGACGGGAGGTTTTCTTAACCAACACCTGGTTCCCAGCACCCTAGCACTCACACATCAAATTTAGGAAGAAGTAATGTCAGAACTATGCTAGCTAGATGAATTACCTGTAATAGTTCAAGTGTCAATGTGTCATTGCCCTAAGGGCACCGATGGACCTGCTTGTGCCACCCATGGGCCGATAGCACAGTATGGCCATGGCCTATGCCCAAGGGAGGTGCCTGGGGAGCCCTCCCAGTGCTGTGACAAAATGGCTTGCAGCTGTGCCAGCATTTTGTGCGACATTCGTGGCAATAGAAACCAAACCCAGCTGTTGCTTTTCCAGGGCCAGGGGTGACAGAGATAAGTAGTAAGGTCCAGTGAGTGACTGCAAAAATATTTAAAGGAGCACGGTTAGCTTGGCTTTTGCTTCACATCAGTGTTGTTTACTAGGTTGGGAAGTAGAATTGGAAGCTTTGTTTGACATAACTTATAGCATAAATTTCAGCTTTTAAAGGAGCCAATCTTCCTGCTTGTGCTGAAGATAAAACCTGAAGGAAGAGTCCAAGAGGCACGGGCCAGCACCCCCAGTGAGGTGCCTGCAACAGTGGAAGAGACGGTTGTCTGCTAAAGCATGCCTGAACCAAAACCAGAGTAAATCTATATTCAGCAGCTTGATTGTGCAGTGACTGAGTATGTTGCTTGGTACTGAAAGTAATGCAGCTTTATTTCCTGTGCCAAGACATTTTCTTTATTCTTTTATGATAAGAATGGGAAATCTGAGCATCAAGTTGACCTCGGGTATAGTAGGCATAATTTTATAGGACTTCTATCATTTTTTCCCCCTCACTTTATTCATCTTCTCTCCAAACCGAATAATCTTAACCTTTAGCTTCTCTTCATCCCCTAATAATTTATTTCCAGAGTCTGGCTTGACAAAAATCTGTGCTCTGGCCACAAGTGCTAAGCTGTCACTGATTTTTTGTATAACAGCATTCATGATAATTTGTTTTCTCCATCCTGTCCTTAGTCTGCTCTTGTTGTCCTATCTTCCACCTCTGCTGACTGACTGCTGAGGTTTTGCTCAGCTGTCCATGGAATTTCTCAGATCTGTAACACGAGTGGTCACGGTCAGTTTGCAGTTCATCAGTGTGCACAAGTAGTTGAATTTGTTTCTTCTAATGTGCATTACCTTGCATTTGCCTACACTGAATTGCATTTACTGTCATCTTATTCCACTGTCCATGTCTCTTAGGGTTGTCTGAACTGCAGAACAGCCTTCAGAGATGAGTGCAGAGACATTTTTACCTCAAAACACTCTGCTGCTTTGGGAATTTGCCATGTGCGGTGTCTCTTGAGTTGTCACCAACCCTATTAAGATGGATTAAGTGAACTGCTGCCTGACATTGATGACCAGCCCATGGTCTCTTGCCCTCTAACAGTCTTAAAAGTAGTTATGTAGCAGAGGAAGATGATCAAATCTAATATTAGAGGATATCCAAACTGTTTTAAATAGGGGGATTGTATAGGAACTGCTGAGTCACGGCCTGAACCTCTGATTGATCACCTGAGGTGAGCAATGAGTCAGCCAGAGGAGCACAGCTGAAGGCAATTCACCTGTGCTGCAGGAAGGGATGGAGCCTGGCTCCACTTCTCCTAGACCTATTTAAGAGCTGACTGCCAGTGGGGAAGGATCTCTTCTGGAGACCTGCTCTGCTGGAGTTTTGTAAGTGAGCCTAGGATATGGGTAAGCTTTCTATCTGTTCTCTTTTTGTTATCATAATCTGCTTTGCCTAACTCTCTTGTTTATTTTGTAATTATAGCATCTTAATATTCATTGATTATACAGGGATCTTGAGATCTGGAGATTTTTTTTGCCACTCTCTATGAGTTGCAGATATGCCAGAATCTGCCTCTTCCAGCAGTTTTAGGGAGATCCAGCATACCGTCGTATAAGGCTGGAGGCATTTTATGGCTTCTTCATGATTTCATCTTTCAAACTGCTACCATAGGCAGTTTGTTAAACAACTTTTTTGCTGTGTGTATTATCCCAGTTTCCCTACCAGTGGCTGTAGTGAATTGTCCTCAAGTGCTGGTATTGCGTGGACTCAATGACCCAAGAAGGGAAAGTTAAGAAGCCTTTAGAGAGCGGAGAGGGGATAACCCAGTTGTTTTAGCTTGTGTGTAGGACTGGGGATGGTCGTATGCAGTTTTCAGTTTTATTTTGGAGTTCTGTGAAACTGGGTGGTGAGGCACAGTGGGGAACCTGCTGAATCAGCTGTGACAGTGTTTGTATGCAGTAGTGATTGACGAAAAGCTGAAAATGTTTTTCCTCGAAATACTGTTTTAGCCGCGTTGGCTGGAGCTGCTCTCAAACCTGTGCTGTCTGCAAGAGCTTCCAAATGCCTACAGTCTCACATGTTCTGTGTAACAAGTGCTGCAGAGAATTTGGCTCTGCCTGGGCTATCAGAAAAGCAGCTTTCAACCCGAGCTACTCAAGTCTGCAAGGATAGCAAGGCCTGCAATTTTCCTTGGAGAAGGCAATTGTAACATTACATCCATAAGGTTTCTTCCTTTCTTTTGCAAGCTCTTGCCTGTCCTGCCTTTCTCCATACCATAGCTGCTTCCAGATGTGTCACAAATGACCTCCCTTCCCTTAGTGTATACATCTGAATGTGTTACCAGTGTTGAAACATCAATCAGCTGCTCTCCCTGATGCTTATCTCTTTTCTAGGTGACAAGGGCTCCCCAGGGAGAGAAGAACAGCAGGAGGGCTTTTGATGAGAAAGCTTATCTGTCCTCAAAGCTGCTGAAGGCTGGAGAAGACCCCTACCGCCAGCATGCTTTTAATCAGCTAGAGAGTGACAAACTCAGCAGTGACCGGCCCATACGGGACACCAGGCACTACAGGTACTGTGCAGCCCTTGCTCCAAGCCATGGCTGCTGCTTGCTGTGGGGAGTCCAGAGACTTCCTGTGTTCTGCCCTGTTAACAGAAGATGGTTTTAGCTTTTCTTCTCTAAGGTCTGTCACTTTGTTTCATGGTTAATCTGGAAAGGTCTCAAATGCATGGGAGACCCCTGGCTAATTCAGTCCTAGTTTGTTGCTTTTCTAGCATATCTTCTCCCAGGTCTAAACACCAATCCTATTACTTCAGCATTTGAGTTTCAGAACAGCCCCTCTATTGCAGCTTAAATTGCTTGACCGGAAGCTGTTTTTTGCATAAAATCCCCCACACTCAGTGAGCCTCTGTCCTATCTGCAAGGTACTCAGCTGTTGTAGCATTGCTTTACTTTGGCGTTGCTCACCCGCTATGAACTGGCTGTCTAAATCTCGTTTAGTGTGTTCTGAGTGTTACGGTTTGGATGAACTCTGCTGAGGTGGGGATGAAAATAATGAGCTTTTCATGTTCAGACAGTGAATACTTCATGGCTTGCAGAGTGCTCCTTGTTCTGTCCTTGTTTCACTGGAGTGAATTTATTTTGCTGACTAAGCTAATCTGTAAATGAGCTCAGGTAATTATTTTGTTCTTTCTGTAGTACAGAAGGATAACACTACCTTGAAGATGATAGGTTTGATAGTAATAGAATACTGCAAAGCAGCCTACTTCAAAGAAGAAAAAATAGGAGCAAAGTAACCATGTCAGAAGCACTGGTGTCTGTTTGAAAACTTAGATGTAGTGTTGCAAAGCAACGCCTCTTAACTTCTGGGAAGAGGAAACCAGGCATCTAACTTGATTGAAACTGCAAAAGGGGTGTCAGGAGATGTGGAGCTCTGCGAGCCTGCCAGCACTGACAGCCCTCAGGGTGCTTAGTGAATGGAAGCGGCTGGGACCTTGGTTAGATGAAAGTCTTGTGCTTCTGTTCCCCAGTGTAGTATTCAGGATTGGCTTGCTGGTGACTCAGAGGCAGTGGTGCATGTCCTCTGTTACTGGCAGTCCCCCTGCCATGCAGAATTGCTGTTTGCTGTTAATCTGCTGTCATGTTCTGGCCTAAACCAGTACCCTTCAAAGATAAATTATTTATTTTGATCTGTGATCTGTAGTAGCATGCAGAGGATACTTTTTGTGAGAAACCCTACTTGTGTGCTTCAGTCTAAAGACATATATATATACTGTTCTCTGGAAATGTATAGCTACTTCAGGCCTCAGCTTTGCAGGGATTCCCTATAGCAATGGGGACGCCTTAAGCAGCATATAATCAAGGCAGATAGATCTGCTATCGTGTTCCTACTATTTGCAGGGGGGTTGGTTTGAGAGTGAGATGTTGCTTTTGAGTACCGTGTCATGTAGCAATATTGGAGTGGTTGCTGTGATGACAGCTTAACATAAGGACTTATTTCTGCTGGTACAAGTTAGATGTAGTTTGAGAAAGCCCTTCCTTCTGTCACAAATGGCTCTGGCTCAGTTCAAGGAGTCAGGGGTGAATTGGTCACTACTGTATTTTTCCTTAGGCACCAAAGCTCAGATAGGGCATATTTGAGTCTACCTCCTTCAAGCTAATTCTAACTGAGGATGTAGCTAGCTGGTTTTTGATCCAAAGCAAAAGCAGACCCAGCTTACAAGCACAAACTTCATATTTGTCCCCTGTGATGCTCTAATAATGCTGAGAACTTGGAAAGTCTGTCTCAAATAATGTGCACACCAATATCTTGTTTTTCTACTTGCTGGTGACTTCATGCATTTTACATTCATTAAACCATGGAGTCATTTTGAAACAATAATAAATGTGATATGTCTGGTCCTAAGCTTTTTATGAAGGTTTCCTTGTATGCTTGAAAATTGATGGAAGAAGTCATTGTACCCTTAACAAATGCAATTTGTTACAATGAAAAATAACAATAGATTAGAATAGTTTTAAACTAGCAGAATTGAGCATGATGATAAAAATAGTTACAGTCCAATAATAGCCATAGAAGAATGGTAAGTAAATGTAGAAGTACAACAAGTGGCTGTAAGAAATAAATCTTATTCTGTCCAGTGATGTATTTAGTCTAAGCATGGCCTGGAGTAGTTAAAAATAAAAGTGAGCCACAATTCCACAGGAGCACATCAGTCCAAATCTGCCATTTCTAGCACTGCCAGAACTGGATCCAAGATTCATAGCCATGAGTTGTTCTCCAAAATGCTTGTTGTCCACAGGGTATAATCAGCCTTGGCGCAAGCTGATTCTTCATTCTGAGTATATGGATGAGTATACATAATATTACTAAGTGAAATGGGAAGAAGGGAAGAATTATTTTCTGTTGCTATCTGAGATATTAATGTTCAGAAGAAAAGCTGAGGAACCTCAGTAGGCCCGAAAAGCTTGAACTGATGCCTGGATCTACCAGCTTTATGCATCCTTAGCATGTGCACATCCTATGCATGAAGGAACTGGAGTACATGAAACACAGGCAAATTCATGGGCTAGAATCCACAGTGTTGAGCATTTGTTCCCCAGGGAAGTCATGCATTCTCATCCATAATGCATGCAGCATTATGAGTTTGGTACCAGAACCTCAAAGCTTTTGCCTTTTGGCAGGCACAGCCTGCTGTCCTTAGTACAGGGGCTGCTGAGGCTTTCCTTGCTGCAGCTCTGCTGCGCTGTTTCTGTTTTTAGCATGTATGTTCTCTTCTCCTCAGGAAGTTGTAAATGTGTTGCCCCAGCTGGTGGAAAGCGTTTGGCTCATGTTTCTCTTCTGTGTTGCAGGTGCACCTCTGTACACTATGATGCAGACCTGCCAGCTACCAGCCTCATCATCACCTTCCACAATGAGGCCCGCTCTGCACTGCTCCGCACGGTGAGGAGGTGAGTTCAGCAAGAGGGGCTGGGCTCTGGGGGGACACTGTTGCAGGAGTAGACATTTTCCAGTGGTTATACAAGCAAGGTGGGTGGACCTCCCCTGTATGCTTAGTGATCTGTCCTAGACGTGGCCCACGAAGATGGGTCTGGGCTGGGGATTGGTGATGTGGGTGTTTCTTCAAAGTGTCTGCAGGTAGCTACCGCATAGTTCTTGTGATGGGATCATTAGCAGCAGGAAAAGGGCTGCTGGACCTGCCTCTGCAGATGGGGAATGGTCAGTATGATCTTGATTTGGAAGATTGTGGGACCAGAGGGCGAAAATGTGGGCTTCCAGATGTAGCTGAGGGGATGGGCCTGGGAGGGTGTATTTTAACAGAAATAGGCAGCCAGTCTCCCGCTAGGGTACATGTTTCAGGAGGTGGGGCTATCCTGCTGAGAACAGGGTGAGCAGTCTTTCAAGCAGAAAGCTGATTAAAAGAAACACCTGAACCTAATGGCCCACCAGGTCTTCCCTGGGGCTTTTCACACAGACCTTGTTGTACGTACAGGACACCTGCTATCTTGTGCCAGTACCTCCTAATGTCTGAGTATCAGCAGTAGCCAAATCTATCAGGTAAAGAGCGACATAGAGTCTTGTCCCCAAGCAGAAGAAAGCGTGCAATTATCTGTACCACAAAGCAGTGCTGCACTTTCCCCTCCTCATCATCCCTGTAGAATCTGGGGAGGTTCTTTTCCTTTCTACATTAAAAAAAAAAAAAAAATGCCCTTTGCCCTCGGAGTTATCAAGCCTTTGTTCACATGGTCTCTGAAGCCTGCAAGCAAGTCCAGGAACAGCTTGTGAAGGCTGAAAGGAGATTGAATTGTTCAGGTAGAAGGTTGAATTCATGGTTTCACTAACAGGAATGTATTATTCATCATCATCACTTCTCCTGTCAGGTCCTGTGGGCTTAGAGAAATGTACGTTGTGAATAAATAACAGGCTTTCCCAAGTTGGCCTCATGGTTAGAAGGCTGCGTTTCAGTCTGCCGGGTTTGGTGCTGCTGTATTTTCAGATTCCTGTATATATTGTATTAACACATTTTTGCCTTTTCTTATCATTCTCTTTTCATTTAAACCATAAAATTAACCCTACACAGCCACTGTTCAGAAAATGAGTAGATTTGTTTGGAACTACAGTGCTGCTAGTAGGACAACAGCAGGAGATTTCTGCTGATTATATCATAGGTCAAACAATAAATCGTTAGGTGCTCAGAAACTGTGGTAGTGTGATCCTTAAGAAAATCTCAGTGCAGCCAATCAAATAGAAGATGCTATGATGATAAAATGTAGAGAAGATGACATTCAAAACAGAAGTAACTGTAAAGATAGGAATTGATATCCAGATCCTCTGTGGGTTATATGTACTAAGGACCAGATGAATGTTGCCAGTGCATAATGCCAGACTTGCTCAAAGCAGGATCAGCTCGAATAGGTTGCTGAGGTCTATGTCCAGTTTGTTTTGAGTATCTCCAAGGACAGTGACTCTGCAACATCAAATGTCAGAAGTGTTCCGGATTTATCCCTGTGTGGTGAGTGGTCCCAAAGGATGAATTCTTGGGTTCTACAGTATTTTCAGTGGCACACAGCCAGACATTGGCTAGGAGCCTTCACTTTTAAACCAGAGAAGGCTTGATAACCATAAACAGAGGAGATAATTTCAGATAAGAAAAAAGAAGAAAAAAAAAAAAAAAGGTATCTGGACTGATGGGAGAGGGACAAATCAGCAGCGTAGAGCAGCTAGAATATTAGTAGAATATTGGCAATATTGAAATGGTGTCATGGGACAAAGTAAGGGCACTGACATTGAAAAAAGAAAGTTGTGAGAGAAGAATAAGGAGGGTAAGGTATCCTTGAGATGAGGGGAATAGTCTCTGTTTCTGCTGTAGAAGAAGGATTAGCACTGGGATTTTGAAAGCCTAGTAATACATTCTGTGCCTAAGAGTAATCGTTGTGCCAGTCTGTTCACCTCTCTGAAGTGAAATAGTAGACTGCTGTGTTCCTTGTTAAAAAGACAGGCAAGACAAAGTACAAAGAAGATTAAGTACCTTTTCCGAGGATCCACAGCAAATTATTGCAGAGCTGAGAGCTGAACTAGGCATTGAACAATAAGTAGTGAACTCCTCAAGAATATTTCCTCTCTGCTGGGGGACAGAGTGAACAACTGAGGAAGAGAGAACAAAGTGTATTGCCTTTTCTCCAGTTCTGTTGAGTTGGAAGACCTGAAACTTGTGGAGAAAATGCGAGTATTGCTAATAGGGTAGCAAGAGAATGTGTAGAATACCATTTTACAGCAGTTATGCTGCAGGATGTGGCCAGTCAGGACTGTTAATGTTTTGTGTTAAGTCTGTGTGAACAAGAATTTCAGTGCAAGGCAACTTTGTCTGTAAAATATGCAGATAATAGCTATTCTGGGGGAAGGGGCAATCATAAATGCGAGAAGGAACATAGCCCCACCTTCCACCCCATTATGCAGTTCTGAAGTATCCAGAGGAGTATGAGCCAAGAGCAGCAAATGAGATTCAGCTTTGAAAAATGCAATGTCTGTCATCTTGGGATGTGTAAATTCAAAATACAAATACTCTTGAGGTATATGAAGCAGTATAAATCTGAAATGGAGTAGGATGTGATACAGAGCAGCAGAGCAGGAATGATTTTGCACTGTGGGACAGTGGAAAACTAAGGAAATTTGGGCTCTGTGTGCAAAGCCATTGGTGGTGCTAATTACCATACAGTAATTTCTTTCTCTTTAGCCTTAGTAGTCTATGCTTGGGAGTATGGCGTTGCTGCTGTTGTGTTTCCTGTGTAAAAGAAACCAAAACAAAGAGGAAGCAAAATAAACAGAAAACAAAACGAATTGAACAAAATAAGATAACCCAAAATATTTAAGCAACGCTTTCTCTAAAATTGCTTGAAATCAGAAGAGTAAGCACCACTAAAATGCTAGAACCAGGAGGACAGAGATTGTCTCTGATTTTTATTTTTTTTTTTTAAGGCTGAAGTTTGCAGAACTGTCCTCTTCACTGGTGTGCTCAAGTGTGAGCAATGTTCAGTATATGAGCCATCTTACTGAAGGCAATAAGGACCTGCCTGTGCATTTGCGGAAGGAGGCTTAAAGAGGGAATATGCTGTGTAGCTCTAGTAAAGCCAGAGGAGGAGCTTGAAGTTTATGGAAAATTAATTCAATTATTTTAAAACAAATGAGAGGAACGAGGAGTTCAAAATGAAGATGCTGTAAGTCTAAAGTACTAGACTGTATTGATCTCTGTGAGGAGTGTGAACTCTTATTCTCTTTCCTTGTATGTGAAAGCCTGCATTTTGTAAACACAAGCCTATTGCAGGCCACAGTGAATCCCAGCCCAAGGGAAGGTCTGTATTCTCAGCAACATGGCTTGAAAGAAAGATAAATAACAATTGAAAGAAGGGAATAAAAAACCCAAACCAAAACAAGTCCAAAACATTGCCATAAAAGAGAATTGGTTTCTTCCCAAAAAGAGAATCATTAAGAAAAGACTGAGAGCACTCCTAGCTGGGAAAAGTAACAGCTCTCTTTTTACTTCCCAGCAGTGATGAGCTTTGTCTGAAATCTGGTGGACAGGAACAGCTTCCTGGTTGCTGCAGGGCTGTTAATGCTCTCTCCTCTTTGTCTTTTAGGAGGTAGAGAGCATGCTTCAGCATCCTTTCCTAGGTGCTTCCAGGCAGACCCTACAACCACCTTTCTAGCTATGGGGTCCTTCTCAGGTTTGAGATGCTGTTGCTTTCTGGGATGTTTCTGCTTGCAGTTCAGCTTCCAATGGACCCTCATACAAAGAGCTGTGTTACCTCTTTCCACATTACTGAGTTTGGTATTCCTGCTGTAATGCACGGCACAGCAGATTTGTGTCAGTATTACCATTAACATTATTATGGCAACTCGCAAAGACTGTCTTTTTCTTCTCTGGATCCCTGCAGCGTCCTGAACCGGACCCCTCCCAACCTCATCCAGGAAATTATTTTGGTAGATGACTTCAGCTCAGATCGTAAGTATGGACCTATTTCCCTTTCATTTGTTCTTTCTCCTTCTGTTCTCCTTTTTGGTTGCTTTGTTTATTCCCTTCTTTCACAGAGATTCCGTCATGTCTCTTTGCAAGGGAGAAGGAAAAGGGAGGTGGTATTTGTGTGTGTAGTTTACATGCATGGTAGAGGCCATGGCAGAGGTGGATGGTGAAATTAGGTATTAAAACCTGTGAGGGCTTCAGAGTCATGTCTGGATAAGGACTGAGCTGCACCCAACTATTGAAACTGGGTGTTTCTGAGTCCTAACTGTCTCACATTCAGCACCTGAAAATTCCAGTGTCAGTGGCCGAAGTGTTCCAGATCAACACAAACTGGATCTCTGGTGCCAGTACTGCACAGGCTTCAGCTACAAGCTGCCATTTAGGCTCTTAGGTAGAAGAATTTTTGCAAAGCCCCATCCTATGGTAGTTCTTATTTTTCTTGCTGGCAAACAGATATCGGTGGTTCTACAACTACTCTACTGAGGCCTCTGAACTTTAGTTCACCACTTTAGTACCTGCTTGAGGACTGACGCTTAGTTTTAACATCTGCCTCAGTTTCTGCAAAGATAAAGAATCCATCGATTCTTGCAAGTAGTGATAAGTTTCACTCCTACAGAGTAAGTAACTTGATATGGATTCTTGTATGTACTTGAAATTGTGGCTTAGCCAAGCTGAGTGATGCTTTCCCTTGTAGCAGATGTCCAGCAAAATCTCGGTAGGTTTTAATTAAGAACACCTGCCACTTCACTTGGATAGTGCAGCAGCTGCCAAAGTGCCCATACAAGAGCAGTATTTTAGATTGCATGCATGTACCTTTGAGAGCAGAAATGCTCTTGCAGGACCATGCCAGGAGATGCAATTTGGCTGATGGCCTTCATGTTCTCCCTGGAGCACGACATCCGTGGAAGGATGGCAGTGGGAAAGAGAGGATGTGAGACATAAAGAGGAACATGGAATATATGGAGGAATGGGATATTATAGTGGAGCAAGGGAAAATAGCGTGTGCTACAAAGTGTTGCTTCTGTGGATGGGAGTAGAGGAGGTCTGTAGGCAGCCTAGCCTGTGGCATCCTGCATGATGTGGTGCTCCTTCATATGGCTGGGCTGGACCCGGTAGCTGTTGCTCTCCATTGTGTTCCCTGAGCAAAGGAAATGAGGGATGGCACAAACTCCTGGCAAGCTGCCAGCAAAGCCCTTAGTTAGACATCTGTGTGTTAGTGTAATGGTGCCTCCAGGGAAGCAGATCTACTCTCCGTGGCTTTTATTAAATAAAATCAAGCAGAAACCACCCTAAGAACAAATGTTGGGAAATGCCCAAATGAGCCGCTGAGGGCAAAGAAAATGGATGAAACCATTTTATATGACAGGATTCTCTTTTACTTGGAACTTCTGCAGTTTGCAGCTCTGGCTCCCTGTAGTCTCTATGTTTCATCAAAGCCATCCACTCAGTGTCATGTTACCAGCACATGCCCCATTATTCTTATGAAGTGAGAAGTGCAGGAGAATGGAGGCCTGGATTAACAGAGTGTCAGGAGGCACAGGCTCAGCTGTCTGAGGCGGGCAGTGGGCAAGCAGTGTCTTCTGTGTACCCTTCAAACAGGAGGACTGTGGCCATCAGGCTGATATTAAGTGAAAGCAGAAATTCCCCTCCCATGGAGATACAAGAGAACAGTTAGTTGGAGCTCTCTACTGGAGCCAAATAATTCATGTGTATGTACCAAATGTTTTTTGCCTTCCTTAAGCTGAGGACTGTCAGCTCCTTACCAAGATCCCCAAGGTCAAGTGTCTACGAAACATCCGTCGAGAAGGTGAGTGTGGAAGCTTTGCAGGTACAAAGATTTGCTGGATTTGCCCATGTGGCCCTGTTTGCTTGCCAGCTGTGTGCATGTTGTTTCTTACCATTATGGTTTGTTTTTATCAGTATAAGGGCTTGGTGTCCTAATGTTGGAGGCTCTGTGAACAGAGAATAGAGAAACCCTGTGGGAAGGGAATCATAGAATCACCAAGGTTAGAAAAGACTTAAAAGATCATCCAGTCCAACCGTTCACCTATTCCCAATAGCTCCCACTGTCATCAAGGAACTGTCATCAAGGCAGGAACCAGGTGAGGGTTCAGTGGCATGAACAGAAGTGGCATGTGAGATAATTCCTTGTGTGTTGGGAGGGCTCAGATCTGATGTTGCCCCAGGGGATGCCCTGCCAAAGCTGCTTTCTGCTCCTGACAGAGGTGTTGTATTGGAGAAGTGCCTGGTCTTCTCATGTAACATTTACAAGAAGTACTTTAGTTTTTGCAAGTTGCTCAGCTGTTTACCTTTCTAACCTTTCTTCTCTTCTTCTGCATCCTTTCCCCCTTGCAGGGCTGATTCGTTCTCGGGTGCGAGGAGCTGAAATGGCCACTGCTGACATCCTCACCTTCTTAGACAGTCACTGTGAAGTCAACAGTGAGTGGCTGCAGCCCATGCTTCAGAGAGTGAAAGAGGTGAGCACCATCTCCCCTCTCTGAGCTGGACGAGGGCTAGTGTGTCTGGGACTGATGAATCCCATGCTTTCAAGGTGCCTTGAGCAGTGCCAGCAAGGACAGAGCCTTCTCAAGTAGCCTTTCTCAGGCAGATGGACGTACAGCCTGAGCTAGATGGGCAGCAGATCCCTGATGGACTTCTTGCATTCTGCTGCCAACATAGCAGGGCAGCAGATGCTGAGTGATGAGATGCAATGGTGAATAATTGAACCACCAACTTGTACCTCAGCTGTCCTGCAGTGTTGTGCTTCTTTTTTGCCTGTACATAGGATAGTGACCTCAGCACGCGCTGGGCAACTTTTTCCATGGCTGCTGTCTCCCTTGTTGCTGGACCTCCCCCTCTGTCTTGTCACTGCCAAAACTTTCCTTCCACTAATGCTCCTGCTGAGCTGCCAACACAAACCACCTGCATGTAGGCAGCTTCCCAGCACAGAAGAGCTGCCTGTGCATGTGGGGATGTACCTTTGCTGGTTTAGTTCAGAAAGGATTGGTGTGAATCTGGACTGTCACCCTGGTTGCACTGTAGGGCTGGAGGAAAACATGGCTCTGCTAAAAGAGAAATGGGAGGGGTAAGGGGAGAAGCGTTAGCCCTGCTTGCAGAAGACTTAGCTCTGCTTGCAAGGGACTGGGATTGTTCCACTGCTTTGAAATACAGGATTCTGTGGAGTAATGGGCTCCAGAAAAAGGAGTTTGAGTCTTATGCTGACTCGTATCCATGTCTGGCTTAAATTGGAAGAAGGCAAAACTTCAGGAATGATGACTTAAAAGCTTCCACTTTTTAGTCCTGCTCAGTAAATCCTCTATCTCAGAAGCCCACATATATTTACTTCTGCCTTTTAAGTCAACATACAGCATGGGGTTCCTAAGCTGTGTGAGCACTGTGCTGCCAGAGTAGGTTTAAGGGCAGGGCTCAGGCCTTACTGATACACTCCTTGTGCAGTTGTCACTGTGTGAAGGGGAGTATGCATGAACAAAGAGCTTTTGCTAGTTGTGCCCTGCTGGCCAAGCAAAAAGAGCTACTGTAAGGCATAAAATGGATGTTTGGTAGGTAGGCTGTGAAGGCTGTCAAGTGATAGCAAGATACTGGCTTTGGCACTACCAGATCTCTGTTCCATCTGAGATTTCAACTTTCAGAAGACTTTCTTCAGTGCTGTGGTGGAAACTTATTACAATCTCAAATTCTGTGTATTATAAGGATTGCACCCTTACAGCCAGTGAAGTGTCCTAATTCCTTAATATTAAGATATTGTATATTTTTCACTTTGCAATTGTTTCTGGTCTGATCACGAGTTAATTCAAGAATGGCTGAGCAGAAATCAGTAGATATCAAAAACAAGCACAAAACCTTTGGGACAATGATTCATGTCCTGTATCTTGGGCAGGAAATTGAGCTGTTTCTTGGCAGCACTTCTGGGTATGTGGGTCTCTTGCCTCATTCTCTTTATCCATGGTCTACACTTGGCTAATATCCAACCTTCTCCATTTGAACATAGTGTACATCAATCACTGCTCAGCTGTCAAAACTATACTGGAAAAGCCAAATAAAAATTTGCATGCTACATGTGCAGCTTTTTTATGATCTCTGGCAGCTTTTCCAGACCCTTGAGAAATACCTGACTGCTTTTTTTCCCCCTTTCTCTGTCCCTTTCAGGATTATACCCGAGTGGTGAGTCCAATCATTGATGTTATCAGCCTGGATAACTTTGCCTACCTGGCAGCATCAGCAGATCTGAGGGGAGGTGGGTATAATTAATGGCTTTTGTGATAGCTGGGCCTGAGGGATATTGCTTAAAAAAAATAATTGATGTCTACTTCAGCTTTAAAAAAAAAAAAATGCTCCTCTTTCCTGATGGGTTTTGTCCTCCTTTTCCTGCAAATTGCTAAGTTGGATATTTTGCGGAGTTGAAATAAAGTCCAAATATGGTTTTGTTCTTGACCTCGCATCAGCATCATGGTATTTTGCAGTTTAAGGGCTTAGCTAACGGGTGAAGCATATCAGTGTATCCTCTGGCCACTTCACCTCCTGTCAGCAAGTGAACAATAGCATTTTTGGGCTGTGGCATTCAGGCCAAACAGCCAGATGTGGAACACCCTCCTGTGCTTTCACATGTTCATAAACCAGGGAAATCAATCTTTACAGTTTACAGTAAAGGAAGAAGGGTGATAGCAAATAAAATAGGTGAAAGCCACTTCTACAAACCCTTCTCGCTTCTTATATTCCTTGTGGTCAATCTGGCATCTTGGGCTGTTCCTGTGTGATGTAATTTGCTCCTTGGGAAAGACCCACTAAAATAATGAAGAGGAGATTAAATTCTGCACATGCGCACAACATTGCCAGGCTTTGTCTGCTCTGTGTGATGTTGAAGTGCTATGGCAGTGCTGTGATTCTGCAACATCACGTGGGCGGCTTGTGAATATGAACCTTTGCAATCCCTTGGAAGCTGCATATGTGTGCGTGCTACTGCAGATGAGGATTCAGAGGGCATCTGAACTTCCGTGTGTATGTTTTTGGGCATGAGAGCAATTCACCTCCTGGTAGTTATTCAGCTAGCACATACTCACTGCCTAGGGCTTGTCCTGCCTTCTCTGCTAGCTTTCCCAGGCAAGGATTGCTTTCAGCTTAGAGTTCAGAGACAAAGCTCCTACCTTGTGTGAGTCTCGTTTGCAAAGCACTGTATGTATGTTGGTGTCTGACACCCACTTCAGTTGCTTGCTTCTACTGCCAGGCCTCTCCTTAAAACCACCACTCTCCTAGCAGCTGAACCCTCTTATGGCTATTCCTGTGGTTGCCTGTAGTGTGAGCTCCTGCTGCGGCTAGAGGAAATGTAGGTAGCTGCATTTCACTGCTGCACTGCTTGCTCACTGAAGGCTACTCATTCAGTGGCTAACCTCAACAGGATATAGTGCTAGTGTCTGTGATGTGCTCAGCTCTCCACCACAGACCAATTATAAATAAACAGTAGGCTTGGATGTTAAAATGGTAAAATGACCTGCAAGCCTTTGTTCCCAGAATACGTTACATCCCACAAAGTGCTGTGATTGAAGCCGAATAACTCTGGCAGACAGGGAAGTGTAAAACAGACTGGCCAAAATGCAACAACCCTAATTAGTATGTGTCACTCTGACAACACTCTCCTGAGCATGTGGAGTGGAACTGATCAGAGTCCTGTGCTGCTGAGGGATGAAGATGCCAAGACAAAATTGGCAACAACTTCTTGGCTACATTAAGATAAACTCCTCCCCTTTTGGCTAGACTGTGAGGGGTGTTGAGGAAGGAAAGTAGGTATTGCCTGTGATGTAAAGGTGGGAGCTGAAGCTGGTAGAAAGTCAAGAACAAAGCCTATCTGGCGTGTTTCTTTTCTTCTCAGGATTTGACTGGAGTCTTCACTTTAAGTGGGAGCAGATTCCTATAGAGCAGAAGATGTCCAGGACAGACCCAACTCAGTCTATAAGGTAGCTATCTCTGATGGACTGCGTGCAGACCTTCAAATGCCTTTACTGAGCCTTTGCTTTTATGGCAAGGAGTGCAAAGGGTTGTCTTGCTGGGGACAACATTTCACTGTTTTTATTTGATAAAGGCAAACTTTTCTTGTTACTTCTAAAGAAATCTTGTAATGCAGCAATACCATAATTCTTCAAGTTTTGCTTCCTGAATACTATATGAATAGCAGCTATATAGTTTCACTGGCTTGTAGCTGTGCTATCCCAACAAGCCACCTCTTCCTGTTCTGTATTTGTTTTATGGTTTCCCGCAACACTCTGAATGCCTCCAGAAATCATTTTTAATTACCTCTGTCTTCTAGGTGAGGAACTAAGGAAAAAATCAGCTAAACAATCACCTCAGGAAATGTAAAGCAGAGAGAGGAGCTTAATCTTGCCTATTAATTTGAGCACAGAATTAACCTTCTATCCTAAATAAGTGTGTCCGCACAAAAACAGATTGTGTTGGCTGCAGTGGTTATTGCCAGCCCTGCTGCTGTGTGTGTGGTTCTGAGGGATATAGAGCATGAAAAATCCTGGTGTAAGAAGTCACAGTACTCAGCTCCCTGTTTGTAACAGAAGTGCCATTTTATTCCTTTATGTAATTTGTAAGTCTGTGTTTTGCACTCAAGAAGTATCCAGCACTACATACAGCAAAACCACTCACACCATGTCTAGTTGGTGAACACAGCCATCAGACAATAGCTCTGTCATTCCAGCACACTGTATGTATTTGTATAAATGCAAAAGACACAGCATTATTTGTGTAGTGCTTGCAGTACAGTCTAATAAAGGATGGGGGAGGATCTCGTGAAGGGCATCTCAGCAAAGTAGGAACGTGATCAGCTGACTTCTGTTTTCCTGTTTTGAATGAGAGAGATGGTTAGTCAGGCCTGCACAAAATGCCCCCCCTCTAAAATGAAGATGGCAGTGATGGTGGTGCTGCACGCACATGAGTATGTGAGCTTATTTAATACGGGCTTGTGCTTTCTTTTCCAGAACCCCTGTCATAGCAGGAGGCATCTTTGTGATTAACAAATCCTGGTTTAACCACCTGGGAAAATATGATACTCAAATGGACATCTGGGGAGGAGAAAATTTTGGTAAGTTTAGAGTGTCTGGGGAATGACACACTAATGCAGGCCATTTCCCAGTATTCATCAGTTAGCAGAGCTCTTCTTCCAAGATCTGCATGTTGATAGAAGGTTACAGACATTGTCAGACTATCACCACTTGGGTCAGAATTTCATGTCAGTTTTGCACAAGGTAAACAGAGGCCCTTTGATATCAGGGATATCACTGTCTTATATGCATATGCAGCATTGTATGAGTGCTTCTACAGTACAAACAAGTTAAGAATAGTAATAAAAAGAACTCCTCTCCTAATGTTTAAATTGTTGGTTATTTTTGGAGAATATTCCTGCAGAGTCAGCCTCTGAGCTTCACCTGTGTAAAAGCCAAAAATCCCCAAAACAGTGGAAGAACTTAGGCTTTTCATTGCCTGCTGCTGCCCATCAGGAAGCCTAGCACTGTTTTTTGGTGTGTATGTCCATAGCTGATGCTAAAGCAGAGCTCTCTGCAGTAAGTGGCAGTTACCTGCACACCCACAACTTTTCTTGTACATAGAGGTGATGAAAACCTTCGCAGAACTGCTTTGTTCTCCTGCAAACTGCTCTCATAAAGCCTGGCAATGGTTGGGCCAGGCTGTGTGGGATTGGGCTGAGCATGCAGGGCTTGCCAGTTTTGCCTTGTGCAGTATCCATTAAGTTAGTTGCCCCTCATCACTTGGCTGTTATCCTGCACCTCGACTCTTTTACAAAAGCAAGGCTCAGTGCACAGCGCATACAATGGGGTACAATGGGGTCTGTCCCTGAGATGTGTTGCTACAATGACAGTGTGCTGATGGCAATGGGAAAATATTTTATTTTTTTCCCCGAAGCTAACATTTGTTCAGCCCTTCAGCATAATATGAGGCAGTAATTCCATCAGTGGCTTCTACATTCAGCTTGTTTCTCTTATGCAGCAGATGAGCAGAAACCAACAATTTTACAACAAAAAGTTTGTTTTCCTTGAAAAGGTATTTAGTGTTCAATTTCTACTCTGAAAGAAATGTTTTCCATACTTAATGGAAATCTAGTTTTTGTGATGAAGGAAAAGTGTTGGTTATGTTCTGAAACACTTTTTACTACGCATTACAATTTTAAGTGGAAAGCAATTGTTTAGATAAGGTCACCTTTTGATGGGTGAATTGTGAGAGTAGCTCTGACTAGTCTGGGTGGGTGAGAATGGCCACAAAGGCCATTTTCAATAAACTTTTCCTTGGAAACTTTTTTCCTGCAAGGAAACAATGTAAGAGAAGGTTTTAAAGGGCACAGAGCTGGAGGAGCAGGTACATAAGAATGGTCAGGTAGTGGTTATCAGCTGTCAAAGTATTCTTCAGCTGGATGTGAATAGGTAAGAACTTTTTTCAAGTGGGGAAAAGGCACAGCAATAAAATCATTTAAAGCATATATGGGCAAGGTCGGGTGCTGGAAAATACATAGCAAAAAAATCTCATTTTTCATTAGAAAAAACAGATAAAGTTCTTAATATGTTATGCTTGATCTCCATTTTCTATTTTGTGCCAAAAATCTGCATCCTTTCTCCCCGCTGTTAAAGAATTGCCATTTGCAAACCCAGTCATGCAAAGTCTGTCTGTGTGCCTAAGATATGAATATGAGGATTCTTCTTGGGAAATGGACATTGCTTTAAATAAAACATGCTAGCTTGAGAATTTTGTTTTTGTTACAGGCCAGAATGAATCAGAACCTCATTTGAGGAGGGCAACTGCCACCTTGATATAATACCAGATAGAAACTTATGTCTTGTGTTTTTGTTGTTGTTGTTTTAGTTGTTCTTTTTTGTTTGTTTTTGAGTCCTTCCTCTCTTCAAAGCTGTAGGAAAGATTGAGGGAGAAACTGCAACTAATAAGAAATGACACAAAGTACAGACAACTACTTAGAAGTTGGATTAAATACACCATCTCTTCCTACCCTTCAGAAAAATCCCACAACCATCCAATCACCAAACAGCCAGACAAGTAAACTACCATGCTGTTTAAACAACCTTTCCCAGGAACTGTAGAGGAAAGCCAAGGAGAAAGATGAAGGGTGGGATGATGTTAGTGTGTGTGTGTGCTTTGAAACAGCCATTAAGTCTGGATGCACTGTTTCTTTTTTAATTTCTAAACATCAGAGCCATAATTTGGGCAGGGAGACCACAAGTGAGTAAAACTTTTGAAGCAATCAGTCTATACATTCTAAGTCTCTTATGGCAGACACTTCATCTGAAATCCCAACCAATGACTCAGTTAATTTTCTTGGGGAGAGGACTTGCTTGCTATGCCTTCATCTTGTTCTCTCCTTTCTCCTTTGTCTCCTAAACTCCTTCTCTTCCTCACATGATTTGCTTCATCTAGCAAATTCTTCATTTGTTTTTCTTCCACCCATTTTCAGGGTGGGTGAGTTGCAGAAGCTCAGAGCAGGGTGGGTGCGGAGGTGATCTTGATTTGTTACCGAATGCTGTCCTGAAAGCCTGACTACAGCTGCTAAGATCTGGTCAAATGAAAAGTCGTCTCACTGAAATGCTCAGAGGCCCAAACAGTGGAGTGGTATTGGAGAAGGCCAGCACTGGAGTTGCCTCTGTTTTAACAAAGGGCAGAGGGATTTTTCCTCTCTTACCATGGCATCACTTTGTCTGGTTTTACTTTGTAGTAAATATACCTAGAGCAGAGGGACAAGGATTTCAGGCACACTGCTGAGGTTACTCTTTTTGGAAATGCTGATGGTCTGACTTCAACTCTATGACTCTTGGGTCTCTTCCAGAGCTCTCTTTCCGAGTGTGGATGTGTGGTGGCAGCTTGGAGATTGTTCCCTGCAGTCGTGTGGGACATGTGTTCAGGAAGCGCCATCCATATGACTTCCCTGAAGGCAATGCACTAACTTACATCAAGTAGGTGGTAACAGCCAGGTCACCTTGATGTTGGGCATCTCTAAATCAGCCTGAATTCTTTATTGTCTTTCTCCCTGCTGACAGAAAACAACTTGTGGCTGAGCATCTGTTCTCAAGGGGAAGATGAGTTGCTGTTGGTCAATGCACAATGTTCCCTTCTCTGTTCTCTGTTGTTTGTATTACTGCATCTTGCTTTTCCTCTCTCTGCAATGGTGGAGGGGAGCAGTGCCCCAGGGAGAGACCCTGGCCACCTCCCAATGACACATGCCTGGGTATCAGCAGTCCTTAGATGTCTCTGAGCTGCTTTCAAGTCCAGAGATCCTACTGAGCTGTGTGTGTGCTGAGATGAGCCCTGTGGACAACTCGCAGGACAGAGGGGAAGAGAAAAATGATGAGACCAGTGAAGTACTGGAGCAGAGTCCCAGAGAGGTGATAAAATCTCCATTCTTGGAAATTTCAGAACTCAGGCAAGGTTTTGAGCAGTGTTGCCTAGCTGAAGTTAGTCCTGCTTTCTGCAGGAGGATTGGGTCAGATCGTAACTAGAGTTGCTTTCTAAGCTGAGTTATTCCATGGTAACGTTCTAGTCTGGAGAAAGGGAGCAGAATGGTGGTGACCAGTCAGACCAGTTACTTCTGCAGTGGGAACGTATGTGAAAGAAATCATGGTAAACTCTGTTTTGTTGTGTTTTGTGTTTTTTTTTTTTTTTAATTTATTTTTATATTCTGAACTGTAGCATCCCCACAAGGCTTTGTAGAGTTAACACATTCAGTCTAAATCTGACTGTGGTGCCCACTTTATTTCATGTCTAATGCTATTCCCAACTCCCCCCTGGCAGACAGGCCCTGGGTCTGCCCACGTAGCACTGTTGGACAGGAGGGCAGGTTCTCCAGCAGTACTCAGCAAAGCATCCCCTTGTTCCCATGTAGGAACACCAAGCGCACAGCGGAGGTGTGGATGGATGAGTACAAGCAGTATTACTACGAAGCCCGGCCATCAGCCATTGGCAAGTCATATGGAAGGTAAGCTGCTCCCAAACCTCACTAGGAGGACTCTAGTAAGCCACTTCTTAGCAAGAAATAGTTGTTGGATCTTCTCTGGTTCTGAACGTGGTAAAGAGAAACAGAGATGCTCTGAATTGCTGACTTGCCAGGAGTGTTACAGCTCAAGTGTCTGACTGGCATGTTTTCTTCTAATTCACTTCATTTTTCCTCCATTAGTCCTCTGTAAATCATTTGTTAGGGGAAGGCCAAAGTGAGCTGTAATGAAATTAAGGTGCTAGGCTTTTTAAGGGGATAAGAATATTTTCTAATACAGTATGCATGTGCTCTGGAAATGTGAGCTGTGCAGTTACTAGAGCTTGATGTACATGCAGAATCCAGGGCCAAGCAGAGCTAGCTGGCACTCATTGCTACCTGGTGTGCTCCCCTCTTTGCTGATGAGTGGATGAGGTGGTTTGCTCATTTTGTAAGGTTGGACAGAGCACGGCCAATGGTGAGACATCTTGTGCTGAATCACAATCTGGTCTCTAGCACCTTCTGAGCCCACTTCTGTGAAGAACTGTTTCTTGCAGCATCCTAGATGAAGCTATCTGCAGGCCACATAAGTCTCGCTATTATGGGCTTTTTAGAGTTGTGATCCAAAAATCATTGGGCACCAAAACTTGGGATGAGAGGAGAGCTGGTTCTCTGTATCAAATACCTGTGATTTCCGAGTGAACGTTAAAAACATCCTGGGAGGCACATGTATCTGTGTTGTATCCCCTGTGAACAAGTGACTGTTGTATCAGCTGGGGGACTTGTCAAATGTGATGGTGCTTCAGATGTGTAACTACATGCATTGGATAATGATGCATCTACTACTTATGTGGTGACAAGCAGGTTTGGTCTGGCCCATACAGGCTTATCATTGTACATCCTGATATTGCCATGACAATAGCTTTATCTACCTAATTTTTCTGTCTTTGTATTGACTGAAGCAGCCAGACTGGGGCCAAATAGTAAGCAATGCTCCTACTCATAAAAGAAACTGAAGTATTGCATATTGAACTTGCACATATCGCTTTTGTGTCTTAGGGCCTAAACTTGCAGTTTTTGTTTGCATGCATTTCCTACCAGATTTACAGATAGCAATGGCCAAGTAAGAGCTAAAGCAGATCAGTTGGTTTTCGATTTGGGGTGATTTCTTGACCTGTAGTGACAGCCCTGTGAACCTGCATTATTTATCTAGATTTAGAATGCAAAGATCTCTGACACCATCAAAAGGTCCAAGAATTGACCTTCTTTCCCCACAATTTAGATGCAGCTGTGAGATCTCCATAAATACGCCTGAGATATGGATGGCCTCTGTGGGCTGAGGATGTCAAGGAACATGGGTGCATCTGAAAGTCCTTTCCAAGACACACTTGTAGCAGTATAGCTTGAAGAGGACAGTCCCTAATTTCACTGCTCAGTGGGACTGCTCAAGCAGAGTTCTTCAGCCATCCAAAGCAAAGGAGGTCAGAGTTGGAAGGGCTGCTACAGCAGGAAGTTACAGGGCACTGAGTTAATTTCCTCTTACCTTCTTTCTCGAAACTGCCTAAGAAGAAATCGCTTTAGTTTTTAGGTTTGCAGTCCAACCTGAGACTACAGCTGCTGCCATGTCCCCTTAATTCTGGCAGCCACAGGGATGAGCCATTTGTGTATACCATAAGGTAAATGCTTTCTAGGCCTTTTTAAGAGCTGATGGTTGTGTAAGTTTCATTGAATGCTTCTACAGAGGCACCCAGAGGCTGAAATGCTTTCTCAGTCTTACAGTGCCTTTACATGCACTGTGTTATTTTAACATTATAGAACCTGGACCCCAGCATCTTTCTGAACCAAAGGAAGTGCAAGAATTGCTCTCCAAAGGCATTTGTTTCTTTCTTTTCAATATTCCTCTCTTGCCTGTCTATTCTTCACCTCAGGTCACTGCTAGTGCTCTAAACCCAGTGACAACTAGGTGGGAGAATGAGCAAAGGTGGAAAACTATACAGTCCCCCTCAGACTTCTTGACTGCTCTTGATCGTCCCCCTTCCTCCTGGTCACTGTGTGTGTCTGTGTTTTCAGTATTGCAGACCGAGTGGAGCAGCGCCGCAAACTGAACTGTAAATCCTTCCAGTGGTATCTGGAGAAAGTCTATCCTGAGCTGAAGTGAGTTCGATCTCAGTTTCCAAAATTCCTGAAGGAATTGGGAAGTGGTTTGCAACAAGAAACTGAGCTGTGGAGCAGCAGGCAAAAAAAAAAAAAGTGACTTGGAAAAAGGCTTGCAAAAGATCTTTGTTCTCCTGTGTGGTTAGAGGGGGCTGTGCTTCAGATGGGGACCAGTTATGCTCTTCTAAGTATGTAAGTGCTTTGTACTTTTTTGTTTATTAAGTGCCTTAAAACAGTTATTCTACTTCAAGGGTTCCTGAGAAAGACTTGATTCCAGGAATAATTAGACAAGGAGGAAACTGTCTGGAGTCTTGGGCTCAGGATACCACAGGGAATACGTTGGCTGGCATCGGAAACTGTAAAGGGACAGTGAACAATCCACCTGTCACTCAGGTAAGATGGGCTTCAGCTTGGTGCTTTCCTCCTTCCTCTGCCCCCTTTATGTATTGCCAGTGATTGAAAAGGTATCTCTGGCCTTTTTGGATTTGTACAGAGATGAATAAAGGAAGAATTTGGCCCTATTAGTGGTTTTAGTAGTAAACAGGAAAAGAAGCTGTGGCCATCTCAGAGCTCTGCTGTCTCAACAGACACAACAGTTAGGCACGGGGTAGGAAGGATTTTGTCACTCAATCAGAGGCCACAGGTAACACTTGAATGTTCAGAGCCCTGACTAGTCTGTGCAGTAAACTCATGGCCAGAGTTTGAATTGCGTGGTGATCACTGCTCAGACCTCTACCACTACTCATGGCTTGGATATGCTCTCCTACATCTCCTGCCCTTGGGGCTATGACTTTCCTGTGAGAACCAGTCCTGGGGTGTACTTGGCTGGTACCCAGGCATGCAGGCTAAGAGATTTCCCCAGGGTCATAAACGTTTCTTAGTCCACCACTTCAGCTGTAGCTGCAGATGGTTTGAACTGTGTGTTTTGCAGATGTTTCAGTGTAATGCCTAAGCAGAATTTAAATAGACAAGACCTCAGCTGCAGTAATTTGGTGCAGCTACTTCAACAGTGGAGCTGTGCTGGTTTATATCAGCTGAGGATTTATGCTCAGTCTCTTCTTGTGGTAGTCTAAGCAGCAGAGAAGCAGCTTGAGAAAGATAAGTGTCACAGCAGGATATTTTATGCCAGAAAATACATATTCACATCTGTTCATTGTTGGAAACCGGTTTTCAGCCAGAGTTCAACATGCCATTTAATCTTACTCATTGTTCCATGTCATTACTGTTTAAAATCTCCAAAATGTACTGTGTTTCTGTTTCCTGTTTGGGGAATATATAATAAGAATATTTGATTGGGTCAAGCATCCTTCAAGTGAGAGAAGGGAAAAATGAAGTCTGAGCTTTATGTGTGCTGGTGATATTTGTTAGCCCATGGATATTGTTGCATGCGTTTTTCTTCATTTGGTAATATATAAATCTCAGTTACTCATTATAGAACATGTTTGTTATGTAAAATATGCAGAAGCAGTTGCACATCATGTAAATCATGAGGCTGGTGGCTTCCATGCTATATAGGCCTGACTCTGTAAAGCTGCAGAGCATGGAGTCACAAGGGATCCAAGGTTAATCAAGCAGCTCAGAAGGTTAGAGAAGCCAGCTGTAGGTTTTGAAATAGTCATGGCGTGTCAAGACAGAGCATAAACTTCTGATCAGTCTTCCCAGGGAGCCTTTGATAAGTGTTGAAGAAAATATTCAGATTCTTGTACTATCTAACAGGAGAAAAGAGGAAGAAAAAAAGAAAAAAAAAAAACCCACAAAATCTCAACTTATCTCATTTTGTCACCATTGTGATCATAATGGAACCTTTCTTTTCCTCTTTCTTTCGCTGAAGGAGTGGGTATTCAGTGACCCTCTAATTAGACAGCAGGACAAGTGTCTTTCCATTACCTCCTTTTCCACTGGCTCTCAAATCACACTGGAAGCCTGCAATCAAAAAGATGGCAGACAGGTAACTGTGCACCTTTGTTAATCTCTTTGTTGTCTCATACCAGTGTTCCTACAGCAGTGCAAACCCAGTACTACCAAAGTGTGTCGAAGTCTCTGCTGTCTCTGCATCTCCCTCTCTGGTGTGCTCCATATGAATGGATGTATGTATGAATGGATGTATGGATGTATACTCCATGCGAGCATCCAGCCCAGTGGCATCTACCTCACTTTGTGGATATGTGCACATACAGGCAGGTCAGTGCATGGGTGAAGCACAGCATCAGGGTGGGGTAGATAAGCAGTAAATTCTTTGAGAGACCTGAGAAAAGAGTATCACGATAGCAGTGCGTGCTATCATTTGTTTGCTTGCTTACCAGAATAGAATAGTTCAGCTGAAAATGCCTTTCAAAGATCATCTGGTCCAACTGCCCAGCTACTTCAGGGATAATCAAAAGTTAAAGCATATTAATGAGGGCGTTATCCATTTAGAAGTGAGAGAGCTGTGTTCTTTGTGCTTTCTTTGGATGTGTGAACAGGCATGTAAAACTGAGTTTGTACAATTCATTTGAGAAATATCAACTGGCATAAAACAGTATATGTTTTGGAAAATTACACAGCAGCAGTGTTGGCTTTGGAATGTTCCCAACAAAACACAGATCTCTGATTTGTCAGGACACCTAATGCACTTTGCCTTGCAATACAAGGTAGGAGACTGTCTGAGATGGGCATGTTGCTCTCACATGTATGTGATATGCCTTTTTTATCAGGACTGGTCAAAATACAGTGTGTGACAAAGCACTGGCAGACAGTGAATGGAGAGGGCTTGCTTCATCCCTAGTTTTATGCTTCCCTCTACACTGAGAGAACAAATTCTCCATCATATAGGGCTATTCTAGGTCTGTGCTTTCCAACACCGTCTGTTGTTTTGGTAGCCCAAAGATAAAAAACGGCTCAGCTTACTACTAGTCTTCAGCAGCGACTCTTTTGTCAGTATTTTTTAATGCTGTATGTATTTCTGATTTTAGTTCCTCCTGAAAGTAGGCACTGAAATCTGGTCTTGCCCGTGTGTGGAAAGCCTGTGTAGACTTTCCCCTGGAGGTCTGGTTAATATAGAAAGGTCTTGAAGAGTTGTCACTGTGAATATAATGGGTAGACTCTTAGTTTGGATTAGCCTTGCAAGGATATTCTAGGTGGGCTTTGCTTGCCTGCTCCTTTTTCCTTTTTTCTTGTTGATAACCACTCACCCTCTTGCTGTGTAATTAGGTCACTTATCTTCCTCTTAGATGCCTTGCAGCATTTTCCTCCCTGGCAGCAAAGAGGACTCTAGCAGCTGCCAAAATCAACTCTTTCCCTCCTTCTGTGTCATGGAAGGACAAGGGCCCCCTGGAGTGGTGTGGAGTGCAGGCTCTATTAGCCAGAAGAAAGATTAATCCACATTTACACATCAGGTTCATTCTGCTGCTGGAGTGTCGGATTTATTGATCCTTGATGTGGTGATTATATACAGGCTCATTATAGACACGCAGGATGTGATCTGTTGTTTTCCATTACCTTATGTGAACAAACTGCACTTAAATCGAGGACTTGACCTGGCAGATGATCTAGCCAACTGACTGTAAGCAAGGACTTTGTTTAAGCATTTCAAACAATTAGAGACAGATTTGATTCACAGCTGCCATTCCAAATCCTGCTGTGGCTGTATGGATGAGGTGGGGATGAAGTGGAAGAACAGCATGTGAATTCTTAATCTAATTAGAGTTAACATGCTCTGAAATTCTGGGGTTGCTTGGAAGTCAGAAAATCCCATTTCAGATTTTTACTTAGAAAGCCAGATCCACACATAGTGCTCAAGTTTGTCACATTCTTGGGGAATGTTGCTATGGTATTTTCCTTCCATAAATACGACAGTAATAGTAGTTAATATTGGATTTTAGTTAAAGTCAGCCATCTTTGCAAACTGACCCATTCTCTCTCCTCTGCCTCACTTCTAGGAGGACCACATGCACCTAATGCAATGCTTTCTGCTCATTTTGGGAACTGACTTTCTTTGCCATTTAGAGTGGGAGGTGAAACTAATAGCTCTTACAGGGGTCATCTGGGTTAGCAAGGCAGGGTTCTGGTGACAAAGAAACAAGACAGAGTTTTTTTTCCTCCTGAGCTGGCAACTTGCAGAACCCTGCCTACCATGTCACCCAAGCCCAGCTCACAGTATTTACAAAGTTCAATTTCAGGATGACATCAACTGCTATGAAACCTTAAAGCGCTAAATGGAACAGCAAAGCTGGGCGAAACAAATTCCCCTAGTTTACAGCTTGGCAGGCTCCCAATGGGTGTGAGGTGTTAGTGATGGGGCATAGCAGTCTTTTCAAACTACGCATAGGTGTAGCCATTCCTCAGTTCAAGCGAGCTTCTCGGAACATCAGAGAGGCCAACTAGGGATCAAGGAAGGGAGTTGAGCTACCTCAGAGAAGTGGAAGTGGCAAGTGAGAACCCTGAGTGGAAGAGAGTGAGCACATGTGTCATCCCAAGAGAGGATGGCAGCATGATGAAACTCAGATTTGATCATCTCTGGTATCGCTGTCATCAAAGGTCTTTGGTGGAAGGCATTTGGGCTTTCCTGGATTTAGATGTCATGTTTATGGCTGAGTCACTCAAAAGCCAAGATCAGAAAAGCCTACAAAATGTAGGACAAGTGATGGCTTTGTTTGTTGCTGTCACCATAGCAGGTTGTTTAGATCTTTACAACAGCACCATAGAGTTCCTAATGCTGCTTTCTGCTTTCAGATGTACTGAATCTGTGCCCATGCTACACAGCTGTTGTGCATAAAGCCTGTCCACAGGGAAGAGAATTTTGTTGTTTTTTCTTGAGCGCTAACAACAATCTCATGTCCATCTGACATATATAATACTCTTGCAGAGGCTTTAAAGTATTATGAACTATATCAGTGTAGTATTACCTCGAAATAACTCTAGAGTCTTGCAGGCGGAATGATGCTATAGACAATGCTCCCAATGTAGATGATATTTTATTCTGTTAGGCTCCTTCCTTGGGCTGAAAGGAACCAGCAACAAAACCTATTAGGGCCATGATCCTGTTGATCATTCAACAGCAGCAGCCTGCTCTGCTAGCACAAGACCAGCCAAGAGCTGTTGTGCATAATCAGAACTAGATTTCAAAGCAGATGGATATAATCCATAATGTTATTTGGAGAGCAGCATTTTTTACTTGAATGCACAGTAAATTATTGCCTTTAGCTTTTGCTTTGGCTCTGACTGATGGTGGGAGTGGTATTTTAATTTGTGTTACAGTGAGGACAAATAGAAGGCAAAGTGAAAGTCAGACACTAAAACAACAGAATAAAAATGAGAAACATTGGCACAGTATTTCCCAACAGAACAAGAAACGTTCTGAGAAATCTTGTTAAACAGCCACATTTCATGAAAATGTGCTGAAGTAAGTGAACCCTGCCTGAAAATAAGGACATTTGTTTTTCTGGTGAGACACCCAGTATATGAAGTGCTGTGTGCCTTTCGATGTGATTGAGAATTTTTTCCCACCTTGCTTCTCAGTGTCTCCTATTACCTGGGTGCAAACAAATACAGCTTCATACAGACTTTCAGGGAAGAGGAGTGAAGACCCGTCTGTTCTGGAAGCAACTTACTCAGCAACTTCATGATAATAAGCAGATAAAACGTTCCTTGCAATATGCCATAGCTTGGAAGCAATTTTTAGGAAACAAGATTTTCTCTCAGTTATGCAAATTTAAGAGCTCAGAGTTGGAGATAGAAAAGCTCACACCAGCATCCAGGAGGTACTATCTCACTCTCTCTGCTCTCTTGTTTAAAAATTAGTTCGTTGTCTTCAACACCAGCTTCACATTGCCCATGGCTCTGCAAATACATTCAGTTATCAGTTCTCCCTACGTGTCTGTCTGAAGCATCTCTGTCCTAATCAGCAACATCTGCTGTTCCCAGCCATGTTTCCTGAGCTTGGCCAACTCCATTACATTTTCAGGGTTACATGGCTGTTGTCACGAATTTGCAATAAATCTTGGACTGATTGGATTGCTGTGGGTTAAAAACCCTTTTGATTATCCTGGAAAAATGACAATACTGTTAACACTTTCATCCCTATATATTGGGCTGTATTTTCACCAACTGGTAGATGAGAAATTGCTGTTTCTGGCTTTTCTCTTAGTGACTGCACACCGGATTCTTCTATCCAACAGCCTCAAGGAACTTTACATGGAGTGAGGAGAGCGGAGAGAGAGGCAATATTTCAATCAAAATATTGTTTCTTTTTTTCCATCTCCACTCCAAACCTGCTGTAACCAGTAAACTGTATTAGCTCCATGTGCAATGTGGGAGACTGAGAAAGATTTTCAAGCCAAAACTTTTCCTAGCTCTTCCAAGATCTTCCCTTGTTCCAAGCACAGGCCAGTCAAAGCCATCTGTGGATAAGAGAGGAGAAGACTCTCAGTAAAATTTGGCTGTGTATACAAGAATTAACTATTGTTTATACTTTTTTCTATTTTCCCTAAAGATGGAGACCATCACTGCAATTTATAAGCTAGCTGTCCAGGCACTGATTGTGGTCATTGCAGAAAACTGAGCCTTCCCTGAAGGTGTTTGCATTTTGGGCCTCTCCTTAAGTATAAGATTAGCTGACTAATTTAGACTTTGGTGCCCAGCTCTAAGGGGACTGAAGGTGAGAGACAAACATGTAATCTCCTGTTTCCATCCATTCCTACTGCCCGTCTTCCTTAAGGGTGTGAGATGGAAATATGTCCCTGTACGGTCAGCTCCTGGGCTGTTGCTGGCAATTCTATGGCAATCATGCAGCGAGTTCATGTGAAAGGCTCAGGTGCAATCAAGGGAGCTTATTGGGTTTGTCATGGAGAGCAGCAGAGCAGTTTCTGAGCAGGATGGGCAGCTGTCCATCATTTTGAAAATATCACCTCTGAGAAATGAAGGAGCCCTATTTTAGCTTTGACTGTCAGTATGCTTTATAATAGCTTCATGCATGGCACCTGCCAGAGCCTGGATGAGGTTCACATTTAATTCTGTCACCTTCTCAGTGTTTGTCCCCTCTTCCCTATCCTTACCACCCTCTGTGGAAACAGAGGGACCTAAAGTGACTGGAACTGTACTGCTCACTGGAAGCTGATTGATTTGGTATAGTTCATTAGTAGCAGAAATTGTGCTCTGTTGTTTGCTGGTGTCTTGCTGTGTCTGTGGCTGTAGACTCTTTCTGCAGGCAGCACGGAGGGTGTCTGCTCAGCATGGAGAGACCACACAACAGCAGGTCTCTGATCTGGAGCAATAATGTGTGAGAGTCTCCCACAGCTGCCAGTTTTCTCCTGAGCAGTTGGGGAAAAAAAGAAGAAAAAAAGCATCTCTTGAACAACTACGGAGGCAGGGATGAGGATGGAGGGCAAGGAAGAGCTTCCCTCAGCACAGTAGGTATGCTTTGAAGCAGAGAGTTGGAGAAGGGCAAAAGGCTCTTTACAGAAGTATCTGTGACCCTGGGAAATGGTGATAGGCAGGGGGGCATTGCACAGAGATAACACCCACTAGGCAGCACATTGCTTTATGGTATTAACTCTTCCTCAGCTCCTTGCAAGGAAACTTCTACCAGATGAGAGCCAGATGGCTGTGAGATCTGTGTAGACACTGGGATGCAGCAGCTGGTGAGCGTACTGGAGGCTCCTCTGTAAGCACAGACTGTTTTGGGTCTTCCTTTGCATCACCATTACCTTTCTCTGTATACCTGTTAAAACCTACTTCTTCCTGCTGTACAAACAATTCTCCTTCAATAGTATCACATCGTTCAGGGCTAGCAGCCATGCCAAAGTGATCTTCCACCTATTATTTAATCTTGAAGAAGGAATATGAGATACAAAAGTGATGTTACTCCAGGATTTGCAGCTGCCCTGCTCTCCAAGAAGCTGGACCAGAATGCAGATCTGAAGGAAAGCTGACAGCAATATGTGAATGTACCTGGTTGTCTTAAAACACACAGCACATGGCAATCTCTGTGGCAAGCACATGGCTTGCTGTGTTACTTACCCAGGAATCAAAGTGTCAGCAGGTTTTGACATTGTCTGGTTATCACAGGATTTTTTTTACTCTTTTTGGGTAGCATTTCTCCAGCAGCCTTCAGGCCCATCAATGCTGCCAAGGTGTTTCTTTTCCCTCATCAGTCACAAGAAGTAGCCAAAACATCCTCCCAGTACCCCTCACCTGTTGTCTGACTGAGTTGCTTGCGACAGAGTGATGGGAAAAATACCAGGAGCCTGTAGCACTCAATCTAATAACCTGCTGGTCCTAGCTGTGCTCCATGGGAGGGAAATGGCACAGCCTCACCTGGGGGGTCCTAAGTCCACATTTTTTTTTTTCTCTATGCTATCACCTTCAATGGTCCTGGTTCTTCCAGCTGAGATGGAGGGTACTGCCTTTTCCCAGCAGAATTTACAGTGCAAGGTTAGGAGATATGTTTTGTTTCCTGGAAAGCAGCAAAAACAAAGTAGGTCTTCAAGAAAGAGTTGTGCAGGGAGCTTTGCGGAAATGCTCTGATAGGAGCAGGCTCAGAACAGCGCTGCAGAAAGTGAAGTGATGCGTGCTGAGCAGCTGTTGAATGGGCACTTAGAAACAGAAATGTTTGTAGGGGAGAGAAGATTAAGAACAATGAGCTGATGAGAATGCAGGAGGTATGATGAGTTTTCAGTGTTTTCTGATAAAAATCTTGGATTTGATGAAAGAAGAGATACAATCTAGACAAACAGCAAGTAGTGTGATCTTTGCTTTTGTGCATTGGAAAGAAACTGAAGAAGGGTTTCAAAGTGATCTCAGTGCCTAGAGGTGCAGGGCACAGAACAGTGGGGGAATTTATGAACATAACATACTTTTGGAAATGCCATAAGTTGATTATTTTGTGTTGTCTGCCTTTTAGATGCTTCTGAACATCTGGTCCTATAGACCAGATGAACTCAAACTTGAGATATTATTAATACAAGAAAACAGTGCCTTGGAGATGCTGCCAATACCCAGATCTTCCAATTTCCTCATTTGTTGAGCTGTATTTGAGGTTTATGCTCAGCATTTCTTTTTAAGCATGAAGGCACAGTTACCTAATTAAGTGGAAGTAATAGTGTACTTCTCTCCTCACAGAAGTGGAAGATGAAAGGCAGTTTCATTCAGCACTTTGTCAGCGGTCTCTGCCTGGAAAACCAGACTGGGAGAGTGGTGACCAACCCTTGCCAAGCAGACATACCTGGCCAACAGTGGGAGCTGCTGCAAGCAACATGATGGTAGCACAGAGATCTCCTTGTTTCTTTGTGCATGAGACTTTGGAAACAAAGAGGAATTTTTTTGTTTGTCTGACATTAGATGTTTTCATTATGCCCATCAGCAAGCCACCATTTCAGCTGAGCACTTGGTGTTTTTGAGCTTTCAGAGAAGAAGCTGTGGGTGAGTGCAGAATGAGGAGAGTTGTTGAAATCAGCCATCTGTCATTTTAAGATCTCCTTTGCAGCTGATGTGCATACACCACAGCACCCAGAGAGGGGAGAGCACCTAGCCTCTAACGCTCAAAGGGACCAGAACTGCCTTGCAGCTCTCCCCCTTTCCAGACCTTTCTCTGCATCCAGACTCCATGACCCTCAGTGCGACAGCTTGGACAATGCTTGTACAAACATGGGTAGCTCTTTGTCTTCCCTGGCATTTCACTTTAACATCATGCATCGTTCATGCATGTGTGCTGGTGTGCTGCAGTGAGGACTGGCCCGAAGAGGAGCCAGTGTGATAAGCAGAGGTGCAGGGAAGGAACTAGCAAGCCCTGAGAGAGGTTTGTAACATTTCTGTGGAGGCCCACACCTTCCTCTACCATTAGCAGCTGCTCTTCAGCCAGATGGGCTGAGCTTGGGAAATCGGGCATAAGGCTGACCAACCAGCTGGAAAAAGGCCAGCCTGTTTTAGGAGCATAACCAGGGATTCTGGAGGGCATTATTCCCTGCTGAATTCCTGCTTCCAGTTTTCTATGGGTGGCAGACCAGCCCTGTCTCTCTGAGCCCAGCAGGACCTGGGTTTGGGGCACCATGCTCCTGGGGAGCTGCCCCTTGATGGTCAGTGTGTACTGGTGCTCTGGGATACAAGGCAAGCCAGGGCTGTTTGCTGACTTATTTTTCTGCCTGCAGTACCTCACACCAAAGGCAATGTGTAGCCCTTGTGGGAATGGCCCAGTGTGATAAGACATCCAGTCCCTTCGTTCACTTGCTTTTCCCCCTCTATCTGAAAGAAGAGCTGAAAAGACCCAGAGCTGATCCACTTGCAAGGCCTGGCTTTCCTTCCAGGAGGTACCCTGTGGGGGTTGGTTGGTGAAGCTGAAACTGCCCCAGCACAAATACTGCCACAGTATAAGTCTGCCCTGTGAAGTGTCTCCTTTGTATGCTGTAAATACTGATGGCAGTGGTGTCTGTAGCTCGCATCCCAGCCCTGTTCCCAGTTACCACTCAACTGGGATGCCTATCAATGAAAAGAAAGGGGTACAAATAAATAAATCTCCACAACATTGCTTTGGAGCTCAGTTTCGTAAGCCAACCTCCCCCCTCCCCCCCCGAAATCCTCCAAGCGTTATACAGGGGCCATCTTCGGAATATGTTTGTTTGTCTGTGTCCTTTCTAGTTGGGTATAGAAGAAGAGGAGGATCATTTGGGTTCTGAACAATGGCTGTGTTTGATCATAATTGTATCCCTTTATAATTCTTTCTTGTAGTTTGGTATTACCCCAAACAGATGACAAAAGAACAGATACTGTTCTTCATACATATGTTTGCGTGTGCTCAGAAGTGCTTGTCTGAGAACTGGAGGAATTTTTTTTGTGTTCTGACTTGTTATTTTATTTAAAAAATGAAGTCAGTCAGGTGCCAGGAGCATTTTTTCTATTTCCACCTCCACTTTGACATCAGCTCACCATGTTGAACCAGTTAGCTGGCTGAATGACCTGCCTGCATGGGGAATGCTCAGGAGACAGTTCCTTTTGGCCCCGAGCTTGAGGCATGCTGCAGCTGCACTTGTGTGTGGGAGCAGTGGTACTGGCTGCAGAGACTTCTGTTTCGCTGTGGGCTTTTGGGCTGCAACTTTAGGAAGCAGGAAAGACAAAGAAAGAAAGAAAAAACTTAGGAAAGGAAAGAGGAAAGGCAGACAGACCTACTATGAGAAGAGAAGCTATCCTACTAGCAACTACATTTTTAAACAAGAACTATGCTGCTTCCAGGAAATATCATTAGGCAGTAGGAGACACGAATGGCCAAGTTCTCAAACACCTGGCCTGAAAAGAATTGATGCAAAGACAGATGAAAAGCCGTTGAACAGGTATTGTATGTAAGCTCTGTGTACAGTGAAGTGCTAAATGATTAGTTATTTTCATCAAAATATATCCTCAGTGAACTATCTGAGCTTCCCTGCTCTCTAGCAGCTTATGGGTTGCAGCTAACAGTATGTTCACTTATCCACCAGGTACTGCTTCTTTGTCCCACTATATGTGTGCAGCTTTCTTGCAGTTCCTTCCTCATAACCAGACTGGGACCAAGACCCAGCTCCTCAGCAAACAATTCTACTGCTGCAGACCACATGAACTCTGCTTATGTACACCCTGCAAGCTCTGCGCCAGCCCTGGTTCAAAGGGCTCTGGTTAGATTGAGACAAAGGCATGCTGGTTGCTACCTTGACTTTGTGCTTGGCTCCAGTGCTAATTCAGGTTACTGATAGCTCCCAGGGCAGCAGTTCCTGGGCTGGCTGTGTTGGTTTGCATTTCTCACGCTGCTCACCAACTGGCCAAATGAGCTGGCATCTATGTTGGACTGCAGGATGGACAGGAGAAGACTGGACATTCTTACTCAAGTGCTCTGGCCCGGGGAAGAACAGGGAAAAGCTGGGCAGATGCTAATACCAGTAACTCAAATTGTCCCCAAACTTTGGGGCTCCCAGAACCTCAAATGTACCAGGTTTTGAACATGTTATTTGAAGGTCACCCCTCCACTGCAGTACTCTGCTGGCAGCCAAGGCACAGCCCAAGGAGCGTTCCTGTAGGCCTCTCCCATATCACCTTTGAGTCAACGGACTTTAGCAATTGCTGAGACATAGATGCATGACAAAAGTCTGCTTCTAAAGGTGACCAAATAAACTTTTCCTCATGATAAACAAAGGCCGTCCAAACTCAATGCTGGCATGCTTTCTACTTCCCTAGGAGGTAAGGGAAAGAGGAGGAACGTCATTGTGCTTTTCCCCAAAGGTCCAGCAATTTGAAATTACTCCAGTAGGGTTTTGGAAAGAAAACCAACAGAGCCCTCAGGTTCAGCCTGGTGGTTTATATTTCAGACACTCAGATCAGCAGCTGCTTGCCCTTGTTTTTCTGTTTCTTTTAAATGGGCCCAAGATTGTGAAAACAGAGGTTTGCATTGATAATAAGAAAGCTGGTGCTGTTTCAGATCACTCAACGTGACTTCATGTGCTATCATTCATGTGCCAATCATTGGTTTATTTAAGAGGAGCTGAAGCTGCTGTTGTACAGAAATCAATTCAGAAGGTTTATTTCCCCCCACTCAGTTGTAAGTTGCACTTTGCCAGATGTAATTTATGTGGAACCCAGATTTGTTTTCCCTTTTCTTTAAGAAAGCATGTTCCAGAATCTGTCTAATGCCTGGAATAAAACCCACTTTGAGACAAGTGTGTGTCAGCCTCTTCTTGCTCTCCTGGCTTCCTGTTGAAGAAAAGGCCCCTTTCTCATGCCTGGTCCCTGTCCCTCACCAGATTTATGTTCCCAGCCATGTCCCAGCCCTTTGCATGCAGGATGTTAATTCTTCCCTTACCCCCTTCCTGGAGCTTTCCATGCTATCAGCTTTCCTGCTCCTTATAAGCTTCCCAGAGATCTTTCTGATGCCTACAGCTCTAGGGGAGGGAGCAGCACAGCTTGCTGGTACAGTGCTGTTGGGCTCAGGTTCTGTGACTGCCAGTGGGCTGGTAAAACCTGCCCATACCTGAAACAAATTGGCAAAAACAGCCAACAGTGCCAATTTGGAGGCTCCTGATGAAAAAGTTTGTGTATCTCCCCCCCTGCAAGGGGCTTTGCTCCTTTTTTGTGACTTTTGAGCATTTTAGGCAGTAGCAAAGGAGTCTTGGAGAACTGTGTAGATCTTTGCCTGTGCGTGGTTGGGGGTGCTGCCCCTTCTGCTTAGATCCCACTGGTGACTGAACAGTGATCAAAAGCAGGGAAGAGCCATGGGGTGCTGGAAATGGCACAAGTGGTACTGGGTGAGTATTCTCTGAGTCAGGAACATCTCATCGACATGGAAACAGCAGCTTCTGCTTGACATCTCGACAGAAATTCTGCTTAACAAATCCAACTCATTAAAATAAGTCCAACCTGATCTGTGTACTGCATAGTAGAAAAGGAAGAATGAGAGAAAAGATAACAAAATAATCCACTTGGGACAAAATTGTGTTTTAATAGGATTTTGGTGGAAACCAGCTGCTCTGGCTGCCATTTCCATGGAAACTGATAGAGCAGCGCTGCTCACTGCTGCCCACAGCTGGGCTGTGCTGGGCAGAGAGCTGCCCAGGGACACTTGGATTTGCAAGTGTGAACCAAATGCCATGGAGCTGCTGTCCTTAAGGGCCCCTCTGCACCCACAGAGTGCCGCAGCTGTAGAGACCCACTGGGGAGAACATGCACTGTGATGTGGCTAGCTCTGCAAGCACAGCAAAGGCTGAGGGTATAATGCAGATGCTTGGTATGGTTCTTCCACAGCTCCTCTTGAGGGTTCACTGCAGTGAGGCCCATCTTTTGGGGTTCTAATTCTCTAAAATGCTGTTGTGTGAGGTTTGCTGTGCGTATTTTTTTAGCTAGAGGCTGCAGGCAATAATGCTGTTGACAAGGACAACCAAATGATGTCAAAGTCCTTCTCATTATCCCGAGCTGAAGCATCAAGTCTGCTTTCTGTCTCTGCAGATGAAAGCAGTGCTCAAGGAGCCCCACTTAGCACTGGAGCACTTTCCAAGGGAATCAGCTGCTCCAAGTTCCTTTTCCCCTCAGCAATCTAAATGCTAAATAGATCTTTACAGTAATTACCATATCTGAGATGAGGAACATTTTTCCCCCGCAAACACCTGATGCTCATTAGCAATATTTAACCTGTCAGATGTCACCTCAGCTTGCTCTAAACTTTCTTGACGGGCGTTTGTCAGCTGTCTGCAAGTGCTGAGTCTCAGTTGAAGCACAGATCCTTCGCACAAGAGAGAGAGGCTTTGAGTTTCTGGGAACACCTCCCATTTGCTTTCCCTCTGGTGCAGATCATCTGCAGATATTTCATGCAAAATATTTCAGAAGAGCCTCACAAGAGGACATTTGGTGTTTTGCACTCTATTCCCTCCCACCAGACCCAGAGCAGCTGTGTAACTGGGTGAAATGGGGCAGACTGTGAGGGGAGAGTTCCCTTTCCCATTGTGAAGGAATTGAGAAATTGCCTGATGTTGAGCCCTGTATTTTGGATAGGATGCTGTATATTCCTCACATAGCTTAATGCACACTTCTTGAAAGTCTTAATCAAATGCCTCATTTGAATAATGTGTGCTTCATTACCACAGGGGCTCTTTATCCTGTAATGTACTATGAACATCTGGAGTTAGTGGAGTTCAGGAGACCCTTCCATGGGTGTGCTGCACATGGTGATGCTGTTGTCCAGCTTCTGCAAAGCCCAGTACACCACACAGCATTGATAGAATGGCCTGGATAACCTCCAAGGCTTTCGGTGTTGCTAAGAGGAGAAGCAAGAGCTGCTGTAGATGTTTCCACTGAATTAGATAAAAGTCATCCCAGAGGTTGTGAGCATGTGTGGGAAGGGCTATGTGGGGCACTGCTTGTACCCTGAGGCCCACATCAGTGATCTCTGCAATCAGAACTCAGCTGGACCGTAATCCCAGCAAGCCAGTGAAAGGGAGATAGCAGGAGACTACAGTACTTGCTGCATCTATGCGTGACCAAGCAGATTCTGAGAGCTGGGAAATGTCTAAAAGGTTTTAAGTGGATCAATATTCCCTTCACTCTCGTTGCTAATTGGGCTTTATTGCAGGGCTCTGATTCATGCAGTTTGTTAAATAGACTCAGATGGAGTTTGCACAGCTGAGCTAATGCTCATAGGGCACAGTAGTGAAGCAGCAGCAGTTGCTAAGGCCCCTAGAACTCATATAGAAAAGTAATTGCAGGAGCGTTAAAGTATTAGCCTTCAATGAGACAGGGATGTGGGTAAATTGCTATTATTAATTGCTTTTTAGTTTACAAAAAAGTCATCTATCTGCTATGTTAACTGTTGCTTTAAAAGCCAGTCAGTGCCGTGAAGTAGATCAACTGATTTGTAGTGCTGCTTGTGTGCTGAGAGAAAGGTTTTCCAGGTCTTCGGGTGCTCCTCGAGCAAGCAAACAGCTTTTACAGTCAATGCATCAGCCAGAATACGTCACCACCTGTTCTCCTCACCACAGCATGCACAAAGCCCTAAGAAGTGATAACAATCAGGAAGACTCAGCCTGTGGCAACTCCTTGCCTTCCTTGGATCTGCATACTTAGAATCATAGAATTGCAGAATGGCTTGGGGTGGAATGGACCTCAAAGCCACCCAACCCCATGCCATGGACAAGGCTGCCTCCACCGGATTCTGCTGCCCAGGGCCCCATCCTACCTGATTTTGAGGGCATCCACAGCTTCTCTTACATCTTCCCTGTAGAACATCATCTGTACAAAATGTTAGCATGTAAAAATGTAAAAATTAAAATCAAAACCTTGTAAGTGTGTGTCTGGTTGGATAAAAGCTCTGCCTGATCTCTTAAACTACTTCTGTCAGTGACCAAAACCAGGGGGCTGGGGGAAGATGTAAGAACAGGGCAATTGTATGGTGCTGCTCTGCCAAAATGCTCTCAAGATATCCTTAATAACTTCGGATTTATCGACAGCTTGAGCCAGGGATAGCATCCTCGAATTAACAGCTTCTAATGGAGCTTGTCTAAATAATTAGGAAGAGGGGTATGCTTCAGTCCTTAGAGAATCTTCTTTCTGCTTTAATTAGCTCTGCTTGTTCCTAGTTATGGTGAGCTGGGGTTTCATGGAAACTAGGGCAGGCAATGCCAGCTGGGTCAGTGCATGCATAGTGAGGGCAACAGGGAAAGGTGGAGTTGGACCCAGGTGCTCCACATGGAGCTGGCTCAGCTGTTACTGGCCTGGGGTCTGGATTTTACTTTTTCATGGCTCCAGCAGCTGGAAGAAAGCCTGGGCGAGTCACAGAGGAGGATTTTTTCAGTCTGAATTACCTGCCAAGTACCTTTGAAGCTAGACCTTTCTCTCTGCAATGAGATTTATTAAAACATCTGACTTCTAATGGCAGTATGCCTGTAGTCGTGACTTTTCTACTGAAACAGTTTAGATGGAGAACTCAGATCTGTTAAAACAAAAATGCTTTATTTGAGGTGTCTGCATAAAAACTCTCTTGCTGTTCCTCCTCATGAGCCACCTGTGCTTCTGGGCTCAGGGAGTATTGGGTCTGGGCAGTGGGATGGACCGAAGGCAGCATGCTGAGCATGGTGAGCAGGGGGCTGCCCAGGTTATGCAATGTGCTAACGAGATGATTGTTCATTAATTAAAAGATAGAGGGAGATGCTTCCACCTGGGAATTCTCAGAGGGGAAATAGTCCCTGGAGCGACTGCTGACCACATTTGGTGCCTTTCTCTCAAGGCACATTGGATTAACGCAATCCATGTTCTGCTCGTTTCAGAGAGGCCTTAAATTCTTTGAATATCTCAGGTGAGTGCCCTAATTAACATTAATTGCTTTGTTATTCTTGCATGTCTATTTCTAAGTCTTTCTAGCTGAAGTTGTTTCATTTTATAAACTGTTTATAACTGAAGATCATAGAGGCTGTACTGAGTTGCCACGGGCAATCAAAGGCGTTGCAAACCTTAAAAAACATACGTCACTTTAGGAGGTGTTAAATGATTTGCTCTTGGTTGAGATTAGGGAGATGATGTTACTACAGTATAAAAGATTGGTCACCTCATGTAGAGCTGTAGGTACCTGGAACAATTACTATATTGAACTGAAGATAAATGTAAGTAGGTGAAGAAGATAAAAATGTGAGAACATACTGTAAGGGGAGAACCTACCAATGAGAAATTGGTAATGTCTCAAAAACTGAGACAGAGAATGATTGATTTCCATAGGAGGTGAGGGAGGAAGCACTTGGAGAAAGAACATAAAGAGGCAATACTAGCAAAAGTCAATAGAAATTGATCATAAACTCACCTTGACTGGAATCTGTGAGGACATGAATAAGCTGCAATCTGGAATAGCCAAACAAGCAGGTGGTGAAAGCTGTGTTGATTTGACACAAGCTGAATTCTGGGGATGATGGGGATGGGTCTGAGAAATGCACTTCAAAGAGGAAAGTTGAATACTGACTGCTTCTTGCATGTTGGTTATATCTTGATGGTTCTACTAAGTGCCTGCTTCTCTCTGTACTGTCACACATGGCCCCTTTCTGCCCTTTATTGCGCCCTTAAGCTTTTTCTAAAAGAACATTACTGAATTTTAGCCCTTTCATGTAGAAATACTTTGAGCAGTTGACAGCTGGAAAGGCATGTGGGTGTGTTTTGGGGGCAAAGATGTCTCTGGGTGGAGGGTGTGATGACCTCCCAGGACTTCTTGACTCACATGACACAAATGTGACACAGCTGCACAGAGTAACAGGCTGTGTGCGTGTCACTGATTGCTGATGCTATGAGAACAGTGCAAAGAAACAGTTTTGTGTGGAAAGACTGTGGAGATTTTAAAGGGGGCTATAAGGAGACAGGCTCTTTAGCAGGGTCTGCTGTGATAGGGCAGGGGGAAATGGTTTCACACTAAAAGCAGGGAGATTTAAGTGGGACATAAGGAAGAAGATTTTTACAATAAAGGATGGTGAAGCACTGGCACAGGTTGTCCAGAAAGGTGGTGGATGCCCCATCCCTGGAGACATTCAAGGTCAGGCAGAATAGGCTCTGCTCACCCTGACCTAGCTGTGGGTGTCCCTGTTCATTGCAGGGGAGTAGGGCTAGATGGCCTTTAAGGGTCCCTTCCCACTCATACGATTCTAAGATACTGCAGGAATTGTAGGAGAACAGTGACTATTCTGTGTACTCTTAGAATTCTTGCTAACGCTTCACAAGCAGTGGCACTGATTGAGGATATGCAGCATGCAAGTTTTGCTTGCGTGTCAGTTGCAAACTGAGCGTGAATAGAAAGAAAACCTATAAATTGGAGCTGTGCCTGGATAAACTATTCATACAGGCATAGCTCAGATTACAGTGATGAGAAGACTAATTGTTAGCATCCACTGTTACTCTGTAATAAATCCCATTGGGGCTAATTTTAACTTCAATGGTATTCAGACATAGTGAAGATAAAACATTTATTAGTGTGTCAGAATGGAAGGCTGTCTAGAACTGCATAAAATCAAATATCTCCATTCGGTGTATTTCAGTGGCAATTCATTTCCCTGCTACTCCAGTGAGTGGCACATTCCAATCAGCCAGCACTAAGAAATGTTAAAGCAAACAACGTGTAGGCAAAGCTCAGAGAACTGATCAATATATCACAGCTTTAAAATAATTTTCTGTTTAAACTGATTTGCCCTTCCAGTTTTGATAAGTAATTTGTGCCAACTTAGTATGTATTTGCAACAAATTTTAAATCCTTCCAAACTTCAAGGCAAAGCGGGCACACCAGGCAAGCAGTGCAGGCACTCAGTGCAGCTTGGGGTCAGTCACTGGCCTCAGCCACAGCTGCCTCTGTGTAAAGCTCCCTGACCCTTCAAATACGTTCCTGCACTCCCTCCACAACAAATACGTGTTAATGGCAAGGCAGAGCATTTATAACTTATTAAATACTTTAATCCAGAGTCAACAAGCAGACGTTTGGTTCTAGCAGGCAATGAATTTTCATAGCAGTTGAGAAGCAAGAGCTTGAAATTATTTCACGCTCGTAATCCAGTAACCCGTACATTTCCATTGTTTATTCATTCTCTTGATGGATTGTTTAAAGTGCATTTCTCCTAGCACAGCTCAGTTTGAATACAATCAGTAAATCAATACAATTTGCAATTCAGTGGAATTTGCAAATGTACGTAAGTGTTTAAGTAGTCTAAAGCTAAATAACTGGAGCATTCCCTCTTCCTTCGGACAGTAACTCACCTTTAGAAGCTTGCACGTGTTTCCAGTACATCAGGGCCTATCTCACTGCTTAGCGTTGGGTAATGCCATCACAACCGGCAACTTTGTAACTTTCTTGTCTCAATACAAGTGAAAAATCAGGTAGCTCTTCCAACCCAAACAACACTGTGAATGGTGAAGTCTCCTCTTGCTGTTAAGCTTGTTTGTGAAGTACATCTATTAGTTACTTACAAAGATAACAAGGCGGTCTTCACTTCTTTTTCCCACTATATGTGACAGAATTGCTAAGCGTGAGAACAAACTGATCCAGTGAGGATGCTGCTTTCCTGCTGTGCTTATGGTGTATGGGCTTGGAAGTCAGGATTTTAGACTCTTAGAAAAAAAAAATAATGTGATGAGGCAAGAAACTGTACACAAAGGAAACTATATTAATTGCCTACCTTATTTCACCCTCAAAGAAGGAATAAAAAGTCAATTTTGCTTTTCACAAGCACCACTTAAGTCTTCAGCATCCCAAAGGAGGCTGCCAAGGGGGATTCTTCTTTGACCAATGCTGCTAGTGTGACATCAAATGCAATTAAAACTTTAATCTGGGTGAGATTATGTCAGATCTAGGTCCTTGAACTAGCTGCAAGATTTTGGTCTGTATCAGGAGTAATAAAAATAAGCAATATAACAGTGTCAGGCATCCTCCTTGTCTGCCCCAGTCTATTACAAAGCTAGAGTGTGCAGTGGCATATGAACAGGTCCTTCATGTATACAGTCCTTCAGGTAGTTTCTGAAACCGCATTTACATGCTTGACTTTGTGTCCTTGGATCTTGCAACAGTCATTTACTTGAGGCCAAAATCTCCCTGTGGTTCAGGCTTTGATTGTAGGAACCATTCCAGTAAGTCAAGCTTGGCTAAGAAAGCACTGGAGCACTGGCAGATACAAGATGGAGTCCTATGTGACATGTCTTTTGGGGTGGAGCTGTTTTAGACCTGCACTACGATGATCAGGCAGTTAGATGATGGGGGGGGGGGGGCCAACTTGAAGGGGCAAAGCTTCAACAGAAAGCTTGGCTCAGATTATTTTTTCCTACCTTGGAGAGTAATTTTTCACCTACCCTCTTAGTAGAGTGCCAATAGACAACTGTAGGTGGGTGTTGAGCAGGGAAGTAACTTTTAATAGGGTGTATAGACCATATCTTTGTATCTGTATTAGCAGGCCAAGTCTAGCTCCCAGGGTAAAAAAATAAAATAAAATAAAAAATAATAAAAAAAAAGGAATTTATATGCTGAAGACTTATGCACCTTAGAGTGCATTCAGTGTGACTTGATGCATTTGAGAACAGTGGAATTTTAACAACAACAAAATATTTACCAGTAATAAACATCAAACACTTTAGCAAAGAATACATGCTACTTTACTCTTGCTATATAGGAAAATAAGCTATGCAAGATACTGAAATAATACTGCTGATGTTAATTTGAATGTCATTATTTGGGGCAATAGGTAGTGAATTATTTTTGTGTTAAGCAGAATTTTTCTCAGATTTAAGTAATCATATATTGACCTACAGCTTTGAAAATATTTTAAATGAAGCATGTTTTGAAGTTAGTAGATTGCAGAGATAAAGAATTGATTCAATCATAGAGCTAATAGCTCTTATCTCCAATTTATACTTATGCTGGCAAAAGTCTAACTCCCTCTCCCCTCAATCAGCCTCAGGGTTTTTCTCCCTCCAGTCATTTGACTCCAGGTCTTCAGCAGCAATGAGTTACTTCAGTGAAGCTTTGCTATACACAGACCATTAGAACTCGGATTCTTGTAAGCCAATGCATTTGCTGTGAGGTCTAACAGAATCTATTGATGTGATTTAGGAAGTTAAGTGTGCTGGGGAGAACAATATTCCTTTTAAACCTCCAAATGATCTTGGCTGTGTATGCCTGTTGATTCTGATTCTAGTCTGTACCACACCTGATAAGTTCTGTACTAATACAAGCACAAAGCACTAATCCAGCCTTGCTCCCATACTTGCTCTTTGGTCTATTATATCCTCCAGCACTAGTTTTTTCAGTACAGCAAGATTATGAAGTCAGCAGCGTCCAATATAGGTAGAGAGGTTATCATTTTGCAGAGCATGCAAACATATAGATCCTTATCTTTTGTAAAGAGATCATGGTTTGGGGCAGACTCCTTCCAAAATAATTCATTTTGCCTATTTCTCTCCTCAGGAAGTTTGGAAATAAAATTATTCATGAAGTTTGTGACGTGACACATTAGCCTGTTCTTAGCTATCATTGCTCCCAGAGAGCAGACACACCTGAACTTGATCCTTCTTAAAAGATATTTGTCTAGAGTGCAAGAGCAAGAGTTGTTGTGTTTCCCATGGATCCCCCAAGAAAGACAGCAGCTGAGGTAGGCTGGAGAAGTTAACTGGGCAGACCAGAAATGAAGCAGTGATGTAATGCAGCAGACAACCATGATTCGGTCCATATAAGATTTAAGGTTCCTTCAGCAAATGAGCAAGAAAGGCTTAATTTGTTGTTTGGCAACATCCACCCCCTCCCCCCCCCCCAACAAAAAATTCAGCACTCAAATTTAACTAAAGGGTAGTTTATTTCCTGTTAAGACTGCCCCAAGGAAAAAACTAAACACTGAAAACCCCACAGAAGGGCACATACAATAAGTGTGGTGAAGTACAGTGTGAACAGCCCCAGGGGTTCAAACAAGGTAGGACCATTAGTTGACCAGAGGGGGGGAAAAAAAAACACAAACCAAAACCAAATTAAAACTTTGCGGAAGATGCTGCACTTTCTTTTTCAATTACACTGGAAAAAAAGGTCGAATCCAACAAAATCCTTGCATCTCTAAGTCATTCAGGCCTGACTGAAGAGTTAACAAGATGGCAACAGGATGACTATAATACAAAACTTTCACTACTACACTCTGTACACACCTGTTGTCCAAGCCCTCCCCAAACCCACGTAAGGATGGTGCCCCCATTATTTGCTTGCTTGCTGAGCCTGCCTGCGGAGGAGGACGTAGATCTTCTCCTTTATCCAGTCTTTATTGTATGGTTGGTATGTCTGAGTATCAGCACGGTAACTAGAAAAAAAAAAAAAAAGAATTAACATAATGTTGGTCTATCCCATAGAATATTTACTAGAAAGACTTCAACAATTAAGTGTCTTCAAGTTCATGAGGCAGAAAGAAAGTACAGAACACGATATCAGAAGTGAATGATAACTGCCACTTATCAAAGAGATTTGTCCTGTTCCCTTACAAGCTACCCTGCAGATCAGTAAGAACCTGAAACAGAACTAAATACTGCAAAGACTGTTAAGAGACTGCATTTTGCATTTAAATTCATGAATATAACTAACTACTTACGGGAGAAAGCAAACAAAGCAATTTAATATTCTGAAGCTCAGGATTAGAAACTAATAGTCGCACCATGAAACATTTTATTTGTCTTAATGAGCCAAACATTCAGCTTAACTTCAAGCAAGCACTTACATAATTTTTCAAGTGTTCCTCTTCTATTTGGATTTAAAAAAAAATAAAATTAATGAAAACACAACTTTCCAGGAGTAAAGGAAGGCTAATAGGCAGATGGTAAATGATTCTTGTCAGCTGGCAGCAGAGATAAGCTTGCATCTAACCAACAATGACGCTTCATAAAAAGAACGAACCCACAGGTTAATTTTCTTTGCTGCTTGGAGACAGGTGATAAAAGTAGACTACTGGCAGGACTTCTCCCCAGAGCCAAAGAAGTTGGCTATGCAAGACACTGCTGAACTAAAGGATTAGAATAAAAGATGAAAGCACTGTGAAGATTCACACTCTCCTTTCTCCTTAGTCCACAAGGTTGAATGTTTTTTGACAAAGATAACATTTTCAGTGAATGTTACAGGCATTATTGAAGTCCCAGCCAGCTTCTAAACATGGTACAGGTACTTCTCATCATATAAGAACACTAAGATGGTCATCAAAAAGCAGCTAAGTATAAATCCAGAATATTTTACAATTTTCACTTAAGAAAAACAACCCTAAGGATACTGTTTTTAAGAAAGCCTTCAAGACTTAGAAGGAGTTTTCATGCAGTTTTAATACAGTGTAAGAAAAGCTAGTTTCAGGAATTATTATTGATTTTTATTTATTTTTTTCTTTCTTTTTCCCAATCCATTCATAATGCTACACTGCAAGACCAGATAGCAAGTACTTTACAGATCTCCATGAGCACAAGCCATGTCTGGTACGTTATGTGCTACGTATGCCATCTGGTGGAAAACCATAAGTTGAAACAGAATGTGGTGTGACATTAAGTTTGTAATCCTAATAAAGAAAGGAAGAAGTCCAGTAGAAAATATTTGCTACTTAGAACAAGTAGCTACCTTTGGTTTGTTAAATATACTAAAACAATGACTTCCAACCTGTATTAGCCCAGTAGTATAACAGCAGATCTAACATGGCAGAAAGGTAACTTTGCAGAAATTGTAATAGTACTTCATTTATTCAAATGAAAACTTTGGTAAACAGCATTTGTTCTTAGTCACTACCAGTAACAGATATACCACGTGTGCATCTAGATGCAAAGGAAAATAATACAGTGCTCATCTTTTAGCAGTTTTTTTTTCTTTTTAAACTGGGATTAATTGGCAAAGATGGTTAACTGTGCAGCTGCAAAACACTTGCAGTGGGATTTAAGACAACAGTACAGCTGTAGGAATGTCCACACTAGGTATGTACTGGCTTAAAAAGAGATCCTAGAATTTGAGCTTAGCAAGTAAAATATCAGTACGTGCATACATGTATCTTCTAACAGTTGAGTGTGAGATGTGTAACTGTATTCCTACAGACAGCAATTTTGTGAAATCGGATAATGCTGTTAGCACAAACCATTACTCTGAAACTTGTGCTATGGCAACTAGCCAGGATCTGGACTAATTGATTTAGTTACCACTCTAAATACTGAAATTTGGCATTTGATTTACAGTACAATCAAAATAGAAAGTGTTCACTATCTGCTTTGTTTGCCCACAGTTTTAACACACAGATAAGAACCAGAGATTTTGGTGTATTCAGAAGAGCACTCAAACCATTAACTAGGGATCTTTGGATAGGGTCTTCAGTCACTTATTCAGGATTTACTGAAGTTTCCATTCTGCAGCACCCTGATCAAAGAAAACTCTTGCAAGTGACTTCTGTAGACTACCATCATACTGATAATACAGCCCTAAGCCAAATAAAATTCCTTCACCACCCTGCCTCCTTAACAATCAGGTCAACTACAAACAAAGCAGATCCAGTCCCAATTTAAACAGGTTCCAGTGAGTTGTAATAACGTGTGAGATTTATATGAATGACTTGTGAATTCTGTAAGCCACTGAAAGGGACTTGTACAACTAAACTTACACAAGACAGCTGAGATCTGCCAAGTCATCAATGAAGTCAAACAACTGGCTGATATCATACGTAATGGATGGACTGTTGGGATTCATTCTCTTCAAATGCTCTTCATACATTTTACAGACTCCTGCAGAGAAAAAAAGATTGATAATATAGTAATATCAGTGGGGGAAACAAACAAACAGAAAATCCCAAAATAACAACAAAAGCCAAACGGTTGTATTTGCTGGGTTTTTTGGTTTGTTTGTTTTTCTTCTCCAGATATGGAACCACAGATATCAGCTAAGTTTATATGTGAATACCATGAAAACCAACATTAGTGCATTCAGATTTTGTAGTTAAAATAGTGTTGCTCTAGATACTTGCATTTAAACACAATACCATAAAACCAGGTAAGATGCATGAAAAGAAACATGTTCATCATCTAGAACAAAAAGTTTTTAGTTCTGTCACAGACAGAACGTTCTACATAATAAGTTCCAACTGAAAGCTGAAATTCCTTCTGATGATTTTAACACAGCAATTGCTACATTGATTTCCACTGTACAAGCATCTGAGAAAGTACAGCTACTGTCATATAAAGCTGCTCAAATCTCATGAAGAGGTCATTCTTGATGAAAGCATCAAAAAGGACAAGTGAGGTAAGAGCAACAGCAAAAACTTGCATATGACTTTACATGAGTTTTATTTATGCTAGTCTATAAACTTGATTTGGACATATTTCAAAGTAATGTAATACAGTGAGCGTGGTGGTTTTACATGGCCTTTACTGTGTTTTTGTTTGTCTTTCAAGGCTTCGGGAGTTAATTTTTAACATTAAGAGAACCTTCACATTTTAAGTTGTAGTATTTCAATCTTCAGGCTCACTGAGTCTCTTAATGTCAGACAGGACTTTATTTCTGGTACATATGCCACCAGCTTGCAAATTATGTATCAGTTACACACAGTTTTATACATTATGTCCAGTAGTGATCTTACCTTTACATGGCTAGCACAAAAAATTAGTAAGAGCTAGACTCTGATCCTGAAATGAAATGCATCCAGACAGCTCCGTTGCACAGCCCCACCAAAAATACTGCCTACTCTGATGAACTGAACATGGCTCAATCTTGCTAAGCCAAAAAGAGAAACAAAGAATAACTATTTTTAATTTGCTAAAACGTTAATAAATAAAAAAAACATAAGATACTTTTGTAATGTTTTTTCCAAGTTACCGTAGGGAAAACAAACAGCAGCTTATTCTCTTACTGAGAAAGTACAGGGATATGTTAAACAGGATTTGAACAACAGCTTTAGACTCCAGTGTCTGTACCCACCTTCCATGCACTCATTCACCGATTCATAATCGGCGTATGTTCGGCCTTCTGGCCTCTTGGTAGGCTGCACAAGTAGAATTGTGTGAGACTGAAAGACAAAACAAGAAAACACCACATTAAAAAAAAAAAAAAGTAGTGAAATTTTTACAGGTAATGCAAAGTTGTTTATCTGGAGAAGAAGCAATACTTCTACTTCTGGCCACCAAACTACTGCAGAAACTGGGCAGCATGCAATAGCTGTTCCCAGTATTACTTTGTGACACTGCTGCACATCTTTGGTGTGTAAAGGTTAATTATGAGGACTAAGATGGTAAAGCCTTCTCAAAACTAACTAGGCAAGCAAATAACTCAAAAAAGTAGCATAATTTTAAAACACTGAGCAAGGACATACATTTTCCAAGTAGTACTTTTCATGTAAGCTCTGTCAGTAACAATTTCTGCTTCCAATCAGTCCTATCAATTCTTACAGAACTTTTTCAAGTGTGTACAATCACCAGCAAAGCAGCAATTGTGTTGAAAAAAACAAACACACAAATAGTATTTTCTACCTAAAGAGAAAAGCAAGCCAAAACAGTTGGTGTAGAGAAGCTATCCCACTGGTGCTATTTATTTACTGTATTCCAAATGCAAGCTCTAAGTGTGAGTTAAGTATCCTAACGAGAGAGCAAGGATGGAGTCCAAATTAACGCTGCTGTCTAAACATAAGCAGCTATTTGGAATTATTCAGCTCCAACACAGGTTATATACCAAATCTTCACTTAGGAGCAAGATTGTTTCCCGAGAAACAGATGTGCTGATGTTAACAGCAAGTCTGCTAAAACTGTAATTATGGCATAGCTAACCGCTCCAAATGTCAGCCTGCAAACTCTTTCTTCTGCAAGAAAGACTGATGATTGTACAGTCTGTGGCTTGCATTATTTCTCTAATAGTTTTCAATTGGGTGTAGCAAGTAATTTAAGCATCCGTGTAACGTTTTTGAAGTTATGCAGTTTGTGATCTGATTTACAGGTTACATGTCATAAAATTTGCAAGCACACCAGGAAACAGCATTTCTAGCACTGTTAATTGGATTCAACGCTTTCAAGGCTAACATATGAGGTGAGTATGCAACCTGTAAAATTGATGTAGGCAACCGCAGAGTTAGACATATTAGAAATGTATACCTAAGTACATTACCAGGTTTAAATTGAGCAGCCTCCAGTAGAAAAATCCTAACCCACATTTTGGGCAGACATCATTTTGGTGCTCAAACACAATGACAGAAAAATAAAAATGGCAAATATTTACAGGGAACACGGTGGAAAACTATACTTATTTTTATACCATCACCGATAGCATTCCCATGCCTGGAATACTGTTTTCAGTTCTTGAAGTTCAGTTTCAAATAACATGGCAGGAGGAGGTTTGGAGGAACCCAGAAAGAAAAGCTGAAGGAGTAGGAAGAAGAGTTTTCCTCTGTCAGAAACAGAAAGAGGAATTCACAGCTACACGCTATAGTGAAAATTGCACAAAGGAGATGAGTGCTTCTAAATCTGCTTTCCATATACTCTCAAGGACCCCAGATCTGAAATGAATGACCCCAGCCAGGAGTTGCTGGGATCTCACTGCTCCTAAGGGTGCTGTACTTGAACTGAGCGTCACACAACTGCCAAGCTTTATCCAACTACTACTTCCAGCAACAGTGTTTATATTTAATGCTCCTGGATGACCAGGCAAGCTTCCATAACTTGCAACTCGTGATCACCTGGAAGCATTTGACTAAGGATCCCTTGGGAACAACAAAACAGACAGGCTGTATCAGCCAATTTAGCACGCTCTAGTAAAGCTTTGATGTTTTAGGTATACATCTGTTTATCTCTTTCAACTAAATTCAGCATAAAAAAAAAATAACTTTGAGAAAACTTAACAAAGCATAGATGTAACAGAATTGACTAGGAATTGAGTAATCCACACTGATCTTCTACTAACTGCCTTTAAGGCCTGTCCACCTTCACTGGAATACTGAAATTACTGCCCCTGGGATCAACCCTACAGCAGAATGAATGTGTGGTGCCTTGTTTCTTTCCAGACTTTTCATTTTTTTCACCTTAAGGGAAAAAAGTCACAATTTGGCACAATATGCTGAAACAGCCCTTCTCCCACCACAGATGTGCAAAGAAACGCCAAATTCAGAGATCTGAACGCTTCTTTCTTCGAAATATGCCCTGCCCAGCTAAACACGTGCTTGAGAGACACGGGACAAAGATCAGCGGGCTTCAAAACTACACTATTTTCTACCATTTTTATCCTTATCGCCAGGAAAACGCAGAGCGGACCAGGAAAGGCACAAATAAGGTCGCTCCATAAGACTAGGCGACGCTAAAGAGCCCGCTACAGCGAGCCGCCGCCATCCCCTCTTGGAGCGGTGGGGCGGGGCGAGCGGCGGGGCCCCGCAGCTTCCGTTGGCGCGCAGTGGCCATGGCGGGTGGTCCCAGCCCGCCGGCGAAGCAGCGCCACACAGCCCAACTCGAGGCCGCGGCAACGGGTTCCTCGCGCCGCCGTAGGGCCGCCCGGAGGGCTGCCGGATCGCGGCCCACTTGGGCTGCAGGGCGGACGCCCACCGGCACGTGGTGCTGCGTACTGGCTGCCTCCCGCCCGCCGCCCGCCGCCCGCCCCCAGCCCGTGCCGCGATGAGGGAAGCGCTCGCGCTGTCCCCGGCCCGGTGGAGAGGCAGAAGGGAAGGGGGGCGCGGCTCACCATCACGCCCCGCTCCAGAGCTCCGCCGCCGACTTAGAGGCACTCGACGATCCCCCACAACGCCCCGCGCCCGCCGGAAGCGCCGCGCTAACGGCCGACCATAGAGGCGGTAGTGCCAGAGCGCCTCCACGCATGCGCGCCTCACGCAAGAGCGCGGGCGCCGCATGGCAGCTCGCTGAGGATGGCGGGAGAGAGGCGGGCTGGCGGCCATCTTTGATGAGGGCTCCTGTCATTCCCGCCTCGCCCGCCATCTTGAAGTCGGGAGGCTCGTGGGCGTGAGGACGTAGAGCCCCGGAAGGGGAAGTGCGGGGTGACGGAGGTGCCACTTGGCCTCTGAGGCAGCTGTGGGGCCCGTGGCACAGTGCGGCCTCCCCGCGGCCTCTCTCTGCTAGCAGCCGTCCTTCCGCTTGCCGCTTCCCCACACTCCCTGGGGACAGCGAGGTCCTCCCGCCACGCCTGTTGCCTCAGGTGAGGGCCGCTTCTATTCCGGCCCAGTCTACCGCTCTTCGTCCCCTCGCGGCGCTGTCAGCGGCAGAGAGGCCCCGGGCCCTCGGGGCTGAAGCTCGGGACGGGCAGCCATGGCCGAGAGCCCCTCCTGGGACCTCGGCGTCTGCACGGGCTGAGGCGTGAGGGCCGAGGTGGGACGGGTGCTGTTGAATTTCGCTTAAAGGAAGCGGACAGAGAGCAGCGAAATGGATGACTTCCGTTCCATCTGCCTGCTGTCCCTGGCCATGCTGGTCGCCTGCTATGTGGCGGGGATTATTCCCTTGGCCGTGAACTTCTCGGAGGTAAGAGGGCTTTGCCCAGCCGCACCTTAGCTGCTGTGGAGGGGTAGAGTTTGCCTCAGGAACCGCTGAGGTCACAGGTTGAGTCACGGTGTGTCTGTGGGCTGCTCACTGGAGGTGCAATTCAAAAAACGTTCTCTAAACGCTTTGTTTTGGTTCACGGTTTAGTTCGGGCTTTGTGTTACTGATGAGGCAAGCCGTATCACTTTGGTTACATCTCAAGTTGATGTATTGCTCCCTGTGTCTCAACTTTCTGACGCGTGTTGTGACTGTGTAGGGTTTTACTAAAAGGGAGGGAGAGGCACTATTGTGAATGGAATGGGGGTTCAAGCAGTACAGCAGTTTTAAAGTGTGCACCACTTGGGTGCATCTGAGAAATGGTATGTCAAAGTTATTAAGGTTACAGATTCTGGACCCAACATACTTTAATGCCAGTGTGGGTTTTTTATTATTATTATTTTTAATTTCATAAAGCTGTGGTAGAGTGACAGTTCAATTGTTCTAAGCCAGCAAGAGCCCTCTTATGAGAGGCTTTCCATTTCTGCTGGGACCAGTACCATTTTTGGAGACTAGAAAAGAACTGGAAGAGAAATGACTTCTTCCACTGTATCACAGAGATTTTTGAACCTAGCCTTTGGTTTTGTGATCACTAACGTAGTGGATGCTTTGGGAGCAGTAAAATGAACAGTGTAGAAGAGAAATCTGTTAATTTTGCTAACAATGTAGTCCACTCAGTGTTTTGAAATGTCAGAATATACTCTGAAATCTTTGTGTAAGCAGTAGTTTGGTTATGTTTTGCTGGTGCTTTGTTTGATGCTTTGACAGAAATTCCCTTACATAACTTCAAGACTGCACAGCTACCTTCTTGCCCTTCAAAACTCAGTTTTGCCCTGAAGCATCAAAAGGACTTTTTATGAATTTGCTGCCTCGTATTGAATCAGATAATCGTTTGAGTTGGAAGGGACCTTCAGAGGTCATCTAGCTCAACTCTCCTGCAATGCACAGGGACATCTACAATGAGATTAGGGTGCTCAAAGTACCGTCCAGCCTGACCTTGAGCGTCTCCAGGGACGGGGCATCCACCAGCTGCCTGGGCAACTTGTACCAGTGCTTCACTAATCTTATTGCAAAAAACTTCTTATATCCAATCTATATCTCCTTTCTTTTAGTTTGAAACCATTTCCCCTTATCCTATCACAGAAGACTCTGCACGGTAATAGTGCTCTAAAATTTTTTATATATATATATGGATTTATGTTTCCTCATGTCTGTGTGCACTACACGTGTGTACAAACAAGTTCATTGTGTTATCGTAAACTCTTAGAAATTCTTAGTTCGGTTCTACACTTGCCTTAAACTTGCTGCTTTTGTGCTCCACGTGCTTTACTGGTTTAAAAAAGGAGAGAGATATCTGCAGATATTATATGCATGCACAAATTAGTTCTGAAAGTGTCTAATTAGGGTATATAATTGTCTTGTTTTAAGTGATTGCTCAGCCTGTGCAACATGGACAACTTTAGAGTGAAATAATTGGGAGTGCGTGTTTTGTTGTTTGCAAAAAGTTTTGTAGGTGACTTCAGTGAGAGAAAAATGCACTCTGTTAGGCTAACCCTGGGTCAGAAACTATGTTCTGACACTTCTTGAGGCACACTTACAACAGTGGAGTTATAGAGCTTATAGGGCTGACTGGAGTGAAAGTGCTTGGTGCTGAAAGCAGGTGTGAGGTTTTTTAGGTCCAAGTAAGGTTTGAAGATTTTAAACCAAGGAATACAGAACAGCTGGCTAACTTGAGGAATTTAAGATTTTCTGTGTATTTTTAGCATTGTTTACTCTGTTCCTCTTTCTAACGAGACACACAAGTGGTAAGCTGCTGTTATTATATCACTATATTCACCATTTCAAAGTATTTCATATTGAAAAAGAGATGCAGACTTCTCTTGAAATAGCAACTCATCTGCGTTCATATATTTTTTAAATTCACAGGTGTCTGAACTCAAGCAGTGCTGTGTGTTTGCAGTAGTAATAACACCACAGTAGGCCAGGTGTGTTTTGGCAGTACTTTTACGCATACATCCAAGTGCAGATGTGCACACATGCTGTGTGGAAGAGAGGTCATGGCGTTGCAATATAAAAGGCATCTTGTTCTCATTTTGAGGCACTGTAATTTGGCAAAACTACGTCAGGAACAGTGGGTCATCTCCTGCATATCGCTACTCAAATTTTCCCCAATAATGAGCTGTGCATCTCTCCAGAGCCTCCTGTTTTCTCAAGGCCAGCATCACCTCTTTAGGTGAGATTAACCAACGTGTCACTGCAGCAGGGTGAGAGAACAGATGGCGTCATGCGATACGCTGCCAGTGGTTTCCCATCGTTTGAATGCTGACCTTTGTTTCCAGGACTTTGGAAGTCAGTGTTTGTATTTGGTGACACACATCTTCGTGTGTGGGAGATGATTGCTCTGCCATTGCCAAATATATGGTAATCAGTTGTTATAAGGATCAAAATTTTTGCTATTACAATATGCTGTATTTTATTACAGAAATAAATAGAAGTGAACTCTGCAAGGAGTCTATTAGGTGTTTATAGAAGTGGATTTTCAGTGTATTGCTTTGACTTTAGTCTGTCAATGTTGTAGTCATAAGGAAGCAAAAAGTAGAGTGGACCAACATTTTATATTGGAATATATATATATATATATATATATATATATATATATATATGTACAGACTTTAAACAAATGTTGCATCAGTGGAGGGGGAGGCAGTATCTCTAAGGTTTTGTTTTGTTTGTTTTATTCCAAAATTACAATGTAACTAGAGGGATGATCCTTACAGTAGCGAATAGTTAGTTATCTTTTGTGCTGTTTTTTAATAATAAAGCATGTCGTTGAAACTTATCCTGGAATGTGAACTAGTCACTGCTCTTGTTTACTATATGATAAAAGCATGAAATTTGTATAATTTTAGGATTTAAGTAGAAAGTTGCAAAACTAACCAACGTAGCCGTTTTCTGTCGTTGTATAAACATAGCTGACTTAGTGGTTGATTGGACATACTTGACCAACGTATTTGCATCTGTAGAGACTGTTATGTTTTTGTCCTTCTTGCTTCTCTGACTTTTATTAGGTTTTATTTTGGTATTTTTCTTTGTCATTTTTGGGAACAGATGATTTGTCTTGCCATACCTAGGTGAGGCTTTAGAGAACTTGCATGTTTAAGTGTGATTTCTAGTATCTGGATCTGTTTGATAACAAAACCAGACCAAAGGTAAAATGTGGAATTGCAAATGTGCTCCAATTCAGACACTCCATGCTCCTTTGTAGGTTTTGCAGTTTGAGGGGGTGAATTAGCACCAAATAATCATTAGTGCCCAAGATAACGATCCATGCCGTTCTCGTGTGTGGTGTTTCATTTCTTCTCTGGCATTGCTTTTCTAATGGGTTGTCTCTTTCATTTCTTATTTCAATTGTTTGTGTCAGACCCTGGATATGTTCATTAGTGAATAAGAATCAGGAGTAGGTTTTGTGCACCTTGAGCTCTATTAATGAGAGTAAGGGAAGCACCATCCTTCTTAAAGGTGATACTTGTTTTGTGCTTGCTTGCAGGAGAGATTAAAGTTGGTGACTGTTCTGGGTGCTGGGCTGCTGTGCGGAACTGCCTTGGCTGTCATTGTGCCTGAAGGAGTACATGCACTTTATGAAGACATTTTGGAGGGTAAGAACAAAAACTGTGTTTGTAGGTGGCCATGTTCAAGATAACCTAGGCCATAGTTCTATGACTTACCAGGGTCTGCTAACATGAGATTGGCAGGGAGTTTCGCAGCAGTATGGTGCAAATGCAGCATAAAATCACTGCTATAGATAAAATACTGTGTGTTCCTGCTGGTTTGACAGAGAAGCGCCATCAAGCTGTGAATCAGGTGATTCTTGCTGAGCAATTTAGCCATTTGCAGGTCTCTTGTATTGTACCAGTCATGGAATCACAGCCTGTTACAGTAGGTTATGTGTAATGTTTTTTATTATGGAGGGGGTCAAACTTTCACTGGTATCTTGGAGGAGAGGCATAGGGATGTCTCCGTGGGAGGAAAAGCTTATGGGCTATTTGCTGTTGCTTTTTTGTAGTTTAGTTCACTACGCATTTTAGCAATAGAAGTGTTCTACAGATCTGTATGGACTTGCCACTTTGTTTTCTCCTTGAAACTGTAGAACTTTTAAGTATGCGTAACTCCTTACAAGTGTAGAGAAAGTCCTCTGAATGGCAGCTGCCCTGGTGCCCACAGCAGTCCGCTTGTTTTAATGACGGCCCTGCTGTTCTAAGCCAGTTAGAACGGCCTGAAGCTGGAACCAGGCTTCCTCGGGGCAATCAGCTGACAACTGTGATCACATAGAAGTGCCTCCTTCTCTGCAAATTAGCCCAGTCTTGGGTGGTATGAGCGCATCTTGTACAACATAATCTTGGATAGACCTTGATTTAAGGTTATAGCTTTATTTTAAATAGCTGGGGCTAATTAAATTAGTTTGCAGTACACTTTATCTTGCTTTAGCTTGGAGCATTGTGCTGTTGGATTACCACTGCATGCATGAGACTTCAGTTTGTTCAGAACCAGGAATTTGTTGGAAAGGTAAATGGCAACAACTTAACAGTTGCAGGAGAAAGGTCTTTTTAGTCATGACTGTAGAGAACGTGGCAGTTGTTTGATGTGTCATTGTTCCTAATCTGTAGTTGAGAGATAATTATAGTACTGTTTTTCTCATGCTACTGTATTTTTCTTGTTTCAGTACCCTTAGAATTTTTTTAAGAATCCACTTTAATCTGCAGTTAGCTTTTGCTATTTTTTTCTGTTTTGCTTGAGATTTAACATAAACAGAATATATAAAATCATCCAGTATCAAGAAATGGAAAAACCTCTCAAATATGCTTTTATGTGCAGTAATTTGCACGCTGTGGTGTAGGATGTCTCTAATGAGCTGTAGCTGTGGCTTTGCTCTCCGTTTCATTTTAATTCTAAGTGAAATAGATTTTATTTTAATGATACGACCAGTAGTAAATGCGGTTAATATGAACACCAGCATATTTGTGTTCATATCTACATCCAGATGTTTAGAGCTACAATTTTTATAGTATATATTTTGGGAGGGGCACGAGGGATGCACTGGGGATGTCAGTAACATTTATCTAGTAAACAAGAACTTTTTCTTGTGGATGACTTCAGGCTCAATTCTGAACTCACGGTGTTGTGAAGAAAGTGATTCTGTCTTTAAAGAAATATGTAAGTGGCATCAAGAAAATGATTTTCTTCTGATAGTTCTGCTTCCTGTCATCCTACTTGTAATTTCCCCCAGCACACTGCACTTGCAATCAAATCCTAAGACGATGGTTTCACCTGTTGACCAGGAAAGATAAGGAGATTTTTTTTTTCTTTTTATATTGCAAAGGAGCAAAATTCATGTTACAGATTTAACTACAAAAATGAATGTGGTATCTTTCCTAGAAAAGTAGGATAATCAAAGGTGTTTTTTTGTTTTTTTTTTTAAACTATTTTTTCTTAAGACCTTTCATGCAAATACTAGAAGGTTGTTTATATGATTAATAGTGTTCCCTAAGTGTAGGGAAGGGACAAAAATAATTAGAGTTATTATCATTGGGTCTAGCAAAAAGAAGAAATGGTTTCCTATCAGAACATTAAAGGGATTTACAGGTAGGGTTGTAAGCAATTTTCCCTGCTCTGGAGGTGGAGGCAACTTGTACTGAATGATAGGTAGCTCAGGACCCTGGAATACAGCGTGCATTTCAAACATCTGATTTAGCTTTGAGATATCAGATGTGGAAGTAGATTTACTGTGTCTGCTCCCCCACTGGAAGCATTTGAATAGCACTTACAGTGTCTAAAGTGGCTTGCCTGCCATGGAAGTACAATTACTTATTGTAAAAGGCACACCAAGGAGCATGAAATTCCTGTTCTGCATCACCCAAAGGGTTTCCAAGCATAATGGTTTGTCTCTAGTCGAGTTAGCAGGGGTTTAGAAAGAATATATGATTCAGATGAGCATGGAGTCTAAACTGAGAAATTGAGTGTGCGCTGTGTGCTGTGCGGCAGTTGAGGACTTAACTGAAAACTCTTTATTCCTCATCTTTGCTTGTACCTTTCTAATTGTCTTTGTGGTAGTTGGTAGAAGAAGGGATTCTTCCCTTACATCTGCTGGAAACTGAGAACTTTGTTAAACCAGATAACTGCGTGCTCTCCTAGGAAACCGAGCTAAGAAAACCATGAAGCAGTGACTACTGTGCGTTGTCTAAGAATGCATGAGGAGCTCTGAGCAACGGAGGAAAGAAATGATTGCCTCACGTTAGTCTGCTTTCTCCTAACCTGTTAGTTTGCCTGCTGCAGGGAAGCATCACCCAGCAAATGAGATGCAGCATGTGATGGAGTCTGAGAAGGTCGCTGAAATCGCTGTTGTACATGAGTATGGCCATGACCATTCCAGGTTGCACGCATACATTGGTGTTTCACTTGTCCTTGGCTTTGTCTTCATGCTTCTGGTTGACCAGATAGGCAGCTCTCACGTGCACTCTACAGATGGTGAGTAAGGAAACCCTTCAGTTAAGCTTGCTCATTACTTCTAATTAGCAAGGTGCAATTTCATGAATGCTACTGGAATTTAATTTGACCAGTCATGTCTGGAATTTCAGTAGGTGCAATATGAACTTAGAGCAGGATTTGTTTAAAATGTTTGTTCTGGAAATCTGTTCTGAAATCCAGCAAAATTTGAGAGTGTGCTTTGTTAATGTAAAATAACTGTGCAAGCATGATATGGGTGCGGAGAGTGTTTTTACACTTGAATTATTGTCTGATTTGCAGTATTTTTTGGTTTTCCAAAAGACTTCTGCCAGAAAAATCTGTGGTTTGTACGTATTGTGACCCTTTTCTGTGTCATCAGAGCAAGTAGCAGGAGAAAATTGACTGTGGTCTGTGTTAGAGATGCACATTATGAAGAAGAGTATTTAAATTTAATGCAGAAATGCAGAAGCTGATAATTTTAAATGCAGCTTTCTAAGGTGTTTATCACTGCTAGAGATGTATAGTAATATTTAGATTTTTTTCTTCCAGCTTAATTTGTGTATTCATTCTTTTACCTTTGCTTTCTTCTTGTCCCTTTCAGATCCAGAAGCTGCTAGATCAGGCAATTCCAAAATCACCACAACGCTGGGATTAGTGGTCCATGCTGCAGGTAATGTGGGACCTTTGTTAAAACTCGAGGGCGACTTCCATTGCTGTGCAGTTTGTCTTTAGGTGTGATAGAAATACTTGTGTTTTGGTTTTGAAGATGCCGTGTTTTATACCAACAACAAAAAAGCAATGTTCCCCACCAAAACTGATGGAGCAAACACACTCCAATGCTCAAAATGTTTCCTGGAATTGTATTCCAGTGCTGTGTTTCCTCTCCTTTATTTTTCCCATCTATAATTTCATGTGGTGCTTAATTCCTGCCTGTACAATTCTTTGCTGACTTCCTTATCTGCTATATTTTAATATATGCTTAAACATTTAATATGTAGTATGACACATTTTTAGGTTTATTTATTGGCTCAACTGACATACTTGAAGAAAAGTAAAACCACCAAATAAACAAAAAAATTGCCAAAATAAACCCAGGACAATCTTGTGATGAGAAAGGAGTTTATAGAGTAGAGCTGAAATATTTAACTGAAACGCACGTATGTTGACTTGCAGGGGTTGAAAGGGTTGTGACTAACTACAACATCAGCATGGGTTATACATTGTATATGTAATATAAACATGCTTATTGTTCTCTTCTGCTGAGAATTACTGTGCAGATGTCCTAAAATGTTTATCCAAAGGTTATGTTTCACTGATGAAAGTATATATTAAGGATTAATATAGTATCCATCTCCCATTTCATATTTGTTAAATGAGAAAAAAGTAATGTTTAAATGTAAATAGAAATAGTAGCCGTTAATGTTCTTTCAATGTTTAGAATCTGAAACAGCTTGTTTAATTTAGAGAAGAGGATGCTTTTAGACAGAATACTAAGCCTAGTAAACTTGTTGCCTGATTCTAATTTGACAGACTGCATCGATATTGAACAGATTCTTATTGTACTTTGTATGGTTTTGAGGAAATGAGAGCTGCTGCCTGAAATTGTGCCCTAAAAGGCAGTGGGGAGTGAATGATGTGTGGGGCTGTTTCTGTTGATAGAATTTTGAATATCAAGACTTTTCAAATGTTTTCTACTGCCAACCAGCATGGGGGAAAGCTGAAACTTACGTGAAGGAGTAACTCAGGAATTCTTATTCTTCTTTCAGCTGATGGTGTTGCGTTGGGTGCAGCAGCTTCTACTTCTCAGACTAGTGTCCAGTTGATAGTGTTTGTCGCAATTATGCTGCACAAGGTAAGCCAACATCAAAAACCCGTGTATTTTGTTCTTTGAAAGACAAGTTAAAATATACAGAACTTACACAAGTTCTTAAGTGTCCTTAGTGATGTAATCTGTAAACGAACAGATTAGTAATTCAACTTCAAGGACCAAAATGCATGTCTATGATGTATGACAGAGTAGCAAATGATGGGTGCTAAGTCTGAAAGAGAAGGTATTGATGCTTGTTACTGCCTACCTTGTCTGCAGTGGCTAACGAGACTGTCTCTCAAAAGTGATGTGAGAAGAACAGCTCTTTAAGAAATGTGTCAGCATCATGTTATGTTTTCTGAAGCAAATTTATTTTGAAGCTAGTGCTTTTGGTGATGTTGTCAGGGTTGGGTTGGTGTGCTGCTTGTTTTTCATTTTCCTGCAATATCTAAAGAATTCAAAAAAATATTTGCAGATAGTGACAGGACGAGGGGGAGTGGTCTTAAGTTGAGATGGGAGATTTTGTTTAGATATTAGGAAGAAGTTTTTCACACAAAGGGTGGGGATGCTCAAGGAGGTTGTGGATGCCCCATCCCTGGAGGCATTCAAGGCCCAGCTGGATATGGCTCTGGGCAGCCTGGTCTGGTGGTTGCACATAGCAGGGGTTTGAAACTGGGTGATCATTGTGGTCCTTTTCAACACAGGCCATTCTGTTAATTCTTACTGCTGTAAGAAATGCACACGAAGTTCTAGAGGTTGACCACGGGAGTATGTGCTAGTGTATTCAAGGAGAGATTGTGGTTTTATGCTCATCACACGGGCTTTAGGGTTTGGTTTTTGTTGTTGTTGTTTCTTTGGGGTTTTTGGTTTTGGTTTTGTTTTGCCTCTATTGCCCAGAAAATGGAAAGGACATTTATGTAATAAAAGGTTTTACAGTTTGCAGAGTTAGTCTTCTGAGCCTACTTAATATTGGATACTGAAGAGAGCTTCAGATGCTGAGGAAAGAAGGGTTAACCTCTGTTATTAAAGCAGCTTTGACATCTGTCATATCTGCAGGAAAAAACTCATAAACAGCTTTCTCGTGGGAAAACGATGTTTACAAGAAGAGCTTTCTTTTCTTAGTGTTTATGCAAGAATGTATATTGACTGTGTAGGTTCCAGATGTGTGCTGATGTGTATGAGTTACAGCAGCACATACACACACTGCAGTAGTTAGTCATACGTTCGTCTAAAGTCTTGCTTGCACAACTGCGTATCCAAAATGTTAGGAAATTCCCATCTAGAATGATTTCATTCACTGTTTCTGCAATAAATGGTTCTTTATGCAACTCACTTCAAAGGTAGTGCTAAGTGTTGCATCTTCCTGCAAGGCTTACTTTATGGCTTGTGCCAAGTGAAATTTTGCTTTCACTATTCTCAACATTCAAAGTCTCTGTCTTCTTAAATTGTGCGATTGCACAATATCCTATGAAATAGATCAAGAAATGGTTGGTATTGAAGCAGTGTATCTTCTGCAGCCTTGTGGATAAGAAACTGTGCTCGCACATAAAAGGGAAAAGAGTTTGTTGTTGCTGATATGCAATTGAATGGTGAACAAACCAGAAGAGCACTTAAGTCTTTGTTCACTTGGAGGCTGATAGCTATCTATCTTTGGGAATCTTTTTCCCTCGGTGTTAATTATAGAATTTTTCTGTTCTAGCTACAGAAACCAACCATCTAGGAATGCCCAATACCAGATCGAAAAAAGAAATTACAGGAGTTAATGGAAATACAGAGATTATAGCAACTACTCAAATCAGAACAAGCATATTAATGGTTATGACTACACAGATATCTCTACTTTTTCTGTACCTTTCCTAGCATTGCACTAATACTATTTAACACTGTATGATGACTGCAATCCTTGTTCTAGAATCACACAAGAACATCTTAACTCCTGCTTCTATCCCTTCTTTATGTAAAGAGATAATTGACAGTATGTGTGGAGCAATCCATATCTGTGAGTCTGCAGTTGGAGATTATTCCATTAATTTTTTCTGTATGAACTTTCTGATACGTGTTATTACCCCAAAAGGGATGTGCCATAACACAGAGCTACAACATCAGTTACCTAAGGGGGGGAGAGCATTTTGTAGTTCACAACTCCTATTTCCTTCTCTCTGAAGAATTAAATACGTTTGTCTGCCTTATTTTACTTTTAATTCATTGGTGTTGCAGTAAATAGATTGTAGGCTGTGGCTTGTTTGAATGATAGGCAGAATATGGGTTTCCACTATGGCGAAAGTTCTTAAGATGGGGCATTATGTAGAATTCCACTTATTTGAGTTACTGAAAATATACCTTCTTTCCCTGAATTTCTTCCAATTCAGTGCATTTCCGTGGAGCAAGTCATATTTCAACTAAGTTCTTATATTATCTTTCAGGTAATTTTAAAAGGCTTGGATTACTAGCAAGTAATTGTTTCATTCTGTTTCTGCAGGCACCAGCTGCCTTTGGCCTGGTTTCCTTCCTGATGCATGCTGGGCTGGAACGGAATCGAATTAGAAAACACTTGCTGGTCTTTGCACTGGCAGCACCTGTTATGTCCATGGTGACATACTTAGGGCTAAGCAAGGTGGGTCTGTGATTCTATTCTGCCCAAAATGTCTATTAGTGGACAAGTTAGGAGAAATGAACATCAGATAAAATTCATAAAACATGATTCTGAATTGCCTGAAGAATTCAGCAGAAGTAGTATTTTCTATTTTTAATAGATAAAAAGTTAGCAATGTAAGTATGGGAAACAAGCAAACAAAGAACAATTGCATTCAATCAGAACCAAAGATACAGTTCCTACATATAGGTTGTTTGTTTAGAAGACTCATTTGTCTTTTTTTTTTTTCTTTCTGTGTGTTGTGCTTGACAACTCAGCATATTTACTTGTATAACACACCATATCTGGTGACTACATAGTTCAGTCATTTTCAGTGCTGCTGCATGTATTCTCATTTTAATATACAGATAGAAAAGAATCTTTGCTAGTTTTTTCCTGCCATACTAGAATTCTCTGTTTTAAGTACAAAGACTTTTTCAGCATGTCAGAAGAAGCTGCATCCCTCTTTGCTAGAACAGCCCATTTGCCTTTCACATTCTTACAAGCATAGTCTTCATTATGTACAGTTCATGTCTGTGAAATGAGCATCTCCCTCCAAATTAAATGCTTCTTTCCCTTCTTGCATCTTCTCTGGTACTGCTGTGTCCTACAGATACTTCTGTAGGCTGTCCTGGTTACACACTATGAGGCTACGTCATAAAGAATTTAAAATGTTATCTCGTAAAACTCAAAGCATGACAGAAAAGAGTAAATCCTTTACTTGCTGGAAGGAAGTTCTAGCTGGTACTGCAGTGCAGGAAGTACCAGAAAGGATTTGTGACTAGAAATGAGAATGGTGTTTGAGCACTCTGCTGATGTTGGTCTTGCATTTTGCACTTCAGAATGGACAGAGAATTGCTAAGGCATAAAGGCTGGGGTAGAAGATGCATTTTTTTTCTCTTTGGAAAAAGTAGCCTGAGAGTTTACCAAAGAGCTAGCATTGCACTTGAGTCGGAGACTATTCAAGAAGTGTTTTGAAAATCATATGACTGGTTTTGCATTTCATTACAATTAATGATGCATTATTAGGGGCTTAAATCTAGCAATTCCTGCTCTCACCACCTGCAGATATTTAAAGGATAACATTTTATTTGAACACTGTTTAGAAGGAGAGTCAGTCCTGAGTGTCGTTCCTCAGTTTGATGGCTTTGCAGTCTGAACCTTGTATTTTTTTGAAACATAATTTGTCCCTCATCAACTTTATAATTCCTGTTGCCACATGTGAGGTGAAGACATTAAGCAACACTTTAATTTGCTCACAGCGATAACAGCTTGAAGTTGGTATAAATCCTACTGTGTCTGGACCTTTGTAGGATTTCTTCATTATTGATTGAAGAACTTGTGCATACCCTGATTTTTATTTTTTTTTTTTCCTCCTCTGTGTTTTTGTTTCAATTCCACAGAGCAGCAAAGAAGCCCTTTCAGAAGTTAATGCCACCGGAGTTGCTATGCTTTTTTCTGCTGGGACCTTTCTTTATGTTGCCACAGTTCACGTCCTCCCAGAAGTAGGAGGCATCGCGCATAGCCACAGACCTGAATCAACTGGAGGAAAAGGACTCAGCCGTCTGGAGGTGGCAGCCCTGGTCTTAGGATGCCTTATTCCTCTAGTTTTGTCCATTGGACACCATCACTAAAAGCTCGAATTTCACCGGTCTTCTCCTTGATCTGACATGAGCAGTAAATGTCAGCTGCTCCCTTTATCATTGTCTGTCTTACCCATCGTCCATCCCATCTACTTTATGGAGTTCAGAATGAACCTTGATTGCAAAATGAGGAATATTGGGAAAATTTTTAGTATAGCAAAAGGTACTTTGGCAGCCGGACATAAATTCTGTGTAACTTTTCTGAAGACATTTGCTATTTTAGTTGTTGCTTACGGCCCTATTCTCAGGGAAGATGGAATTTGGAGTTTAAGAAAGGTGAACGGGGAAGAATGTAGTGACTCATCATGAAATTGCAATCACCAAAGCATCCTGCAATTGAGCTTTCACAGCTGAGAAGATAAACAAAGAATGGCTGCCTTTTGAGAGGTCGAAGTCTTACAAATGAAGAAGGGGACTCTCCCCCACTGAATCCATGTCGTCTTGACAATGCAAATGGTTCTTGTAATGTTGATCATTAATTGTATTACAGGAGTGGGCTACACTCAGAATTTTGGACAAAGGTGCTGTTGTAACAGGTGTCGTTGATAGGAAAGAAGTACTGTAGAGAAGGTGTAATGTAGGAGTAGGAAATGAACAGGCTAAGAAAGAACAAATTTTTCAGTGTATTCAATTATTTAAGATAATAGAAGCAAGGAGAGTGTCACTTTGGTTGTTCATGCAGTTGTTAATAAGTTTGAAACGGGCAATATTTTCTTCTGACATGTAAAGCACCAAAAACATTAGCAGGTATTAGTAATTTGGTTCTGTGATTACACTGCTGCTACTTGTGAGAGAGATCCATATTGTCCTTTGAAATCAAGCTCTTCTGGACTCTGAGGAGTAGAAATCTGATGGAAATAGCTGATGAGGGACCAGAGAACTTTACTGGCTCACTTTCAAGAGTCTGAACCACTGGCATCAGTGGGGACATGTGTTGTTTCCTTTTTGTTGTTGTTTTGTTCCATTAAATAAAATATACTAAGGCTAATGTAATAAGATCTGTAGGTAAATATTTATGTTATGATAGGGTACAAAGTGTTTCTGAAGCAGTTCTAAACAAACAAGAACAAACAGACAAAGGCAAAACCTGGTGGGTTTTCAGTGGCCCTGTTAGGCATTTTGCTTTTCCTTGGGAATCTTGCATTCACCTCTTACAGATGATCATTAGTCTAGTGAAACTACTTGAGGACTTTTTGCCAACTGCTGATGCCTCTCAGTGCAAATGGGTGCTAAAAGATCATCCCTTTCCAAGGCACAGCGTTTTGTTTTGTTTTATTTTTTGTCAGGCACCTTTTATCTTATGCAAATTATACTATACTTCAATAACTGTAGTGCATTGAAAAGTCAGGAATGCTTGATGTGCACAGACTGAGCTCTTTAGGGGCAAACTTTTTAATGCTGTACCCTTTTTAAGCTATACTTTTCCTGCACTTTTTAAAGATAACATTGCCAAATAGTTTTTTTATATGGATTTTCAAGGCTTGAAGTATTTTTCCTGAAGTGCTTATTGTTTCAGTTTGAATGGCCGTGTCTCTTTCGTGCCATTTATTACTTATACTACACAGGCCATCGTGCCTCTTAACTTCTTCACATTTTGTCATTTTCCTAATTGTCTGCTAGGTCAGTAATGGGTATGGCCTGGCTCTTGGAGTAGTGGTTGCTGTGTCTGTTGGCTTTGTAACAACCTAAATGTGTTCTGGATTTGTACCTGGTGCTGATCCCAGGAGTACTTATTTGCGTATTTTACAGGAGGTTAATTTGAAAATAGTTGCAAAGTGACTAGAACTTATCTTCTTCCACAATATTATTTTGAAGATAGAATTGATTTATCAGGCCTGAACAACATTAGACCTTCAAAAGTTGTTTTGTTTTTTGTTTTCTGATTTACAACTGTGAAATTAATGGTGTGGATGAGATCTGCATTCTTAAAGCATTTTTTACAACATATATATGCAGCTAGTAACTTAGTAGTAAGTTACCTGCTAAAAAGTTCATTGACAGAGGCTACTGCAAATGATGTGAGTGGTAACAGGGACATTTACACCGGAGTTCCCAGTGTTTTTCCTTATTTCCCCCTCATTCCTTCTTTCCTTCTGATCTCGCTATTTTACCTTTCTTAATTCTTCCACATAACTGAACTGTTTCCAGAAGGTGGAGAGCTTCAAGTTCTGTAACAAGTCAGGAAATAATGATGCGGTAACAGATGCTTACATGTTGTAGAACAACATTTCTAGAAGTGTAGGCTATCTGAATCTACAAGTTGAGTCTTTTTCTCCCACTAGCCATTCGTAATGGAGGAAGGAGTTCTCTTGAATACCAATCCAAAGAGCAAATTGTAATGAGCCTGATGAATTTACCTGAGTGCTGATTCCTGCTGGTGATGCTGACTTGCACCAGGCTGTGGGGAACCTGTTCACATTTGCAGTGTCCTAGGAGAGCCTTGAATTTCTCTCAGATGCTAGTCCAGCAGCCTTTACCTCGAAAACACTACATCTGGAATCCAAGTGACAAGAAGCAAAAAATGACTCTGCTGTTACTTTTACATCGTTTTCTTTATGCAGAGCCACATTTTTATCGTCTGTCATTTGTGCACACATCCAACTCCACTCATTACATCAGCATCTTGACACTGCTTCCCTATGGCCTCGTTTTGTGTGTAACAGTTCTGATGTCTTAGGGGCTGTGGATGATACCTTTTAGGGGTCAGTGTGTGTTGATGAGGATTTGTCAGCCAGTCTTGTCACTGCTGGTATAACCTTCAGCATGCTAAGCATAGCAGGTGCCACTGGTTAGAAAGTGTCATCTTTGCTTTTTCCCCATCCCTCAGGTGATGTTCACAGTTTGGGACAGCCACTCAATGAGTCATGGTCTATTGGCCAGGGTATGGCAGAAGGTGAGGGATGTTTTACTAAAACACTGACAAAATTATCATAAAGAAGTCTGATAACACAGTTTTCATTTTGGCACTCAAGTGTTATGAGACTGTTTTGGTGGGTTTTTTTGTCTCTGTTTAGAAGTAGCAAATATTTTCTTTTTGCTGCCTCTTCTATTTCTTGTGTTGAACTGTTATTTTCAGTAACGGATGAAGCTGCAGTGACTGAGAAAACTTCTGGTTATGACACAGGGAGAATATAAAATCATAAACGACTGAACCATTTCAAATTGTTCCACATGGAAGATTATTTTCTTGAAGCAGTGTATTTTAATGAGTTAATGAAGTACCATATTTTATCATATCCCCATTCTTACCTATCTTCCCATCTGTCACAGTAAATCAGTACTGCACGTAGTCAAGGCCATCTGGTATCATTTTCTACTCCTCAGGGGACCTCGGTGCAAGCAAATTCTTCTTTACTCTCTCTGTAATAGCCATGTCTGCTTGTGTTTCTACTGTGAGGTAGGTGGCAGTAGGTCTAGCAGATAGCACTAACCAAGTGCCAGGCATTTTCCCCCTTTTGTTCTCTAACTCCCTCTGAGAAATCTATAATCTTCTCATCAACTGGGCTTTTTTTTTTCTTTTTTTTTTTTTTTTTTTTTCCAGTTTTAATGATTTCTTAATGGGCGGTAGAAACTAAAGTAAAGCTGTGCTTCTCTTCATCTCAATGCGTTCAGGTACTTTCCATACTGTTCTAATTATTTTATTGTTCACAGTACTTTAAAAAAAAAAATAAAAATAAAGGAATTAGAAGGGAAATAGTTTTTTTCAGCACCTGATGGTAGGTGCTGAAGCTGCTCTGTCATTAACTTGTGTGAAGATGTCACACCAAGATAGGAGCTTTTGATAATTATTCCCTGTGATGTCAGATGGCCAGGAGTTGAATACAAAAATCTGCTGTTAATTCTGACTTCAAAGAACCATTTCCAGCTGAATTGTGTTAGAAAAAGTGTGTTAAGGAGACCCAGGAAAACTACTATGTTTATTCAGGAGCTAGTTCAAAGTCTTCGAGGAGCTTTTGATAGTAGCAGATGTGTGGTGTGGTTACCAGCTTTATGCAGAGTAACACTTGCTGTGGAATAAATGTATCTGCTGCTCTCTTCCTGTTCTGTGCTGCTTGGCGTGGGACTTTGGGTGAGGAAGACATGATTATTGTTTTGGGGTGGGAGGAGAAGTGGTTGTGTTGTGGTGGGGAAATTTGAGTTTCAGATTCCTGTTCACTTCAGACTTGTTTAAAAAAGTAATTTTTCTCTGATTTTCTTACATCTCTTAGCAGCCTTGGCTTTCCAGGGAAGAACATGGTGTGGTCATTGCTGTTTACCTGACTCCTTGTATGGAACTGTAATTTTAATGTTTCTTTTTTCAAACCATTTGTACACAAAATCATTCCATGAATGGCTGCCTTATAATTTTTCCACTTTAATTGTGAATGGTTATAAAATAATGTTGCAGTTTTCAATTTGTTTTATTATATTAAATTTTTACTAGGTGCAGTGCTTCAGTGTTGGCTTTTCATTTACCATAGTGGGATTTTGTGACAGCTCCTGCAAAGAGAAATGACAGTATTAAATGGGATGCAAGCATTGCAGACAGTGCCATTTATTTTTGGGTAATTGTGTTTGCAGCTTCCCTTCTTAATATGTGAGCACCACTTGGAAATCTGAAGCGTGAAACTGACTGCATGTTGAGAGGCAGTCTGGCATGTCGATTTAGACATGGAGTGAATGATTTCAGAGGCATAAATACAGACGTGATTGGACAGCTCTGCTTAAGAGGGGCATTTGACAACTTTTGTCTCCCACAGAGTGTTTAGGTGTTGGTATTGCTTTGAAGCTCTCTTCCTGCTTATAAGGCAGAGACCTTCTATGTTAGGAGGGTCAGAGGGTGATGGCTGAATCAAGACTGATGGGGACATGCTAGGGCTAAAGAAAATTGAGAGCATAGGGTGAAATGAAAACAGTCAGCCCCCAGCCCCAAATGCAAATGCTAAGTTACTCCATTCTTCTGCAGACTTGGTAGCAGAGCAGGCTCTCCCAAATGAATGTGTGTGATTCGGGTGAGAAGTCAACTTTAAGGATGTATGCAAAACCATACCCTGCCTTTTGCTTTTGTGATATGAGGAAAAACTGTTAATGAAATGTTTCTGCTTGTTCTGCCTTTCATCCCATCTTGTCAGACCCCTTCTCACATCTCAGCATTCTGTGCAACTGCCACGGGATCCTGGTGCAGTCCTCCTCACAGCTCTCCAGTATTGCAGTTAGATGTCAGTACTGACATGGGTTTTCCTGAAGGCAACCTATCCTCTTCCTGCTGCGTGCAATGAAATCAAAGCTGGTGTTAAGCCACAGCTCACTAAGCTTTCTTTTCAACCCCAGTACTGATGGTCATTGTAACTGAGAGCTGATTTTTGTTTTTTCTGCAAAGAAAAATACTACACCATTTTCAGGCTTCCAAATTTCTCTGGAAGTGTTTTATTTGCTTATGACATGTTTTCAAGTTCCAAATAGTAGTTGCTAATTAACTTTTAAGTGTTTTTAAGGGGTGTTTAGGCAGGGGATTTGAGAAGAGGTTTGAAAATGAATTTTATCTGAGCCAAAAAAAAAAAAAAAAAAAGCAGAACAATCTTCACCCAGCAAACAGAACATTTCAGAGAGTATTATTAGCATTCGCAGGTTTTCTTAAAAGATATGTTAAAATTCAGTCAGCTGCATGTTTTGCGCTGCAGCTTTTTGGAAGTTGCATGCTATGGCCACCATCAGGATTTAGTGCGAAGTTGAGAATTGTGGTTTGGATTCTTGAAGCAGCTGAAGAGTAAATAAGAATTTAAATGCCAGTCACAAGATGGTTCCAAAGGAAACACCTGCATAGTTGTTTCAGAACTCTGCGCAGGGCCCTTGCAGAGCAGGTTTCTCAAGTAAGTGGTCTGAAACTGTTGTCATTTGACCTTGGGTGATAAAACTCAAGGAAATGCTAATGACTTAAAGCCATCTATAGTGTGAGGCCATCCTTTCAATAGCTTGCAGATAGGTAATTATCCAACTTCACCTCCCTAATAGCATGAAGGGTAACTGGCAGTGTGTTGAGTTGGTTAGGGCACAGTGGGAAAGCACTAACTAAATGTTGTCCAGGGTGCTGGTGGCAGAATAGGGAAGTTGGCATCTGTGTCCATCAGGCCAACTCCTGCTCCAGCAGGTACAGCCAGAGCAGGCTGCCCAGGGCCATGTCTAAGCGACTTTTAAACGTCTCCAAGGAAGAGACTCCAGAACCTCTGAGCAGCCTGTGCCACTGCTCCATCACCTGCACAGTGAAAAAGGATGTATCTTATGTACACTGATGAGATCACTACTGAGCCTTCTCCAGGCCAAACAGTCCCAGCTCTCAGCGTTTCCCATAGGAAATGTACCCTAGTTCCATCCCAGTGACCCTTTGATAGATGCTCTCTGGTATGTCCATCTCTTGTATTGAGAATGTCTTTCTTGTAATAGCCTTTAGAAATAAGATTAAGATTCTGACTTTACTTGGTATATAGGTATTCTTCTTGTCTGTACTCTCCAACTGCCCTGTAAGCAGGACTGGCTTTTAGACATCCAATTTCAGAGGAAGGGGAATGGCTCTGGGGATGAGGGAAGTATTTATTCTGAAAGCAAAGAACCTTCACACATCCATTTAAGCAATGCCCTTGATAGAGAGGATTTAGATGTACTTCAACAGCAGAAGGATTTTTTTCTTTCTCTTGTGGTACAGGTTTATTGACGACCCCATGACAAACAGTTGCCATGGTTGAGATGTGTGTCACTTGAGCAATAAGCAGCATCTCAGCTGATTGTTTGCTATTATTCTTCTGGTAGCTCATAGGACTTGTGGTTAGGAAAGAAATGTCATCTTTTTATGCTGTCTTAATTTGCAAGACAAGATACTTTTAGTGTATTTAATAGAAATGTTTTTCTGAGTAATTAGATATGAACTCTGCAGCCTGATGTAAATCCTGTGAAGCAGTGAGGAAGGAGGAAGTGCTTTGGGTGTATTTATATGACAAAAGTTACCATACGAAGTTTCAGAACTGAGAAGCTGTGGTGCTGCAGACTTCCTGATGATGGCTGCAGAGAGTTCTTTCATTGAAGGAAAAAACTCCTTTTCCATTGGCATTCCAATGAGACTCATTAAGGGTGAGTACTGCAGCAAGGAGGTGATGAGCTGTCATTTACTTATTGTTCCAGCTTACAAATTGAACCTTTCTGCTGATGCATGCAAGCCTTACCCAGGTGTCGCTCCAGGCAGAGCTGCAGAGCGCTGGCCCTTCTTGCCACAGTGGTTTTGCCTCCTGCCTAAGATATGTAGAGGTTAGCAAGCCCTTACAGTGAATTTTGGATTAAGAAAAAATGCTTTGTTCAGAAAACATGTAAAACTACTGAAAAGTGAACTCCATTATGACTGATATCAAACCTGTACAGTATCTAGAAATTCTGAAATTCAAGATGAAATCATTGGAAAATAGTTGGGCCACTGGGAGTAATGCTAGGTTTGTGCCTTTGTGGCCAACCTGTGTCCCACACGATGGTTGCTTATGATATTTCATTGTATTGGAGTCTGTGGATATTAATGGATGCTAATGTCTAAAGAAACAGGTTTATATGAGTTGTTAATGTTACACTGAGGTGAAAGGGGCTGCTAAAACCTGCCGCAAGCCTTAATGCTACCCTGAATGGCTTTTATTGTAATAACTCTTAATCAAGTTTTCCTTGCTCAGTTGCAGAGGGGCAAGCTGCAGATAACCACAGTGCAGTGAGGTACGTGTCTCGCTGTCCTTTGCAGCATGAGCCCAGTCCTTGTGGTGAGGAAGATGAAGGAGGAGAAGGAGCAGAGGCTGCTGCAGATTAGAGCTGAGGGAACAGCTGAATGAGTAAGTAGGGACACAAAGAGCAACAGCACTTCAGTTCTTGTAGTTCCCACTTGTGATTGAAGTCCTAGTTGAAGTGTTCCTTTTTCATATTCCACAATATGCAGTATCCCCGGAACATAACACCCTTCTATAATCAATGAATATACAGATATTGTAATTATGAAATATACTAGAGAGTTTGGCTAAGCAGGTTATTATACAAAAAGAGAATAGATAGAGTGCTTACCTGTGTCCTGGGCTCACTGTAAAACTCCAGAGGGATCTCTAGAAGAGATCATTTTCCACTCGTAGCCAGCTCTTAAATGGATCTAGGAGAGGTGGAGCAAGGCTCCACCCCTTCCAGCAGCACAGGTGAATTGCCTTCACCTCTGCTCCTGAGGCTGACTCATTGCTCACCTCAGTCAGAGGTTCAGGCTGTGATTCAGCAGTTCCCATACAACCATACTAGACACTATGAAGAAAATCTACTCTGTCCCAGCTGAAACCAGGCCAGCAGACAAAGCTGGAGAAGTAGCAGGGTGCTGGGACTGCTGTCTCTCATCTAGGTTATCAGCAGTGACATTTACCAGGGACCCGTTTACCAGGGACCCATGGGTGTAAACGCTCCAATGCCAAAGGCAGCATATATCCTTGAGGCAGGCAGCAGTTTCTTCTGCTTAAGATGCTTTGCAAGTGGTCTCCAAGCTGCCTGTCTCCATGTAAAGCTCTGGTGCATCCTATGGCACGTAGCTAGTTCCTGAATTGCATGCCTGCAGGGTGTCACTTCTGAGTAATGGCTGACAGTTTGATGATTACAGCACTGATGTCAATGCAAATAGGGTGCCATAAGCCAAAACTGGAGCAGATGTCTCACAGCACGAATTGATTATATGATACCTCAAAGCTCCAGGTGCGTTTCAAGAGGCAAAGCTGGTGGTTCTGCCACCATGTTCCATTAATAGAGGTGGTCCCAGGGAAGAACAACATGATGACAATGTGCTATCCTGTCGGTATTACGGAGGTTGAAGTGTTTTTGGAGCTGTGTGTGTGTGTGTGTTTATGTGTTTATACAGGGAAGGGGGATCTCATGGGTGAACAAGGGCTTTGGGATCTGGACTTGCATGCTGTGCTCCTGAACCTGTGGTCTGGCCCAGAAGCAGCTGGAGCCTGGGGGGGGAGGGGAGGTAGGAAGGGCAGAGACTGTACTGACAGCACGTAGAGGCTGAAGCACAGGGCAGACAGCATTGTGATCCTCAACCTTCCATCAGTGATGGCCCTTTAAGGATGAACACGAACACTGCCCAGCACAGACCCAGCAGCCACGTGAGTGTCCTGGGTGGGCAGAGCTGGGCTAGCACAAAACCCAAAGTGGGCAGATGCAGGCAGGCTGAGCTCGCTGGCTCCTGCTGCTCTGCTCCCTTGCCTTTGGGTGGATGAAGACTTGCCTCCAGGCAGAAGATTTGGGAGTATGTGTGAGAGATGTTCAGCAGCCAAGTGTCCATCTCGCTCTGATTGCTGCCTTGTCTGCTGCAAAGCTGAGTGCAATATCCTGGCTGGCTCTTTCATGGAGGCGCTTATGCTTATATTATGACTTTCTGCCTGGTGAGCTCTCTCTGCCTCCTGTTTGCCTGATTTCAGGCTTTCTTTGTTTTTTTGTTTTTTTTTAATTCATTTCTTAGTCTGGGATGTGCTCTGTTCTTAATGCATCAGGAAGCCATACGGAATGAAGAAGCTTCATTGTCTGTGCATCAGGGAGGGAATTATTGACTGAGTGCTGAGCAGCCACGTTATTGATTCTGTCCGTAGCCCAGCCTGTGTGCTGCTCGGGTTGACTGTGTCCTTCTGGCTCGCTGCATTTAATCGGATTCTCTGAGCCATTGAGCAGAGGGGGAGAGTTGGAACCAAACCCATCTATCATGTTTGCTTCCAAATCCAGCTCCGTGTCCCCTTCTCCATCCATGGAGCAGGCAGATTCGGATGCTCTAGACATCAGCACCAAAGTGCAGCTGTACGGAGTGCTGTGGAAGAGACCTTTCGGGAGGCAGTCGGCCAAGTGGTCCAGGAGGTGAGCTGCGGTTGCTGCAGTGGGATGCGGGGCTGGGGTGTCAGCTGAGCTCTCAGGCTCTTATGAAGTGCCACAGATTTGAGGGGTGAAGCTTCAGGCAGAGCTTCCCTGCTGTCCTGAGCCAGCTTCACACAGGTGTGCTTTCCTCTTTGCGTGCCTGTACCATATCGTACAGGCACTGCAGGATAACAATAGGGATTCATTTATTCCATGAGCTGCCTGGGTACAAGACGGCTGGGTTGGAAGTTTCTGCACACTGGAATGTACCACATTCCTATGCACAACTCTGGTTATCGTTCCTGGTAGGTATGTGATCTGATGGACTAATTCTCCCTCCTGCATTCTTGGTATGCAGGTCAGTGTCACTCCTGATGGATGTCATTGGCAAGCTGATCAGTTTTAAGACCTGCAGCTGTAAAGCTCCATGTATTCCCCCTAATATTGCCAGACATTTTCTAACCCAAGATCTGTTGTTACAGTCTTTAAAAGAAGGATAACAGTCCTTACCTTGCTTCTCTAGTTTGATAACTCAGATGAAAACGTGCCAGAAAATCGAAGTATTGTTTTCCTTTTCCCCTACCTTTCCCCAGGGAAGAGGCCCAAATTAATTGTTAACAGAAGTCCACAGGAACCCGAGCTATCTCTGGGGCTGGAAAGTGGCATTGCTCTCGTGGAACTTCAATTTAAACCTGCCAAGATGGCCTGGCTCAATAGATAGTTAAACATTGCTGGGGAAGTGTGTGCTTGTGGCCATCTGTATGATACATGCAGGTTTTATGCTGTGCTTGCTGTCCTGAAAGAGATGGCCTGTTTTTTTGCTAGAGAGAGGGCTTGTGCTGATGTTCCTTGCTCAGCAAGCATTGCTATTGAAATGGATGATATCTGGAAACTGATGTGGCTGTTGGTGAAAACAAATGGACAAAATAACATAGGGGAAGGTAATTTACTATGAAGAACACATTCTTAAAAGGCTTTCTTCTTCCTAATCAAAATTTCTTAAAGGCAAATGGCCTGGTGCTCTGTCATTATTTATTTAGTGCTTTTCTATTCCTACAAGTCCCCCATCCTAAGCAAGCTGTAAATATTTCAGTAACAGCAAGTGGGAGGCAGTGCAGGGCAGAGCCCATGTGGTAGGGTTGCTGTGAGCACAGCAGCTGGTCCTGGGGGAGCAGTGGGGCTTTTGGGAAGTGGGAGGTGTCTCTGAGGTGCTTGTAGGACTTGGGATGAGGGCTTTCCAGAGCCAGGAGAGCTGACGATGGAAGTGAGAACTGGTCCCAGGGTTGGGCTGAACCTGGCAGTGGGACGTAAAGAGGCATTGGCATAGGGCAGATGGGAGTGATGTGGTGGTGCCAGGTTGTGACTCCCTGTGTCATGTTCTTCCGGGACAGAGGAGATCTGGGGCTGTCCCAGCACATCAAGTACCTCTGCAGTTGGGTTCTGCTCCATAACACCAATAGGGCACCAGTCAAAAGTACCTTGTGCTTGAGATAGAGACTGATAGAGATATCTATCTCTTAGATAGAGACTGAACAGATAACAGGTTGGAGAAAAAGTCCAGACAGAGCATCCAGAGCTTTGGTGGTTGATGATTTAGCAATTGAAATCCCAGACCTGGATCAGAATTGTTGCAATGACCAGGACCTGCCACATGTGCTCCCGGGCTGGTGCCCTGAAACCTGCTGTAGGGCAAGAGCAGCAAGAGTGCAGCAGTTGAAAGGCAAATGCTCACCTCATTTCAAAAACTTGTGCAGTGATTAGCTACTTAATCTCGTTAGCCCTCTGTGATACAAAGACAGTGTTTTATCCCCAGAGAGCAGGTATCCCTGCTGGCTGGTATGGATCAGTACAGCTAATCCGAGAAGACCACATCATCTCCACCTTCACAGATGAATCCCTCTGCTTGTCACTGTTCCACTTCTATTCCAGTTTTATTACACTGTCATTCTAATGGTTTCTTGGAGCAGGATCTAACAACAGAGAACAGGTGACCCAAAGGGCTGCCTAATGGCTCTTGCACTCCTTGTGCTGCACACAGTGAGTGCTGCCTCCTCTTTCCCCTGTGCTGCTGCTCTCCAGGTGCTTAGGATACTACTCAGTTTCCTAACTTCTTTATTCCTCCACCAGCTGATGTCCAGTAGTCTTTCTTATTTATTGCCTGTGAGTTTTTCTGTTACTTACTGTATTTTTTTTAAGCTCCTGTTTTTATACTTTTTCATTCCAAATACCCACAGATTCTCACCACGCTCATGAGGTCAGGGGTGTGAAAGTTCACTCATCTGTCAGAGGCACGTCAATCTGGACAGATCAGTGTTCGTGGTCTTATTTTGTTTTTCGACTGGAGCATAATCCGTTATGTGGGGATTATCAGGAACACTGAGTGTCCCAAAAGTATGTAACAAGTGGAGGTTATAACAGAGGTTAAAGCAGGCTAGATTAGAAACGGTGTGTAGTTCAGTATCAGCATCTTTAGCTGCTTATCAAATGTTTCCTTCAAATCTGTTGACCGTGTCCAACAGCTGTGCCCGCTGCTAAATCTGTAAAATGCCTCATGTCAGTGTCTCAGAGTTGTGTGCACAGCTCAGCCCCACACCTATTCTGAGATGCTCTTCCTCAACCCCACCTGCTATCACGAGGAAACAGCCTTGCTCCCCTACCTGTGATGCTGGTGAGAGGTGTTTAGGATGGTGCTTCCCAGAACAATTGTGCCCACGGACAGTACATCTCCTTGCCACCTCTTACAGTAACACAGAGTCTGGGCTGGTGCTGCAGGCTGCGCTCCCCTCTATCAGCTCCTCTGCAGTCCCCAGCTGACTGAATACGCCCAGCGCAGAAGAGAGACTTGAACCTTGGGTCATGCTGTTCCGTCCAGTGAGATTTTGCAATGCTGTGATCAGGACACGAGGGGGAGCTGGTCAATGTGTGAGAAAGCAGCGTCCTGCTGAGACAGCAAGTGGGCATCTCCACACTGCCGGTGGCAACACAGCAGGTACAGATGAACGGGCAAGGAAAAGAGAAACTGGGGCATACGAATTGCTGCTGCTCTTTGTACGCTCTGAACATTTCTGTGTGTAAATGTGCACATGTTCACGAGCTGTCACGCTTTGAAGCAGGCTCATGGTAGGTCCAGAGCCTGAGCTTGCTGCAGATCTTTTCTATAGAAAGTGCAAAACGTTTTCTTTGTTGTTAACTTCTTTAACTAGTCTCTGTCTTTTCAGCTGCCCCTCAGCTTTGTTGAGTGCTGCAGGTATTCAGACTGAATTTAAGTGAAGTCAAATATCTCTCTCCTGTACCATTGCCTGCAGTGTAAATGCAACATCAATTTTCTTCAAGCAGAGGGACTCTCCTAGGGGAATTTTAAACATCCAAATAAGCTAGAAGTGGTTTTCCTCAACATTACAATGTTGAGGACATGCTCTGGTAAATTACAGGCTTGCTTTACAGGAGCTGTGATGCTCATGGCTACCATGCAGCATTCATCAGAGCATACCTAAGGCTAACTGTGCAGAACATGGCACATTTTAATGTGACACATATATAAAAAAAAATTAAATTTCCTTCCTATTTACAAACGCCAGTGGCAGAAGACTTTGCTAACAGCTCTGCTTAAAAATATCAGTACAATTCATTTCAGCTCCTGAGTTCTCTCATGATAAATTTTTTGCCTTTGAGAGTTGCTTGAGGATGTTGCCTCGTTGCTCTCCCTGCCATATGACTCAGTGTTACAGAGAGAATGCTTCCTTTCTGGCTTATGCTGGCAAGAGGCAATGAGGTGACAGAGGGTGACAGGAAGCTGATGGCAAAAATAAGCTAGTAATTGCTTTTAGCCCATGGGAGAGAGCCACAAAAAAAGAGTGGTGGCCCTCTTCCAATAGGTTGAGTCCACTATATGAACTAGACAAAATAGGCACAGGTCAAGATGTCAAAACACTTTGGCTGGGATCCTTTCTTGGGTGCAGACCTCTGTCCCATTTATCTGCCAGTAAATTCTGCTATGGTTTGTCTTCATGCTGCATGCTAGAACTTAGAGTTCACTGTGAAGCACTAGCACCTTTGGACAGAAGTGAGGCATCCCATATGAAGTTTAGATGGGAATGGTCAACTCTTCACCTTTCAGGTGGACATCTTCTTGTGCTGTGAATCAAGAACTCTGTTCTAGCAGAATTTATTTCTTTTCTGTCCTAAAGGTTCTTCATCATTAAGGAGAGTTTCCTGCTTTACTATGCTGAGAGTGAGAAGAAGAGCTTTGAGAGCAATAAATACTTTAATATCCACCCCAAGGTGAGCAGTGTTTGTGTGGCAGAAGAGATTATTCTGTTCCTAGGTGTTTGTTGTGTTGTGGGTTTTTTTTGTTTTATTTATTTATTTCTTTATTTATTATGAGACTGCAAGTGAAGAGGAGGTAAGGCCAGAGAGGCCTCAAAAAAAAAAAAAAAAGTGAGAATTGTCAGTTTCTCTTTCAGGCTTCTTACTGGTTCATCAGATGCATGGCCTTAATTCTTCCCTTAATAGTAAATGTGACCCCTGATTTGCATGATTTCCTCATCAACTGATTCTGTGAGAATACAGTTGGCAAAGGCAACCAGTTTTGCTGGTTGTTCCTAATCTCTACTAACCTGTGCAAATGCTGTCAAGCTCTTCTCAAGAGATCACCTATTCATTGAAAAAACAGATTCCACACCTGAGTTCTAGCCCTCAACATTTTCTCCAAGGGGGGTGCAGGGGAGCAGTCTTTACCCCCTTTCAGACACCACTTGGAGGTGGGTGTGTCTGGTGGTGGTAATGGGGATCCATCTGCTTTTCAGGAGCTGTGCCTATTGCCTCTCTGGAAAATACAAGGCAGGTCAGGGTCCCACAAGTGGCCAAGGGTGGCAGCTCAGTTCCTGATTAGTTGTAAGCACTATACTTGAATTTGATGACTGATTGGAGTGCTCTGGTTCATCCCCAGGGTGTCATACCCCTGGGGGGCTGCATTGTGGAGCCCAAAGAAGAGCCCAATATGCCTTACGCCATAAAGATCTCTCATGAAGACTTCCATGTAAGTAGACTTCTTTTTTATGTTCTCTAGGTAAAAACAAAAGCCGTTATTGTGGATGAGCTAAGCTTAATTTTTCCACGCTGTCAATGTATGCTTACCCTCTGTGGGCAAGCCCTCCTGTGAGAGAGGGTGGCTTCACATCTCAAGTCCCCTCAAATCTTTGCTACTGCTCCTGCAATGACAACCAGCAAGGAAGCTTCCTCTTTTGGCAGCAGCTCTTGGTATACTAGCAAATCAGTTGATAGAGATTTGGGAACCCGAGAGCTCATTTCTCCCTATTCCCCTTCCCTGACACTTTATTCTTGCCATGACTGCTTGCTGTGTGTATCTCCTTCCAAGCAAGAATGACGTATTTAGTCCCATATGATGCCTCCCATGGAGGTGAATGTCTCCTTCTGCCATAGCAGTGCCCAGTCCATGCCCTGGGCACACAGGCATGGAAGGCACCAGCCTACTAATCTGTTCTTTCTGTTGTTGTTTGTTTTATTTTCCCCCTCCCTTGTTCTAGGGTAACATCGTTCTAGCAGCTGAATCAGAGTTTGAGCAGGCTCAGTGGCTGGAGATGCTGCAGGAATCTGGAAAAGTGTAAGCTGCTTTCTATTCCTTCTTTTCTTGGATCTGCTCTATAGATATTTGTGGCTGCCATGGCCTAAGAGCCAACTCAAGCTCAGGCACTCCTACCAGTGGCTCTGTATGTGTGAAATCCTTCACTGTGCCATTTCCTCCTTGCTTCCAGTAGTCTTCTAAGCAGAGATCCGTTCCCTGTCACTGTTCTTCTAGGCCACTGGCGAAAGTACACCCTTGACCTCCACATCACCTATTTAGACAGTTCTGCCTCCAAATAGCCTGACAGGACAAGGGGAAACGGCCGGAAACTGCAGCATAGGAAGTTCCGCACAAACATGCGCAAGAACTTCTTTACAGTGAGGTGACGGAGCACTAGAACAGGCTGCCCAGGGAGGTGGTGGAGTCTCCTTCTCTGGAGATGTTCAAGACCTGCCTGGATGCCTACCTGTGCGACCTGCTGTAGGGAACCTGCTTTGGCAGGGGGGTTGGACTCGATGATCTCTGGAGGTCCCTTCCAACCCCTGCAATTCTGTGATTCTGTGAATCCCTGAGGGGCCATACATTGTGTCCCATCTACTCATCCCCCGTTACACACATGATTCTTACTAAGCTGTTAAGTAGAGGGAACTAGGGCAGTACAAGTGCCCTGTGGACCATGAAGTGCAAAGCATCTCTAGAAACTGGTTGTGGACGTGCACAGATGAGGTAAAATGCAGGCAAAGCTGGATAGATGTTTCTAGTGCTGCAAAAGGATTGGAATAGAGGATGATTGTGCTGGATAGTAAGTAGAGTTGATATACATACGATACAATATTGAGGGTTTTTTTCTTTTTTTTCTTTTTTTTTTCATAAGTATATTATAAAGACACTTTCTACTTGTTCCAAGAGTCTTCCTGGCCCTTTACAGTACTTCAAGTAACGTGTCATTTTCTAAGGAAAATTTGCATGGAAGGAAGTACAGAATAACCAAGTATTTGTACCCCTCTCAGCTGTAGTCAGTGCATGTACTGCATGCAGGCAACTTCAGGTTACAGACAGGAATACATCTTGTGAGGCTAAGGAGGGAGCACTGAAAACATGAATCTAATAAAGAGACCCATTATAGGCTGCAGCCATTTTGAAACTCTCCATGTAATTACATGATAAACTCTCCCTCCCTTGTTTCAGTTGTTTGCTGGTGGCTTCTCTGGGCCCAGATTCATCCTACATCAGAGCTCATCAGTGGAAAAACACATTCACACCCACATGCTCTCACTCAGGATGAAGAGGTCTACCTGTGGGCACAACATCACCTTTTAAATTAGCATTCTAATTTCCTCCGTGTGTTGGAAATATCCTAAATGCTCGTTAGTTGGAAAGAAACCTAGCTGTCTGCAAGGAGCTCAGGGCTTGGGCTGCTGGAGGTGTGAGGTGCCTGGGGTTATGTGTGTTTAATATATTTGTCTTGCTTCTGTCAGAGACAAGGCACAGGTTGTACTGAAACGTTTTATAAGAGATTCAAATGGCTCACAAAGAGGCCTGGTGCAGGAAGGCTTACAGGCATCTAATTCATAAGCTCCCTTGTGATTTAACTAAGAAGACAAAACTTCTGGGCAGTGATTGCTTTTTCTGTGCATGCACGTATAAAAATAGATTTGGATTAATTTTACATGTACATTTAATGTATTTTATCTGTGTAGCTACTGTTATCTAATGGAAAATCTATAGAAGTGAGCAGAGCAGTGAACTCAATTTCTAGTTCTGTTTCTGATTTGTGTGTCTGCATCCTTGGTTATTTAGTCTCTGTATTGAAGCCTACTCTGTCCATCAACTCAGTCACTAATGGGTATCTGCTCCACAGGCTTTTTTTGCAGCTTAGTTTCGTAATGTTTTCAAGAGACCTTGAGATCCTCTGGTCAATGGTACTACAGTAATGCAAGCTATTCTTTGAATATGCCTGCTTCCTTTAACTTTCCATACCTGCCAGCTTCTCATCTGGCTTTTATCTCTGATCCCTCAATGCTTTTACAGGGAGAGGCACTTATCTCAGAGTAAGGCCAGACACTTAATTCTGGTGGCTTACCAATTTAGTGGAGAAATTGATTTGCTGCAAGGTGGATGGATGACGGATACCAGGAAGGCTGAGGATAAAAAACTGTGAGAAGGGGCCAATAAATAGTTAACGTTTGAAGTGGAAAATTGGCTAAAATAGTAATTGGACAATGGAAGACAATCTCACCAGCAAATTGGATGTTAGCTGAGTTAAAAGCTAAAATTTGGTTCTGAAGTCTGTCAGGATCCATTTATTGTGTTCCAAGTACAGCATATTGCAGCTGGAGCACTTAAGACTAAGCTTAGTACAGCAATCTCTGAAACACTAGAGGAATGTTTGAATAGCTGTGCTGTGCTGAAGCACTGTTCCTGTAAACTTTCTGCTATTGAGTGTCAGGAAAATTTCTAAGTCACTTGCGGAGAAGAATTTAGAGAATTGCCATTCCCACTGAGAGTGTGCTTGAATTCCTTGATAGATGGCTGGGCTGAGTCCCTCTGCCTCTCTTTGTGGGACTCTTAGATCTCTTTTATTGTCTGCTTTGTGTGTGCTCTCCCTAGGACCTGGAAGAATGCCCAGCTGGGAGAAGCCATGATCGAGAGCCTGGAAGCCCAAGGACTGCAGCTGGCCAAGGAGAAACAGGAGTATGTAGGTAGGAAACTCTTACTTCTAAAAGCTGTAAAACCCAAAATAGTCATTTGGCCTTTCTGGAACTGTCAGCTCAGTCGAGCCAAGCAGCTATAGTATTTTACTGATGACTTTTACAAGGTGAAGCTTTTGAATAGCCAGCAGCTAAGGTTCTGGTTCTGAAGGGAATTAAATAGTTAAGGTAAGATCCAGACATCAGAGTCATCAGATGAAAGGAAGAGTGTGCCATGGCCAGAACTCTGCAGTCCTGCAGCTCCTGCTGACTGCCCTGTGCAACTGTTGGGATGTGCTGGTCTCACCTGCTTGCTAGGCTACCAGCCAATACCTCTGTGTCCTGAATTAAGTAGGACTGGTGTTTCTGAGCTTGATCAGAGCATTTTATACATGGTTGTTTTGGGTTTTCTTTTCCCCTTAGATCTTCTTTGTCTATGTCTGCTCGGTCTTTGTCTGCATTTTCCCCACGTTGTTCATGCTGAAATTGGGAGCATTTTCAGGGCCTTGTTTGTGGTGTCTTATGGCTAATTTCTATTACTGTGTCTGTGGGCAATGGTGAGAGCAGTTTCTCCAAGTGAACATGGAATAATTTAGGTTGGAAGATACTTCTGGAGGTTAAATACTGCAGTCTCTCAGAAACCATCCTCTGGACAGCAATACGCTGGGTGCTCTGACTGCCCTAGGTGAAGCTGCCACTCTCCACTTGCTATAGCAAGAGCAAAGGGAGAGCAGCCTCTTCAACCCAGATGCCTCCTAAGCTAGGCAAAGCATTCCGCAGGGTAGGTGTAGAACTTCTTCTAGGCTGTGAGCTGATGGTCACATCATCCATCCTATAGCAAGTCCAGTGCTTTGCTTAGGCAGCCTGCAGTAGGTGAGTTAGTGACACATCAAACTGTCTCCTGCTGTCTATTGTTAACCATCAGGCTACTGACCAAGGGTGATCTCCATAAATCATCTCATATATAAACTATGATCACTGTTACATATCAAGACATGTTGTCATGTGTGAGCTGATGGATAGATAGCTCATGTGTGAGACAGGCAGGGAGCAGTGGCTCTACGCCATACACAGAGATAACAGGGAGTGCTGAGAGGAGAACCTGGAGAGATAGGCAGAAAGTTAGAAACAGGAAAGTTTTATCAAAGCATTGTTTTGCAAATACCAGAGCTGAATAAAGAGCTTAAGGCCAAAGTATGGTAAAAGACAAGATGATACAGCAGCAATTGAAAACACATCCTGTACAAAGCAAGATATTTGAAGTGCAAAATGCATACTTCACTGGTTTATTTGGTCTGCGATGACAAGATTATTCTTAGCTGGTGATTTTTCACAGTTACTTTCCTTTGACGGCAGCTGTACGTTTACTCCTATTTGAGTGCTGAGTTTTCTGCCTCATTAGCCTCAGTTTCAGTGGTCTGTGTCCATCCTGTAGTTAAGTTTTGAGGTCAGGCACTGCTGCTGGCAGCAGGTCAATGCTCTTTGGAGATCACAGATATTGTCCTTCATCCCTGCTCTGGAGAATTCCAAGTCCCCTTGGGTTCCCTTCCATATACCCTTATCCACTTGGGATCCAGGTTTCCCTTTCAGTCAGGGTTGTTGCTGCAGCCCCTCAAGCCTTGGGCTCAGCCTCACCAAGGAGAGTTTAAAAGAGTGTGAGAGTCTCTGTGTATCTGTAATTCAGCTGTGTGGACTCCTGGCAAGCAGAAAGAGGATGGAAGTGGGCAGAAAGGCAGCAGTGACTGCCAGCAGGGCTTTCGCAGCATAAAGGTTAGTGTTGGCATGAGGAGCACTGCTATGGGAAGGCAGTAGAGGTCTGTGTATCTCCCAGAAGTTGTAATCCTGCCAGGATACCAGGATATCCTCTCTGATACCAAGGAAACTGGTAGCAAGGTAAACCATCCATAGATGTCAACTTTATATGCTTTATGAAGGACCCTATAGACCTTTGCCTTTCTAGGTAAAGTTATTCCACTGATTTTACTAAAGATCTAGAGCATCTAGGCAGGTTTAGTAAACTGAAATCTTTGATTGCATGTGCAATGGTTTTCCCCATAATTCAAATCTTGTAGTATGTTTTAGAGCCCTTTCTTGACTCGAGGGAAGCTGGGAGACCTTCTCCCACTTGAGCCTGGAGGGGTTAATGCAGAGGGTGCTGGGAGGGTAAGGATGGGGCACTGGAATGTATGAGAACAGCCTGCTACTATGCTGTGAGCGACTCTGTGTGTTGCTTAGCCCTTCCATGCCTTAGCTTCCTTGTGTGTGAAGCAGAAAGGAGGTTGTTTTCTTAAGTCAGCTAGAGACTGGCAAAGGTTAGTTCATTAATGTTTTCATTAAGGTTTTAAAAAACCTTGGGAGGAGCTTTTGGAAGGAGTACACAGCAATAAGATTGTTGAGTTTATTAAGTTATTTGGCAGGAGGGAAATTATAGAACATCCCATTAGTGTCATCTCAGCCTTTGGAGTCTCAGAAAGATAAGCACAGAGCAATAGGTAATGCATATACAAGTTCCCAACAGTCAGTACTTCTCACACATAAACATCCCCAGGATAGAAATTGCATTTGTCTGCAATTTGGCCTCTATGCGTGCATATGTTTGCAGATAAACTGATGGAAGAAACAGAAGAGTTGTGTCTGCAGAGGGAGCAGAAAGAGGTGGGTGTTCCTCACAAGCCAATTCCATTCAGCTCCCTTGGGGTGGGGCTGGGAGGCTGGAAGTAGTGTGGAGTGCTCTCCTGCCTCTTCTCTTGGTGCAGGAATTGGAACGTCTGAACCAGGTGCTGGAGGCAGAGAAGCAGCGGTTTGAAGAGGTGGTACGGGAGCTGCGGCTGGAGCAGGAGCAGATCAGGCGGTGAGGGCTTGAGCTGGGCACGCAGGAGAAGGACACCAACTCCTCACTTGCTGGGAGTGCTGGTGAGGTTGGGGATCAAAGCAATGGGTAAAACTCATTGGTTTTGCCTATATATGAAGGAGATAAATGCAGTATTGACTAAAACAGGAATGGCTGATGTCTTGCATCTGATGCTGTTGATTGACCAATAGAATGCATCCCAGTTTCATTTGCTGTTCAAGACTCCAGCAACCTCATTTTCGAGAAGCTGAGACATAAGCAAACTCTGGGTTAATTGAGGCTGTATAGCAACAGGCAGATGTCAGGATTTCAATGACAAGACCAGTTTTATTCGCACCAGCCCCATGGGCTCCAGACATCTCAGCCAGATTTTGCACACACAGATGAGCGGGTGGAGGTTGAAGTTGCCTCACTAAGAATAATTTTGTCTTTTTGAGAGCAACACTATGCAGAATATTAGCAAGAAATGTCTATAGAAGGGGAAAGATCGAAGGGCCCTAGCTAAGAGCTAAGGGAAAATTCTGAGTGTTGAAATGGTATTTTTCTTTTTCTTTTCTTTTTCTCCCAAAACAACATCTCAGAAAAGCTGGAGTGGTTTTTATAAGCCTTTTTTGTTATCATAGATATACGCCTGTTTACTCATGCCTGCTGTCTGTGCTCTGCGAGCTGTAATCATGGTCCTGCCCTCACAAGCGAAGCCTGTAGGGGATGGTTTTTGCTCCACTGGGAGGCACAGCTGATTTTCTGGATGCCTGTAGTTTGTTCAAGGTGTGGTGCTTTCTGGCACACTGCTGCCTGGAATTCCTGCTTCTCGAGGACTGCCTGCACCAACCACCAGTAGCAGGTCCTGCAACTGAAGTCCACAGCCTGTGCAGTCTGAATGTGGTTTGTGGGGCTAGCATTCCCCTACCATAGCTATCACCATTTTTCCTTTTTTAGGGAGCTAGAGCTCACAGCCCGCTCCCTTAATGGAGTGGAGCAAGAAAAGAAAGAGTTGCGAAGCCTGACTCAGTCCTTACAGAAAAACCTGGAGGTGAGTGACTACTTGTTGCTTCTGAATGGCAGCAGTCTGTGAGGAGTTACCAGGACTGAACGCACTGCTGTCCTGTAGCATGAACCTAATCTGTTAATGTCAAAGTCAACCCTGTGCAGATGAACTGATTCTTTCAGTAGCTGATATGAAGGCCAAAATCCTCTTCAGAAAAGGATTAGAAATGGCAAAGAACCCAGCAAACCACATAGCTTTTTGATTTTTGAACAGTAGCTCCATAAGCCCTGGTAGAAATTAGAGTAGCAGAGAGGTATCTTTGCTCACAGGCTGAAGCATTGTTCCCAGAGAACTGTATACCATACAAGAATTTAGGAAATGGAGTGCTGATGTGTTAAACCCTTTTATTTACTTGGTGTTGTTCTGATGGAGAGGAAAAGAATGACTTTTCTAAATGCATATAGTTTTTGTGAAATTTCAGCCTAGCTAGCTTGCTGAAGGCAACCAACTTTAATCCTACAAATTAGTCCAAAAATCAATTGCTGATGTCCAAAATCTGGACAGGATTTCAGGATGTTCCTCCTGAAATCTTCTCCTAACCACAGTTATGGGTAGGAGAAAAAGATCTGAATGGTTAGGGAAGGAGCATTTGTACTTCAGCTATACAAGAGACCAAACACTTTGCAGCATGGTACATCCTATTGCCTTGTATTACCTGTTTTTAACCTGAATGAGGAACGTGGGTGTAAAGATGGAAGAACTCAATAATGAGGAGCCAGACAGAAAAAGGAGCAGAAATATAAGACCTGGTTGACGCTCACAGCTTCTGTCCTTCTTCAAGGAGCTTTCCATGGAAAAGCAGCAAATGTTGGAGATGTTGGAAACAAATGAAAGCCCACCTTCAACCAGTCCTAGCGAGGAGCAAAGCCCCAGCTGGGGGTTGCACTGCAGCCTGCAGCAGATTGAAGAGAAGATGCAGCAACTCCTGGAAGAGAAACTTCTGGCAGAGAAGAGGTGAAATGGGGACAAAGGCTCTTACAGTGGTGACAGGGATGTGGATTGAGATGCTTTCTAGTGGGAAAAGAGGTAGTTTTTTTCTCCTCACAGATGGGAGACAATCAGAAATGGTGACCCAGAAAGCTAGGGTCCCCTCAAAACTCTTCCCATGTTCACCCTAGGGCCTAAAAGAAGGTGAAATCCCTACTTTCAACTTCTGGATGTGGTAGAGAGGAGAGGACAGATCTAACCATGATCAGGATTTGTGGTGCCTCATGCTGTGGCTGTCTGCTGCCTTTCTTTTAGGTTGCCAACACAAAGCAAGGTTGAGGAACTGCCCACATAGCTTTTTCCAGCCATGCCTGCACTACTGAAGTGAAAATGCAGATAATGCTGCCTTTAGCACCTCTTTGCTCATAGCAGCCTGTTACACATACCCCTACTCAATACCTAGGCCCTTCCTCTGTGTGAGTCATATTGGGGTGGGATGGTGGAATTCTTTCTCTCTTTCATGCTCCAGGATGAAGGAAAATGAGGAGCGGTCCCGAGCCCTGGAGGCGGAGCGAGAGTTTTACTCTTCCCAGTCGCAAGCGCTGCAGAACTCACTCTCAGAGCTGACTGCGGAGAAGCAGCAGACAGAGAGAGACCTCAAGGTACTGACTATATGCATCATGCATTGCTATCCCTGGGCCCTGACTTCCTTCTCTTTCAGATCATCTCCCATCAAAAGAGAGATTTGTTCTTATTCTGTGGTAAAAGCTCTCTGTTTGCTATGCTTCATATCACAGTTACACATGAGGTTGCCACGCTGTATCTGTGTAGCACTTTTATTTATTTTCTCATTCTGACGCTGATTAACCTATTCAGTAAAAATTATTTCCCTTTGTTCATGTGAAAGCATCATCTAAAGATGAAAGTGGGGCAATAATACAGGACAGTAGATGCAGTCAAGAATGAAGGTTACTTCAAATGCTAGTATAGAAATTGTCCCAGTCATGAGAGAAATGGTGATCTAGACAAAGACAATTGTACAAAGTCATGTTGTTTTATTTTAAACTAAGAAAAGTGTAAGTAGTTACTGGCTGTTTGACACTCAAAACCCTTCTCCAAATATTTTGTCCAAAAGTGTCCCCCGTCTCATCTTTTTCCTGCATTTCTAAGAAGTTTTTATCCTTTAACATTCCAGCTGGTCATACTAAAGCTAAGTTGACCTAAGTTTGTATGAGTTATGCTTGTTTACTAAGCTACCACTTCACCCCTTTTTTTCCTAATTTTTACTGTATTTTGTTTCTGAAAATAATTACTGTCCATCCCTTTGTGAGAACTGACTGCCTTTGTTTCAAGTCTATTTAGGATGGAAGGATGTCCTGTTCTTGTTCAAATTTGCCATAAGTATGAATTCAGGTGCTGGAGTACTATCTTTGACTTCGTGTTGTTCATAAGATGAGAGGGCAGCTGTGAAAAGGGAAGTCAGAATAGAGAATTGCTGAAATATCTGTACTTTTAGTTCTGTCTGAAGATTCAATAAACAAATTTTGTCTTATTTCTATTGGTTTTCCTGACTACTGTTAGTCTTTCATTGGGTCTCTTGCAAACCTGTTGAGTTGCAGGAGGCTTACCGTTACACAAGCTGTTTTCAGGAGCATTTGTTCTTTTCGTCTTCCTCAGGCTGAGGTGAAGGTGCGCATGGAACTGGAAAAGAGACTGAGGGAAGCTGAGGAAGCATTGCAGAGCTTGGAGCAAGGCTTAAATTCTTTGGATCGTAACAAGGAGAGGGAGGAGAAGATGAAAGCAGATGTCAGTAATCTGAGAAGTAAGTCTGTCATCCATCTTCTCTACTGATGAGTGATCCCCAGGAGGAAATATTTCTTCCCATCTTCCCAGACTCAAAAAGTGGTTCCCAAATTAGTAAGGCTGCACCTGGAGTGCTCTCCCAACTCTTTGTACCTTAACCTCACCATCCTTTGGAGGAGTCACAGTATGTTGTGCATCACTTGATGCTTCACCCTCAAAGGAGTACAGTATTGCTCCATACTTCCCTATGTAGTAGAAGACAAACCTACGGGCAGAGAGAAGTGTAAAGGCTTTCCAAACAGTCAAACAGGGAAGCTGTGGCATAGCACACGTTGCTCAGTCCTCCTAGGTGATTGCTGCAGCCCTCCACCGCTAATATTTGCTGCGCTATTAGAAATCCCTGTGTGTTCATGGCACATCAGGATGTGTCCATGACAGTGTTGCCAGCTCCTCCCTTTCTGCAGTTTAAGACTTAACTGGTTCTAGTATTTCTTCAAGGAAAGCATGCCCAACGAGGCTTCAGAGCCCTCTGTGATGACAGAGTTGAGAAGTTGTATGATAATATCAAAGAGAGTAAGCTGCCTTTCTGCAGTTACATCATTAGCAGATGTGGGAAAGACAAAAGGAGAATGGATGATTGCTACTCTTTCTCTAGTTTGAGTATGGCACCAGAGGTTTCTGTCATTCTGAATTTGATGATGTCTTGGTGCTTAACAAAATGTTGTTTGTGAAGATCTAAGGAAGTACTGAACATCATCCCCTGACTCACTGAGTGTAGTCCCTTCTGGCAGGTTCACTGCTTGCAGTGTCTTTCCCATCACTGCTCATAGTGGTGTATTCTCTTCAGAGTTCTTCGAAGAGTGCATCCGCAATGCCGAGCTGGAGGCCAAGATGCCTGTGATCATGAAGAACTCTGTGTACATCCACAAAGCTGCCACTCGTCGCATAAAGAGCTGCCGCCTTCACCGCCGGAGAGCCAGCGCTTCATGGAATGACTGTAGGTAGTGGGCAGCTTCTTCCTCTGTGCCCTGCAGGAGCAGATGCATGCAGATGAGGCTGAAAGAGCAGTAAGATCTGCAAGTGTGGTTCACAATGCATAGTTCTTAGCAGTACCATGGAAGTATAGGCTAACCTGGGGTTTTGCTATCTGAAGAGCAGGCAGCAAATCTGCACAGTTACCTGTCTCTTTGTGCATGTGGAAAAGTATGCAGTAACTGCTGGGATGCCTCCTAGTCTCTACAAAAAAATATGCTCAAAGCTGACTTCCTTTGTGATTAAGCATTCACATGGAGCTAGGTTGAAAGGGACATCTGCATAATGTCTTGCCTAGTCCAGTACTCAAAATGGCTGTCTTTGAGGTCAAATCCATTTTTACAGCACCGTAACATTGGAAAGAGGTAAAGCAAAGGACTTACAAAGCAGAAAAATGCTGTCAGCATTTTCCTTCCCTGAAAACATTAAGGTGAAGCTGTTGGTGCAATGGTTAGTTCACCCCTGGCTAGGGCTCTTGGTCGTGATGATTGCATGGCTCAGGTGCTCTCTTGGCTTTCCTTGATTTGTCCCCTTGACTGAATGTGCTGACCTATTTGTGCTGCTCTTGTTTCAGTGAAGCAGTCCCAGTCCTTCATCATCTCACATGCAGAAGCTGAAAACATCGAGGAGCTGAAAGAGGCAGCCAAAAGACTGAGCCGTCACCAGCACTTCCGTGAGACACTCTATCAAATCATGAGATCACACAAAGATTCATCATCAGGGGATGAAAAGTGACTCTTGTTGAGAGGGGACTTCTGATCTCAACTTGCCATTCAGCTCTGCAAACACTAAGCAGTCAGGCATTAGGGTTCAGAAGGGAGTTGCGTCCTTTGGTGAGGAAGGTGGTGGGAAGTTGTGTATAGGCAGTTCCCTCAAGTAGTGTCTCTGCTTTAGTTTGGATGCTCTCTGTGGTCTGGCAGACCTTCCCTGCTGATGACTCTGGGTCATGCCTTTTTGCTTCAGCTGCTTACGTTAAGCTATGTTTTGCCAAGATACTGCAGCTGGTGTTAACGTGAAACACTGGCCTTAGCTTAGGAAGTGCCTCTTCTTTGCTGCCTAGTCTGCCTGCTGAAAACAGGTGCTTCTGAGAAATCCTTCCTCAGCCACCCAGCTACACTCAGCAGCCACCCAGCTACACTCAGTGTAGCCACCCCCAGCTGGCACAATTTAACCTGTTCTACCTAACGTCCTCTAGTCTTCTCAGTGTAGAGCATAACATCAAATACAAGGCAATCTTATGCTGCAGCAACATTTTAAGTAGAGAGATAACAGCGCGAGGTGAAGCCAACCTGAGGATTCTCCCCATGGCAGGGGAGATGGAACTACATGATCTTTAAGGACTCTTCCAACCTAAGCTGTTCTACAATTTGCCTCCAAAAGCATCATGTGCAAAGATCTCCTAGAAAACTCAGTAGCATCAGCGCAAGGTGGAGGGAAGGCTATGCTGTGCTGACTGTAGGCAGAACATCCTGGGGACACTTTTTCATCAAGACAGCTGACTATGCTGCTGTCAGGAGGAGAAAAGGTCTGTGCAGAAAATGGTAGGCAAGTTCAATGTGGAGTAGCCTTGACTCTGATGGTTTCCTCATCACCTCAGGAAAACAAGCTTAAGGACAGGTGAGTGGAGTGAGAACTGTTCAGCAATGACACCTACTACCATTTTGCAAATTAAATGTTGTCAGCAGCAAGAGGTTAGGGCTGAGGAGTTGGGGAGATCCGCTTCAATGTGTACTGCAGCAAATAGCCCTTACCCAGCACTTTGTACTGCTCTCTGCCAGTCCTTTTAATTGCAGCCCAAGCTATCATGGTCTAGCCTGGACCTCCAGCAAGCCAAGACTGGAATGGGAGAGGTCCTGTGTACAGCTTAATCAGAAGTGGGCTCCTGGCTGGCCTCTGGTCTCTCCTCATTGTTCACCATGAGGTTGTCACAGTGGAGTATTTAGGTTGGAGTTGGTTACCTTGTGTTTTACATGAGAGGAATGGCTTTGTTGCACAAATCTCTCCTTTATAAAAGCAGCTGGCTAATAATTATCCACACTATAGTAACTGCACTGCTTAGTGCTTACAGAGCACATGGCAAGCACGCTCAGTGATACTTCATCCCTGTGATATAAGTCAGAAAACAGAGATGTAAAACATACAAAGGTGATGATGCTAAAAGCAGAGCTTGCTTAGGGCTTAGCTGCCAGAGTACTGGGGCTCTTAGGTCTGTACCCCTGGGTATTACATGTGCCCTTTTTGTCAAGTGACTGGGGTGGCTGTTTGCATATTCAGGCTTTGTTTCTGGGCACCAAAGTCATTCCCTTCCAATCCTGTGCTGCTTCTAGGGTGAACTTAGGGATGAGATAGGGAAGGGACCTTGTCCTGTTGTCATCCATGGGAGTGGCACTGATGCTGGTGGAGGGTGCAAAGTGTGATATGCTGAGAGCTTCTAGAGGGGACTGTGTGACCAGAGGATAAGCACTGAAGGCATGGTCTCTCCATTTCAGCCACTTATTGACCACTGTCCCCCTGCTAGATAATGGGATGCTTTAAAAAGCCAGAGGGCTCATCACAGAGGGCTGCTAGTTTTACAGTGACAGGTGATGGGACAGGAGAATAAAATTTACATCCCTCCTTAGCATACCTGGCCTTTTTGTGCTTTTCCTATTCCAGCTTGCATGCTAGAAGGCCAGAAATTAATTCTGGTTCCCAGAAGGTTGAAGAGTTAAGAAACAAAAGCGGAGCTGGTTTTCCCCTTTGCACTGTCCTATCAAACTCTCAGGCTATTTTCCAGTTGCAATTTTTTTTATCATGTAATACTGGAAGATGCAGTGAAAAGTACAGCCAGAATGTGTACCTGTAATCAAGGCAGTTAAAAAAAACCACTTGGTGGCTTGTGAATGCAACACTTTGATCTATTACAATCAGATGCCACAATATCATAATTTACAGAAGTATTGTACTCAGGAGGTAGTCACATCTGATCTTCCTTTACTGCATATTGACAGCAATAAGTAAATAAAAGTTACACGGATACCAGAGTGAATTCCTATGTGTTCTTGTCACACTGTTACTGAAATGAAGTTAAATTGCCTCTGCAGGAGTAGAGACAAATTGTTGTGACATGCTCATTTACTGCCAGGGTACTTGCTGTGCTTCACTGGGTTGCTGTATGAGCTGAGCATCATCTCTTGAAGGACAGTGTGCAAAATGCTTTCACCCTTGCCACCTGCTTCCACTTTATTTACTATGTTGAGCCTCTGCACTTTAAAATGGAAATAATGCTAAATCCAGGATATATCAAATCTAAATCAGAAATCTCATGCAGCTTGCTGGCTTCAGGTAAGCAGGTGGAACCTGCTCAGGCTGTGCTAAGGGTTAATTTAGTCCTCCATGTGAGCAGCAGGAAGCCTCCAGGCTGTTTCACTGCTTGGTGTGGAAGTGTTTGCTTTGTGGACAGGAGTTTTGGAGCTCCTCTGGTACTCGCTGCCTCAGGGCTTTGCTATTGCCTAGAAGTAAATGGCAGAGAAAAGAAGGCAGCACCGCCCCAACATCGGTGTTTGCTGCTTTGAAAGCAGAGAAAGCAGATGAGAAATGGAAACTGCCTTCAGGGTCAGAAGTCAATAACAGAGGGTGAAATGTCACTGGTGTTAGAGCTGCTCTGCATAAAGTATGAGGGATGCTGGCGGTAGTGATCCTCAGCTCTGGAGCATGGATTTTTATCTCAAGATGGTGGGCCGGTTTTCAGCTTGGTATTGGTTCTTTGGAGGAAGGATAACAGGTTTTCACTAAAATGTCTGTTTTGATTGCTTTTTCATTCAGGTGCTTCCCATGGCAAGTGAATGGACAGAGGGTTGCTCATGCTGTGCCTCGCAAGGAGAAGCGTCTGTATGGGTGGGAGGAATGGTGGTGCCGGGGGACTGGCTATGGTCAGACACTGCAGCGTGGCCATGATGGTCAGAGGTGGCCTTTCCCTCATGATGGGGCTGTGCTGTTCTGCTGCCTGCACCTCTGGGCTCTTCTATCTGCCTGCTCACTCAGAGCCTCAGTGCCTTTCTGCCCACCAAGATAATGTTTCCTATATTAAGTAACTCCTTTCCTTCTTACTGTAGGCTTAACTGTAAAGCCGGAATGAGGAAAGATCCAGCTGAGGATTCAGACAAGTCTGTGAGTCCTTTCTGCTCCTCTTTCCACCAGCATTGAGTACAGGAGGTGCTGCAGTGCTGGGACTGGCATCTCTTTTTCAGCCTTGGCAGGTTTGCTACTTAAGATGAAGAAAAATGACAAAAGCCATTTTGTGGAGGTAGCAAAGGCACCTTTTTCTATTTCAGAGGTGTTGTAATAAATAGAACAAGTGAGGTCATGGGTTCTTCTTTTGCTGCATTATGAGAAGTGCAAGCTTTGCACTGCTTAAAATAATAAGTAAAATTCTGCTTAGTCTTGAGTTCCTCTTGGCTGCACTCTGCCTCAAACCATCCAAGGGTACAGGGATGGGTCTTTTCCCAGGACTGCTGCTCCTATTGGATTTTTTTATTTTTATTTTTCTGTTAGTGCTGTGGGCAGGAGAGCTCTCACTTCACTCCTACGTCAGTGCCTGCCTGAAGGAGCCACCAGCCCCCACTCCCCTGGCATGAGAGGAAAGGGTTCTGCTTTATGCAAGCTTTTACTCTGAAGTATGGCCAGGAGCAGTGCCATAGCACGGGTGGTAGAGCTCAAACTTTGATGGGACTCACAAGTGCACGAAGTCCCTGCTGACAGAGGTGCACAGGTAGGTTAGTAACATGAGGCTGTGAGAAGTTAAAACCACGCAGCAAGGAGGTGGGAATGCTGCAACTCCTGCAGCAAGCTAGCTGAGTAGGCTTACTGCAAAGACTGCAAAAGATGAGAGATTGCAATTCACTTGGGAACTGCTTTAATTCCCCCTTTCCTTTCTCCATTCTCTCAGAGGCACAGCGAAGCTGCTTCCCGCAGGTGAAGAAGCTTCTCCAGAAACAGGATAGAGAGGTTGGGGTGCAGCAGAAGAGCCTAAAAATTGAACCACTCCTGATAGTGTGTCAGTGTGTTTAAAAAAAAAAAAAAAAAAAAAAAAAAGTACGCACATCTCAGTATGCAAAACACAGTTGTCCTGTTTATCAGTGAGCAAAACCAAATACAGGCCCAGCTGGCATTCAGCCCCCTGTACTTAGATAAAAGGGGTCTGAAACTACAGTCCCCTTCCCCTCTCTCCTACTTGTGCTGCAGGTCAGGTGGCAAGGCAGTGCTAGTGTGGCCCAGTTGGGTGATATGAGCCCAGCATTGGTTGCCCCTGCCTGACCTTCCTGACACTGGTGAGATGGCCAGGTCCTCCTGTGTCTGCAGCTGTCATACTTGCAGACAAAAAAAGCAATGAATCTGGTCCCCAGCTTCCTCCTCTCCACTCTGCTGAATTTCTCTTGTCATTGCTCAATGCACACAAATGCAAAGCAGGTGGGCTTTAATGTGGAACTTATTTTAGATTAAGGAAAACAATGTAGGCTCTCTATGCAAGCAGAGCTGGCTTTGTTCCCTATGTAGGGGGAACGTGGGCTTCAAAATGAGGACAAAAAATTCCCAGCCATTTGAAGGTACCGTAGATGAGCAAAATAAGTGCGTTTCTCTGATGTGCCAGGCTTGGGTGAGGAGGAGCTGCAGCATATGCTGCATATGAAGTTTGAAGCCAGACTGCAGCAAGCGAAAGATGGTTTGGTTTGGAGAGAGTATTCTAGCCTTTGCTGTACAGGGTTTTGGTCTTTACTTGAAGGATGCCAAGTTAGCAAAAACATTGTTTATGTGAGGAAAAAGTGAATAAATATCCATAAATGAGGGGATGGTGCTCAGTATCTGTTTGCTGTTGCCAAGCTTGCTTGAGCTCTTGTTCATGAGAAGCTTCTCCCACTGTGAGAATGTGGAGGGAATGTGAGCCATCTGAGTGAGTCTGCTTTAGTGTCTCATGGCCTGGGCCAGCCTGGGGTGTCATCCCAGAGTACATGGGAGGGTTAGGAGAGACAGAGGGATGTCAGGTGGCTTTCCTTGCTTTACAACTACTTCAGAGCATCTTTGTGAGCATCAGAACAGAGCAAAAACATTCACAAAGTTTTAAAGATTAAGAAGCAATGTGGGACTCAAGTGTGTGAGAGGGGGATAATAATACTGGTGCTGGATCCGCCCTTTGTTGTGCTTGCCCTTTCCCTCGACTTAGCTGCTGTTCTAATGTGGCTAATGGAGGATATTCACGTGAGGTTGGGATTGACTTCCCCTGGCCCACTGTGCTGTGTGGCTGGGCCATGGCACTGCAAGGCAGAGGGGAGGTCCACCCCGCTGAGAGGTGCATGGGAGGTAAGACATGGCCTGTAGGGAGCTGTGGCTGTTCAAGCGTTTTTTAAATAGTACTGAATTTCTGTCTAGAAAATGTTACTCATTCAACTAACACAGAGTCTTCCGGACTTGAGTGTTTCATGCAGAAAATGCGTACAAGTGTTCAGGGAGCACCCTGGGATGCTAACCTCCAGGAACTATTCTGCAGCCTTCTTCATGCCCAGCTTTGAGCATGTCCTGTAGATGCAGGGGCCCATCTCCTGCTGCCTGGCAGTGCAGGGCCAGCTGAAGCCTACGGAACAGAGCCGGTCCCGATGTGTGCCTTGTAGGTGCTGGAGGCAGCATGGAGGAATGGCCTCTTGCTCAGGACCATGACCTCAGCTCCCCTCTCAGTGCTGTGTGTGCAGGAAGGTGAGGTGCGCAGAAGGGCTGTGAAGGAGCGGGTGCTCGTCTTTAGCTGAGCTAAAGTCAAATCAGATTTTATATTATGGAATCTCATCTCTCCTTAATCTTCAGAGATTTATCAGAAAGCTTAAAGTTAGGACAGAGCGCTGCGGCATCTAATCTCTCCTCCTGTCTGTCACAGGCAAGTACATTTCACCTACTTAGTGTTACTCTAATCTGTGGCTGGAAGGGCTGAGGAATGGGATCTCTGCCACTTCGGGGTCATTTGCCCACCTACATTAGCAAAGCAGGGCCAATGAGTTAACAGGGTGTGGGGATCTGGGAGGTGCAGAGCCCCTGGGGGAGCCTGGTGAGCCCCATGTCAGTGCAGTGCGAAGTGCGGGAGCTCTGCTTGTGGGGAAGAAGCAGTTGGGATGGGGTTGCCCAGCCTTTTGCTATGAAGAGGCGACTCAGAGGCCTCATATATGGCACCTGCAGGGACCACGGCCGTGGGAGCGGCACAGAGGAGAGAGAGTTTCCAGTGGGCTGCAAGTGAGATGGCTCTTGAATGCAGGTTAACCTTGTCTCTGTTCTTGAGGGTCACTTCATGGAGGGAGGGAATCTTTTGTCTTAAACAAGAACAATATCTATATATGTAATGTCAGATTTCCCCACAGGTGCAGAGAAATGCAGGTGGAAAAGGAAAGGAGCTGAGGAATGGCAATCAAGTGGAAAATCTTAAGTGTTATTAGTGCTCTATGATCCACACTTCTTGTTTCCTTTGCCTCCTGCAGGAGAAACTTGAGAGGCAGGTTTCCTTGAAGGAGGCATGCTTCTGCCTGCTGTCCTTCACTGCTGCAGCCTCCTGAGGCCACAGGAGGAGGCTGGGATGGTGGACACCTGGTAAACATGCAGCTAAAGTGACTCAGTCCTACAAAGGCAGCAAGGGGATGGGGCTTGATCCAGCCAGCGTGAGGCTGTGGTGGCCATGAAGGGAGTTAAACACAACTTGCCTAGTGCTCCTTCATGGATGTTTTCTGGCTTTCTGAGAAAACGTAGCTTGCTTCTCTAAAAAATGAAGTGCTATGTGAAGAGAGACTGAGAACTCACCCTCATGGTGTGAAGAACAAGGAGAGGAACACCTCCAGGTGGACTACCTGGACTTGCACAGGGAGGTGGTTTCAGGTAAATTCTGAGAACATGCACTGCGTTCTCAGCAAAACACAGTTTTGTAGCTCACTGTGGGAGGAGTTCCTCTTGCTCTTTTCTGGTGGCAGCAGACCTGGACTCCTTACATTTCAGTATCTGCTGGAGACTTACTCACCAGTGCCCTCAGCTACCCCTTGGAACCCAGCGGGCTGCTCTTGTGCTTGCTGAGCTCTGCCACAACAAACTGCACTAAGGGGAGTGGGACATCTCACCTTCTCCTGAAGCTTGTGCAGAGAACTCTGAAATCGTATTTCTAGACATGTGCTTCCCTGCAGGTAAGCTGAGTCGCTTCTCTTCAGGCTTAGTATTTGATTAGTTCTTCACAGCCATTTGGAAGATCCTGCTATATTATGTTCTCTATGTAGTACTCTGTGACAAACGCACCCAGCTTCCAAAGCCTTTTGCCCTCTGAGATTTGCTGTTTTTTTTTTTTTTTTCTTCGTTTGTGTTTTTTTGTTTTGTTTTTAAGGTACAGAGACAAGGTTGGGTGCCATTTTTATCTGCTTTCCTCCTCCCCTGTTATCAAAAGGCATCTGAGGGCAGGTGAAGGAAGCCACGCTGCACCTTCACAACATCTTAGTGGCATTACTCTCCCAGAAATGGCAATAAACCCATAGGCTGACAATGGCAATCTAGCCTCTCACGCTGTTCCAAGCCCTGGCTGCATTATCTGTCAGGGATAATTCCTTGACCTTGTGGTCTGGGGATGAGCCCTTTGCTTAGTGATTAAGCCACTGCACTAGATAACACTCCCTGTTTAATCCCTTTGGTAGCTGCTGCTGGGGAGGGGACTGCAAAAATGCAGCGATTTGCAATAGGTCTGGAGACCTCAGAAGCTGTGGTAACAGCACAGGATATGGCTGTACGTGTCCATCCTCCTGCCTTCATTTGCTGGCAGGCTGGAAAACAACCAGCGTATCTAGGGCACTACTTTATCGAGCGATGGAGCCATCTGGTGCAAAAACCAGAGCTGTCTGAGGGCTTAGACATGTCAGAAATCAGAAGTCCCTCTGTGTATTGATCCTTTCTTCTATCTGCTGTATAGAAAAAGGCTCGTAATTGCCTTTCCTTGGTCTGTCCTGAATAACTTGCTAATCTTGCAGACTTGGCCTAGAGAAGGATGAAGAAGGCTTCTACGCCCAGATCCTCCCTGCCCTGGGTGCCTGGGGAGTGTGCCCACAGAAGTGCCATGGGTTGTTCCGGTGCACCCAATCTGTGAGGTTATGACTGCACCCTGGAACTGTACAAACCATAGAAGGCTGAGGCCCAAACCCCTCATGATACTTACAGTTCTGCACGCAAGTGAAAGCAGAGGGAGAGCTTTGATCAGATCTTACGTGTAATCGTAACATAGAGTGACTTGGGTTGGAAAGGACCTCAAAGACCATCTATTGCCAACCCCCTGCAGCCAGCACAGTTGCTAACCACTAGACCTCAGACAACAGATCAGACTATCCCAACCATTCTGGCCTTGAACACCTCCAGGAATAGGGCATTCACAAACTCTCTGGGCAGCCTCACCACCTTCTCAGTGAAAAATATACCCCTGATATCTAATATAAATTTCCCCCCCTTCAGTTTAAAACCATCCCCCTTATCCTATTACTATCTACCCATGTAGGAGGTTTAAGTCTCCCACACAGCTGCCACTCCTCTTTTTCTGCTCAAAATGTGTCTTTTCCCATGTCACCACTGTTTATGTTAGATTAAAGGGAATTCATAATAAATATGTCCCTTCCCTTTTAAAAGGACCCTGCCCTCCTTGAGCTAGCTGTAGCCTCAAGTTTCCTTTGGCCACGGTGTCACCTCATCCCACGCACAACGCAGTAGTTGTCACCCCATACTTGCCTTTGAGGAACTGACTTGACCAAGAATGACCCAGCCCAATGGTCTGGTGCCTGTATCAAAATGGCTGCATACAGATAGAGCTGTGCTTAGCCTTCACCCTGGTGAGGAGCTCACAGCCAGCTTTCTGCTTTCCCACAGTGTGCTGAGCTGTGGACATGTTGTGGGCCTCTGCCTACTCCTGGCAGTTCCTTAAGAGAAAAATAAAGAAAGTTGGATTGATACAAGCTTCAGCTGAAACATGCTGCTTCACCCTGGGTTCCTTGAGCTAAATACCTCTCTTGCAGCTCATCCTACTGAGCCTAGCATGGGGGAAAATCCTAGCACCAGCTCACAGTCAAACAACAAGAGCAGAACCAGGAGCTCCAGATGCCCTTGGCTGCTGCCCCAGAGCCCAAAGATTGTTCAAATCTCTGACTGCCATTTCTTTCTCATCTCTTCTGTCCATCAGTTTCTTTCTTCTTAGAAGACACTTCATTCCTTTGCGTTTGTGCCCCCAACAGAAAAGACTGATGGTAACATCGTCATCTACAGAGTTATACTCCCCAGCCATCCTTGCTGCTTGCAGGATGCCTTCCTCTCCCTGAGCATTGCAGTGTGTTGTCATGGAGAGGATGCAGTCAGCACTGCAAGGTCAGTAGGTACTGTACAGCCTGTGAGTTTCTAGAGCAGAGGCATCAGGATGGATGCAAAGGGCCTTTGAGGATTCTAGGAGGCTCTGCAGAAATTTCCCTAGTAGCTGCATTATGGTAAATTTTCTGTGCATTTGGGGACTCACAGACTGTGACTGAATCACATGCCATCTGCATTATCATACAGTCCCTCTGCAAAGTGGGCTCTGCAGATTGCTTTCCATGGGAAATCTGTTGAGTAGAACAGCATACACTGAGCAGAAGCATTTGGAGAGGCCAGTAGCTCTCAGTGGGATCTTCAGTGCCTCCAGGAACCAGAACTACCACTTTTTCTTCTTTATTGGGCCATAAAGAGAATGCATTGCATTGGAAACACCAGGCTGAACTAGAAGAGGTGAGCAGATCATTTGCAGTGCAGTAGGAATCACAGAAAACTTCTGCTGTAAGACAGAGTCCCGTCTGCCTGGAAAGTACTAGGACATGCCGCATCTAAGAGATGTAAGCTGGTGTGACAGCTACCACACAGAGATGTGGAGTGTCTGCAGAGCAAACCTCAGATGTCAGGTGCTCTAAGTAGCACTGCATAGAGCACTGAAGGATCCTTCAGGCCACCCACCTGCTCCCGGTTTTCTGAAACAATCTTCCCTGAATTTGTTTACTCCTGTGCAGCAGGAGGGCAAACATCACGCAACACGAACAGAACAAGTGAGCCATGGCTCAGAGCTGGTAAGATACACCTAAACATCCTCAAACTCTCCCAGCCCCGTGTGCTCAGACTGATTGTTCCAGTATCAGGATTCACATTTGTACTGGTTTTAGTGCCACAATCAAGGTTCTTGGCTATGTGACTTGAGGCAAGTTTCTGGTGCCGCTCGTGTGCTTCCTACCACAATACAACATCTGGGAAAACAGTGCAAGGGAATCAAATTAGTAGTGCTAATATGAAAATCAAACAGCAGCATCCCTTTGCTGCTCCACAACATCCTAGTTGTTCTGTAGTTTTTTGACCGACACCAGCCAAAGACCCAAAGCCACAGGCTTGCCTCAGGTTGAGGACCAGCAGGGTAAACCAGCTGGCTGGAAGCCTCTCCAGATCAGTGTGGACTTGGCTGCAGCCTGGGGCTGGATCCCCATGAGGGCTATAGATGATGGGAGCACAAGCCTCAGGATCAAACTGGTGAGGAGACAGACGCACAGGTAGCAAAGCTGTGAACAGAGTGGCCCCCTCCTGGGCCTCAACAAAATGTGTGCAGATGGGCACTTTAACAAAGCTCTCAACTGTTGGCATAATGCTCAGGGCTTTATGGAGAGGAAATGTTTTCTTTACCTGCACATTCGTGTTTTGAACTCCCTTTCCCATTTATTTTCCCATCTCTCATAAATCATTAAATAACTGACAAAAATAGCACAGCTTACTTAGGAGATGATTAAAAATGAGAAGAAATTGTCCTATCGCTCTCCCAGAAACCCAAATGTTCCCAGTAGCATCTGTCACAGGGCCAAACCTCTCATTCCCTACTGTTTAGCTTGCAGTCTGACAAGGTGCCTCTGTGCCAGCTGTGCTCTCTGCAAACACCCAGGAATGCAGCATGGAGTATCAGCAGGCTCATCACTGTAGCTAAGACACCAGCACCTGTGTGATCCTACATCCTGCTGTCCAGGTATGGGTCAAGCAAGAGGAAATTTCCACCAGGTTCTGAAAGACATAATCTATCCTAACACATCGTGGTTGGCATAAATAATAGAAAGGCTAAAGTATCTGGTCTGCATTAATTCCTGGAGTAGCTGTTAGCTCCAGTGAAGTAAGAAATGAGATGAAGGTGTGACTTCAGTGTGCTGAAAGAAAGAGTAGTGTTATTTCCCGCTGTTATAAATATAGTTATTTCAAGCCAGCCAGGATGGTGTAGGTATTCTCACTCAGCTCATGCCCACTCTCTTTAACACTCTTATCTGTGCCCCAGCCCATTCCCTCTAATGCACCTTCCTCCTGCCCCACCTTGCTCCTGTATGCCCCAGTACCTGCACCATTCACTATTAGCCTCCCCTTTTGAAAGCATAAATATCCTTACATTTCCTTTGCATGCTTAAGGTTTGAAGACGAGGGCTACAAGTGGAGGCTGGCATTTTAAGACTCCTGTGAAGCTCCAGCTGGAGAGCAGCAAGAGGAGCTGCCGCAGCAGAGGCTCAGGCATACCCTCCCTTTGCAACAAGGAGGTTAATTAGGGCTGCTGGGGGAACAGGGAAAATACGAGTGAGAGCTCCGGCTGAGTGCCAGCATGGCCTGGGGCAAGTCACATCCGTTCTTTCTGCTTCGGTCTTTCTGTGTTGAGGCCGGGGGCAATAACTCATTTACCTCACAGTTTGGTCCTTGGATTGGATGCAGAGAGCTGTGTAAAGCACGTAACAGTAAAATAGCACTGGCAGTTTGATTTCATAATCCAGGATGTTTCTTGCTGCTGGGTGGGATTTTGTAACAAGGGAGATTTCTTGCTGAATGAAATAGGGGAAATTAGTGTAAAGTTGCAAGAGAAGTATTTGGGTTCTTTCAGACTAGAACCCTACAGTGACAAGGTTGTGTTTCACAGCAAAGAGCCATGCTTAAATGAATAGGCACAGAACAAAAGAATCAGATCCAGAACTGAATATTTTATGCCCTAGCATTAACAGGGACATATGGGACACGGGGCATATCCCATTACAAGGGCTCTGACCACTTGCCCTCCCCAGAGTGCTGGTTGCTGTGCATAAGTGAAGAATGCATTTTGAAGTACCATCTGGAAGCTTCCAAAGAGGGGATGTGGGGCTGCACTCCCACAGCAAGTTATGTTAATGCTTCATCGGCTCACTTCAGAGCAAGCCAGTACCCTTCTTTGTCTAGGACAGCCTTCTTTTTCAACTACAACAGTAAGTTTGAGCCTAACAAACTTAATTTCTTAGGACCTTAACTCAGCAAAGCATTAAGACCTTTCACAGGCATGCTTTGTAAGGATCCTGCATGATGTGAGAGCAGGTGGATCCCTCCCAGAGCACCTCCATTCTCCTAGACGTGGAGGCTGCTCTGCTGGCCAAGCGCACAAACCCAGTTCTGCAAAGAAGTGTGAGCGGAGCGCCACAGCCACCACCTGCAGAGTACTGCATCTAACTGCTCTTGTGCCTTGTTCCTATACACCCTGCACCTGAATTAAAAACAAACAAACAAAAAACTCCCGCAAAACCTGAAGAACTGCATTCTAACTACTATGTCTTAACCACCAGAGGAAGAAGAGCCACACACAAAGGCAAATACTTTCTTCTAGTGTAGTGCCTGGTGGTGATGAGAACCTGTTCTCAGGTAGGATGGCATCAACCAGGCTTTCTCAGAGGTGAATAAAGGAACAGAAAATGTCGCCTCTCTGAGGATAGCTACTGGATGCGATCCTTAGAAAAACCTCTGGAAAACTTTTGACTTTGCACTGCAAATATGGTATTCCCCGTATCTCCTTGTCCAAGGTGGGCTTAATAAAGACATTCGCACCTCTCAGACCTGTGCATATTGTGTATTCACTATCAGTTTTGTGCACAAAACTTCACAAAAATTTCCCTGGCACAAAATTTCCCTGGCATCAGGAGAAAGCTTAGCACAGAATGAGTCTAGAGCTCCCTAAGAGAAGGTAATTAAGGTGAGAAATCTCATCTTCACACCTTTCTTATCCATGCTGTGAAAGTGTTTGTGATAAACTGGGTTAAAAATACTTTGTAAAACATTAACTACTGGGGGTGCAGCTGTGCCTCCTAATAGCTTTTGAATGTGTCTGACAAATACAACCTTGACAGAGATCATGGTTTAGAGATGAATGTTTTGCTAAGAGGGAGCATTCAGAAGAGACAGTTTCAGTGCTGGAACTCTGACCAGCTCTGAAGACCTCCAGCTTTAGCTGAAAATGAATCTCAAGACTTGGTACTGTAATTCTTTTTTGAACATTTAGACGATAATGGAGTCTCTCTCCCCAGTGTTGCAATATCTCAACTTCAGAAACTCTTCAGAGCGGTTTCCAGCAGGTTAAATGCTAGCAGGAGCTCCAGTCCATCGGCACTGCTAACCTGTACAGCACTTTAAAGGAGAAGTTACAGGTTTGTGCACATGTGTTTGGTTTCAGATTTGAGAGTATAGTGGCATTTGGATCTAGATTTTGGGTTGATCCACTAGATCTACAGAATCCAATATGAAATCTGTTTAGGAGGAGAAACCTGGGAATTCAATGCTAGCCAGACCTAAGATGTGCCATCAGTCACAGCAATTACCCAGTACAGGGCATTTGCTGCTTTTAAAGTGCAGACAGTCCAAGATCTAGAGGTCACTCTGTAGCAGGCATGCACATGATCTAGAAGCAAATTCTTTGTTACAACTATAAACAGCTATAAACTCCATTGACTCTCACAAGCTTTATACTGGAATATCTACAGAAATGAAAAAAGTCCATACACGAATCTGTGTCTTTTGAAAAAAAAATATTTTTTTTCAAAGATTGCACATTCCAAACTCAAGCTGCACACTGCGCAGAATAGGAACAGCAGTTAGCCAATCCAATTACCACCATGGAGGTGTGCTTTGATTAGTTTGGCTGCAGCCCTGAGCTGTCAAACTCAGTCAGCAGCAAGACACGGACTTGAGGTGTAATTACAGTCAGTGGCCAAAGCGCCTCTCCTGGGCTGTAAAAGTTTTCTTGATCTGCATTGGAAATGTAACATCAGAGGGTACAATTCAGTTAAGGGAAAAAATGACAGCGGCTGTGTCCACTCATCTGCCCACCACGTTACACACTGCAGTACAAACAGCGCACAAACATGACTGGTGGTACAGCAGGACAGAAGGATTGCTTTCTCTTTTCAAATCACTTGTAGTTTCAAGGAGAGTGAAGTGACAGCTCCTAGATGGAAACGCTAGCACTGTTGTCCTTCCCACAGTTGTGCATTTTTTAGGTTTTGGTGTTACCTGACCATTTTCACCAACGGATGTGCTTTTTTTTTAGTAACACCTCAAACAAACAAATAAATAAATCAGTACTTTGTGCTTTGTTAGCATCTTTCATCCAAAGTCCTGGAAGTGCTTTGCTAAGCCGTGTGTTACTATTTCCTGCAAGCCATCTCAATCCCAACAGTCCGATTCTGCTTCCTTTTATAACAATAGGAGCAGGGCCAGCCCGCAAGGATGTGCCTGATGTTACATATCAAGCCAACAACTGAGCTAGCACAACTCAGGTGTCCCACTTCCTGCTTTTTGTGCCATCTGCCCCCACAGCGCCAATCACTCTGTGATTCAAAGACAGCAAGTTTTACTTTACAAGATTACTTCATTTCCAGCACTTCTTTTACAATGTCTCCAGCCTTGCAGGGTACCAGAGTGTGCTTGGTCTACTGCTGTTGTTGCTATTCATTTAATACTTTCTTTAGAGCCTTCAGAGAGGTAAGTGATCTATGCATGTGACACCGCATGCCCGTGTCACCTTCTTCTGGTTTCCTCTTTCCCTGTGTTGGACGTCAGAGACATCTGCAAGGAAATGTGAACCTGGCTCTTCTTGCCGCTTCTCTCCCTTGCTCCAGGTTTGACAGCTATCACCACAGCAACCCAGCACACTCACGGATGGTGGAGCACAGCACTGGCACTGCCTGGAGCCAGAAAAAAAACCAACAGAAAGTGCCTGGTTTGGATGCGGGTTTGTAACTTCAACCTGGCAGTGAGTAAACATGGAGAACCGGAACAGAACACTGACTTGAATGCTGTCCACAGGGTGTAGGTAGGCTTTCACATTTCCAGTGCATTCATGTCAAAAGGTCTTGTTTCCCTCAAAATAGTTTTGAGTTAGTTGTAAAAAATGTAGTGATCGTCATCTAAGAGAATCTGTAACATACCTTATTTTGTGCTTCTCCTCTTTCTTGTGCCCTAAAATAATAATGCAACTGATAGCACCAGCAGATAGATAAAAGCTGCCCTACTCAGCAGACAACAGTAAGAGCAGGGTGACAGTCTCATTGCAAGCAACTCACGCAGCCAGCAGTTTGGAAGAGATCTCTGGTGTATGCCTCGTCCAGCCTCTTGCTCAAAGCAGGCTGAGCTGGAGAAAGTTGCTTGGGTTCTTGTCAAACATGAATATTCTCAGTGTGGATATTCCTCAGCCCCTTTATGCAATCTGTTCACAGATTTCCATTTCCACGTTTGCAACAAGGACCAGCTTCCACAGGTTTGTTAATCTTTACATCTTAATGTACAAATGGGTTGTTGGGATGACTGTCAGCTTGTGGATTGCCCACAGATTCTTCCTTCCTTCCTCTCCTCTGAAAGAAGAAACTCTATGGACTTTTGTAAGAGACACTTGGAAAGGAGGGTAAGGATACTGGGGAAAGCTGCAAACAGCAGAAGTGAAACTGCAGAGATTGTGAGTGTTTTAACAGCTTCTACCCGACTGGGATTGTAATGCCTGCTTATACGGTGTTGTGAAGCCTTGACCCGCGCTTTCTTTCCCCAGTGTTTGATATCAGCAGTGAATGAGACGCACCTGGGGGCACATGGACTTTTCCAAGAGAACCATTTTCATCTTCTGGAGTGCGCAGCAGCTTTGAAAATGCAATCCTGTATGTTAAACCACACTGAATGTCACTCAAACCAAAATCAGCTGGGTTGGTTTGGATTCTTTGTCAATAGGCTCTAAGAGTAGCCCATAGTCTCTATTGTCTGTTTTGCAACAAAAAGTAGTGCCATTGTAGTCAGCTCCAGTTTAGACAATCAATTGGTAACTGACAGGTATCACGCAAAGTTCTTCTGCAGCCCTCTGTGCTTGTGGGGTAGAGGATGCAAAAGCTTGCTTCCCCTTTGTAAAGATGACTGAGGTCAGTCCTTAAAACACATCCAGAACAAAACCAAGTTTTAAAAAGTATGTGAAATAGCTGCCACATTTTTGTGCGGTACCCTGCTCCCCCAAAATAATGAATTAGGGTGGTTAGTTTTATTTTTTAAAATACTAACTGTTAATGCAGAGGAGCTTTCTGATGCATTATGAGGGACAACTGATCACATATCCCCAGCAAGACCTTTCATTTCTTATCCAGGCTGGCATGCAGCTCTGCTTCGAAGGCCATCTTGTCAAAGGTGCGTGTGTTGGTCTCCTCCCGTACTTTTTCCCGGACATGGAAGGATGCCCGAGCTACAGACCTGGCATTTTCTAAGACAGTTTTCTTCTCCTTGAAGATTTGCTCGCTCCTCTCCAATTTTCTCTCGATAGAAAGGAGAATCTCCCTGCGCCGTAAGTCCTCATACTGTTCCACCTTTTGCTTGTTCATCTTCTGCACCTTCTCCTTCTCCAGACGGCTCAAGACCAACCTGCGGGCTTTTTCCTGGACCACCTCTTCAGCCACCTGGGCAGCATGCTGGAGCTTCCTCTCTGTCTCTTTAGCCAGGGCCTCCAAGTGCTCCTTCTGCTCTCTTTCCTTCTTCTCTGCTGCCAGTTTAGCTCTCTGGATCTGCATGTCCTCCCGCCTGGCCTTCTCCCTCAGCTCCTGGTTCCTCTTCTCTACTAGCTGCTCATAGTTCTCCTGAGCCTTGGACAAGCTCATCTCCAGGGAGGCCTTCAGCATTTCCTTCTCTTCTGCCTCTTGCTTGGCCAGTTCCTTGAGCAAAGTCTCATGCTTCAGCTTCTCTGCTTGGTTGAGCTGCTTCCTCTCCTTCTGCAGCCGCACCTCCTTCCTCTGCCTCTTCTGCGCGGCTGTGGACAGCTTCTCCTGCAGGAGCTGTTCCTCTCGCTCCCGCTGCTCCTTCTTGCTGTCCTCCTTCACCTTCAGATTGTGCTCTTGATGGAGCTTCTTCTGCTTGTCTTCCTGGACGGCTCTTTCCAGCTTCTCCCTCCGCAGCCGCTCCTGCTTCTCCGCCTGCTCCCGCCACCTCTCCTCACATACCTGCCTCTGCTTCTGCTTCAGCAGGGCAACCTCCTGCTCTTCCTGGCTCAGCTTTCCCCGCCGCTTCTCCACCTGGCTCTCCCACATCCGCTGGCCCTGCAGGAGGGCCTTCTGCTTCTCCTTCTCCTCCTGCTCCTTCCGCTGCTCCGCCAGGCGCCGCTGGCTGTCCCACTGCAGATGGGCTGCCTGCCGCTGCTCCCGCAGGAGGCTGGCCTCCTGGTGCTTGGCAATCATCAGCGCCGCGATCTTCTTGTCCCTCTCAGGCACCTCTGAGAGGCCCTTCTTCCTCTTCACCTCCCTGACGATCCTCTCCACCCTCTGGGCGGTCTGCGGTGAGTGGCTGAGGTCACCCAGGCTGAAGCTGCGCCCCAGCAGGGAGCCGTCGGCCACCCGGCCCCGGCCGCGCGCCTTGCCCCCCAGCCCCCGCAGGCTCTCCCCGCTGTATGAGGACGACGCTCCCGACTCCGAGGAGGTCTTGCCCCAGCTGCCCTCCCGACGCTTTTGCAGCGAGTCCAGGGAGTGGCTCTTGGCCTTGGCGCC